>NC_052672.1:10237653-10546634 GCF_016802725.1 Solenopsis invicta | reverse complement strand
TTCGATGGAAATCGCTGATCACGATTCGCTGTAACTATGAGTATGCCGCGAACGAACCGGATTAATGTGACACATACTTGTGCAACAACGTGCGCACGACGATAAGATCTGAGAACGTCGCCGGACTTTCTCCGAAGATATGGACGGGCTAAATTATTCATTTATATCGGTGCCTCATAATTGGCGCGATGATTGGCCCGAGAAGGAAAGAATTAACGCAATAACGATACTAGCGGGTACCGATAAATATTAATTGGCTCACGTCAAAGTGATACCGTAATTAATAGGCGGACTTTCTATATTGGGCACCAATTGCAAAACACGTGTTGTATCATTTAAACATGAAATTAATCAATTTTATAAGCAATAAAATTTCTCGATCCTTTGCCGATTAAGTATTTTCCGATTGCATAATTAATTTTAGATTCTTACATAAAACACATAAGGAAGTAACAGAATTATTAAACCTGTTCCACAAATATACAGTCCTAAAATTAATTGTTCGGATATATGATATTGAGAGTATTTTTTATGCTACAAACCTAACAAATATAAATTTTTAGGGCAACTTGATTGAAAATGAAAACACCTTAATGCCAGTGATGCATTTCCATCAAAAGTTCAAAATTTATATTCAGCCGAATAACCGGGCCCTTATTAGAATCTTACCCACATTTCTACATGGCAGATTGATTTATTTCGCTAATTTTACTTTTTATACACATTTGCAGACTTAAGTAAAAAGCTAAAGATAAGAGGTAAGGTAGAATCGGCGCTTTCTTGAAACTTTATTCAAATATACATCTTTCAATCCAATTTTATTAACAAGTCAATGAATCTTTTCAGCTTGAACACAAGTATGCTTCTGATGGAAACGTATCATCGGCAAGGGGTTATTATTTCTATTGACTTTTTCTTAAAAATTCTAATATTCGATGAATTTGTAGCATGAAAAATGAGCTCCCATTATCTTGCGTGTTCAGACAATTATAGTTTCATAACTGTACATATCGAGATGTACGTAATAATTACGAGCGACATCACATTCACAAACGTGACGATTCGTCGGAGTTTTCGAAGAAAACAAGCTGGATAAGCTACGAATACTTGGATGTTTACTCACATCGTACTCCCTCCTCCGCGGCGCTTAATCTTACGTGACGAAACGATCGCGATAAATCACGATCGCCGTATCGGAGTTTAATATTTTCTCTAACCCCTCCGCCCGGCGCCCGCCTGCCTAATCAAGAAATTATATCTGACAGCTCTGAGTTAATCCGGCCATCGAGATACACTCGCGGTTCTCAGAAAAACAGATCAACAAGAAAATGCCGCGATGGCAAGCCGCCGATTTGCGTCATGTGCGCGAACAATCGCGGTAAGGAAGGAGAAAGAGCGAGAGAGGGAGAACGACAACGCGAGATTGCGCGACCCTGAACGTACCGCGACACGTGCTCTCGCACATGTCGAACGACGAAATTCGGAGCGACGACAATGCTCAGCTGACGTAGAGCATTATTACATCTTCACACGCAGATGTCAGCAGGTTATTTCTCTAAAAAAAAAAAAGATGTATTCGCCGCACGATTTCTCTCTGTTCGCGACGTCGCGTCGCGTCGATTTGTCTAACAGCTAGATATCAATGCATCACGAATTTTTAGAATTTCTCACTAATAAAGATTATTATTATCGCCAACGGTTGTTGAGTTAACGAAAAAAGCCGATCGAGATTATTATACATTTCCTGGAGTTGACGAATAAGAAATGAAATTAATGAAAAGTATTAATAAAACGCAGTAAGATAAAATTTGTTCTATTCTAAAACCTTGTGATAAAGCGAAAAGTCAGGCGGCAAGATCTGTGAGACTTTATTTCCATTTAGCGACTCGTTACTATTTTTATTAATTATCCTTATCATATATGTGTACACACACACACACACACACACACACACACACACACACACACACACACACACACACACACACATACACACACGCGCGCGCGCGCGCGCGCGCGCACATCGATCTCGCGTAGAAATGAATGAGCTTATCCGGACTCGAAGCGCGCTCGATTTGTCACAGACAAATGCGTAAACATGGAACGAAAGTGGAATCGAGAAATAGCAGCGAATACATACGAAAGCGATGACAAACAGAAGGTGAGATATTCGGCAAGGATCATCAACGCCATTTATTTATTCAGCCTGAAGACTATCGCGTGAGCATCTTAAGCGAGATTCAGGCCGAGCGAACAAACGCGAATGAACAACTTGCTTGAATGAGCACGCACTCATTGGAACAAGTTGTTCATTCGTATTTGCTCGCGTCCGCTTGCCTGTTCTGGATCCGGGTTAAGAGGTCTTTACACGCCAATCGGAAGACAATACTCGCGTACATCCATTCGATACCTTTAGACCTGTAAAAGCGCGCTAACAGCTTTATAAGCGCGTCCCGAATAAGCGGCTTTAAACTTTGTTTTCTCTTTCAACTACAAAAAAAATTCGATTATACCGATAACGCAAGTTTAACGCGGCTTTCTTTTCATTCAGAAAAAATAGATCTTAGACGTCGATTATCGCCGTTAGAGGCGTCAATAAGTCGATGAGTTAACGAAGCTCACACAGATAAGAGAAAGAAAGAATGAGCTCGTCTCAATCGATCATTGTTCCATGGATGCTATATGCCGGAACGAATGAGCATCGATTCGATGTCGGCAGTGAGAAGTTACGCGGAGAGGCGGTTTACTTTAGATAAGATTACAGGCTCATTGTTGTTTATGTGTCATCATTGTAACTACATGACAAGAGTATGTGGGATCGTGACACTATGATTCGCTCGTTCATGCGGTTATTAAGTGTAACCCGATACACTACACTCGTGATAAAAGCCTCCTCAGATATTTATTCCATTAATGATCACGCCATCGACTCCGTAAAAATTGTTTTCTATTTTTAATTAGAAATTGTATGAAGCATCTCATTAACTATACTTTTTTATTCTTGCGAATATGCAAGTCGCATAAACTTATTATGTAATGTTTTTGCTATAAAGAATATTTTTTATCATATAGTTTAAGAATGTATGTGCCATTCGTGCAAAAATTTATTTAGATGCACTTACTCGTTTAAAAGTTATTTATTTAAAGCTGCAGTAAAATATAGCACTCTTCGCTACAAAAATCATCAACCTAAATCAAATTTGACATTGTTTTGTTTTTTACAGCTAGTTTTAGAGCTAAAATTCAGCCATTCACGATCAAATTTTTTTTTGTTAATTTAGGAAAAAAAATAAACCTAAAGAAACCTTCAGTTTTTAAATTTCGATAACTTTTAGCTCATATTGTACAGCCGAAACATCTTCTTAATAAAATATTCTAAAAATAAAACGAACGAAATTAGCCAACGGTATTGCATGTAATTGTTATTGTCATTTATTTATTTATTTTTATCTCAAGTAATATCAGTAATATTACTCTCAAAATTATTTTTGACATATATTGTAAACTATGTATATTTGAAATAATATAATAGACACATATAATTGATGAATTTAGAGATAACCTATATAAATGATTTTATTTTCTATACTGCAAAGTATTGAACGTCATGTTCACTTTGTTTAGCTTTAAATAACATTAAATCAAATTATTGATAAAGATAAATGATGGGCTGTGAAAAATTAGGATAAAATTGATGTATTACAAGAATAGATTACGTCCGAGACTTGTTCGTATAGAAACCACTTATATTATCATAATCAAGAATCAATACATTTGCACTTTTTTTAGTTAAATGATTATTTATGTATATAAAATATTTTATATTTTATATTTACCTTCGTATTTTTCATTTATTTATATGGCATATAGGTATTTAAAAATTTATAAATATTGCTTTCTTTCTTATTATTTATATATAATATGTAATATTGAAATTTAATCTTAGAAAAATACATTGAGAAACAGAAATCTTACAAGTTACATTTTCAAGAGATATTTAGAAAGAGAAATAAAGAAAATAAAATAATATATTATATATTAATATCTTTTATCTACTTTTTTCCTATATTTAAAAAATTTTCCTATTTTTATTTCACATAAATATAACTTTTTAAAGTTCTTGAAGTATCCAATTTTCATCGTTCATGAAATATGAGAAGGAACATTGTATATATGTAAGAACTTTAAAACTTTATTTTTTTATGAATATAAATACTTTACTTAGTTTTATTTTATTTTTTTCTCTTCATTCTTATTTTTTAACACTATTTAACAAACTCAACAAATTTTATCAATTATAATATATTTAATACTAAAAAGTTGCTCAAATAACACCATTAATGTAAGAGTCCATATTATCACGTTTTTCTTCGATTGCATTTCGTGAAACAATTTTATCTATATAAATTTATAAATAAAAGAGATTTATCTCTCTTTGTTAAATGTAAAGATAATTTTTATTTTGCTAATTTCCATCGTTTTTTACCGAGCTTACTCTATGAAATATTTCTTATTTTATATATTTGCAAAATCGAACTATAAATTTCAAGCTATCGAAATATTTTGCATGTATTACTCTAAGATATCATTCAATAATATCATCCATATGTACTACCAAATGATAAGTCTCTATTTAATTAGTTTTATTTCGTTAGTTTTGCATGTATGCAAACCCATCCTCGATAAGCAATCGCATTTTTCAAGATTAAATATTGATCTTAATCTATTCTAGCTCATGCATTTTAAGGCAACGAATCAAGAAAAGATTACATATTTATCTAAAACTGGCTTCTTAACATAATATACATCTACATACATTTTGCACATATATGCGATTTTTTATTTCGATTTAAAATAAAATCAACTTATATGACACGTAACACGTAGTGCAGTTGTAGAATAAATCACATTAAACTGTAATAAATTTAAAAAATCAAATTATAGTAAAGTAGTTAATACATGAAGAAAATCGTTGATTTAATTATCGAGCCTCCTCTTTTTTCTTGTGACCTGACCTTTTTGTGGCATTTATTGTGCACAAAATACATTCATAAAAATACTAATTAAACGTAAACATTACTAAATATTTGATTAATCAAACATTTAATTAAACTTATTTCACCAAAGCCTAATAAATTTTATCTAAGTTTGATAATTATCACATTTTTTTATTATTTAAGAACCGAAACTAATGTATTATACTTTATATTAATATTTATATTAATAAATTATGTATATACGTGTATTAATAAGCGATCGATGAAATATTGTGACTTTCCATTTCCTAAATGATTCAACATTTCACGCAGTATTTCGTGTTATCAATTCGAAAACAGTAGCTAAATTATCACTGGTGAGAAATTCGCAACGTGATACCAAAATACATATATTCGAAGTTCAAGTGCATTATCATTTCATAGATATCGTAAGTCACTTGTTATTACCCTTGTCTCATCTCGATTCCTATTTCCTACTTTAAATGAGCAAATCACGTAAAATATTACTTCCGATAAGTGACCGTTGCGCCTTGATGTGTTTACGAATTATTAACACGAGAGTCAATTGACGGAGATTGTAATAATTACTAATTACAGAAAACGAACAGTGCTCGGCATGCCTTCAGTAATTGTCGATCGCGTTTCGAAGGACAATGCGACGGAGCTGTTCACGCCGTTATTTGCCGGCTCGAATCTCGTCACACGAATGACAACAATGTGATCGCCCGCAAATAGTATGCCACACACCGCGAGTAAACAGCATGCCGCTCCTATGTTAAGTAAAAAAAAGAAAATAAACGCCGTGCAAGGTCTTCACTGTTTCAAAATATTTTATCAAACTGAAAATCATCAAACCTGTGGCAAAAAAAATGGCAAATTTCGTTAGTCGTATAAGCGAAAACCGAATGAGCACAATTCCAATACCATATTTGGCTAACTTCGATCATATACAGCTTGAAAATTATTATGGCCTCGACCTCTTCAGATTCTGATTTCCGACTCTGATTAATTTCTAGCTTTCGCTATTAACACACCGATATCAGGTAAATTAGCACTCGATCGGGCATTGCCTGTCGGGCTACAGAGATTAAGCAAGGCTACGCGCGCAAGGCTCGAATTCTCTTTATGCGCCTGCCGACCGGCTCTCCTCATCGTTAATTTTTTTCTTCTCTCCGCGCTGCCGGCCGCGACTAATTAAACCGCAGGAGCTAATCGCGGAGGCTGAGGAGGTATGGAACTGCGTCGCACGGCAAAATACGTCGCCACATCGCATCGCGTCGCGATTCTCTCTCGCTCCCTCGACATCTCGCGTCCAGCTCTGGATGGCGTTTCGCAACGCGATAACGCATCTGCGTGACGAACGCTTCCATTCGTGGGTTTCGCTGACCGCGATGTGCCGCTCGCCGGACATCGCGGAGCCGGCGTGGTAATAATCTAAAGTCGCGTGCACATGACGAGTTCAGTAACGGTGCAATCATTCACTCCTAAACGCCTAGCGGCGCGACGCTTTTCTTCTTTATTCTCGATAACCGCTTCGACATTTTTGTTCGTTTATTTACTTAATAATTATTAAAAAAAAAATCAAATTGTCGTGTCTCAATGATGTTTATCAAAGAAATGTTAGGAAATGCAAACATTTGCACGCTGGTGTGCACAAGGGTGGGCAGTATTTGATGTACGTATATTTAAATACTTTTTTTGAGAGTATTTTGTATTTTTTTTTAATTTGTAAATACATTTAAAAATCCGCAAACTCAATCAATCATTTTCCAGCGAGAAGGAAGATAGTTTTTTATTTTGAATAACAATGAATAAAAGATCAACATTTATCCTGCTCTAAACTGTGATTGATATTATTTTTCATGATAATAAAAACAAGAGCATAGCATGAAATGTACATAAAAAAGCATTTATTCGCTACAACATATCTTTGTGTTTTTCTAGTCCAGAGATTATTTTCATTTGCCACGTTTATTAGCTCTCCTGGGTACATTAGTTTGAGACATTATTGTTTTTAAAAGGCATTAATAAATACACTAAATTATATAACTTCTAATATACATGCTATAATTTTTGTAAGTTTAATTTTGAAATTAAAACGCAATCAAAATCAAAGTTCCCACGAGAAAAATAAAGAATATATTAAAAAATTAACAATTGTAAATAATGTTAAAAAACAGTATTTTGTATATGAAAAAGTATTTACTAAATGTTTTTTTTTGTATTTTGCATTTAAATACAATTTTTAACGTATTTTGCTCACCTCTGCTCGTATATCATTCGTGTGAGATGCACGTATGATTGACAGGGCCTAGATTTCATTGCGGCTACGAATAAACTGAGAATTTTACGACAAGTAAGCTTCTGACGTTTTGTATTTACATAATCAAACGATTGCTTAGAATAGAAACTTTATACCGAATTTTTGTTATAAATCCGAAGGATAAAACGTGAAATCGTTCTATTGAAACCTGTTATTCAAATATGTAAATGCACGATTCCGTAATCTGAGATCGCCGCGTTCAATTGCCACAAAGGTAAAATGCAAACATATGTAACTCTGTAAGAATCTATAAATCTCGACGCACGAGTGTGTTGGTTTCGCGAACCGTTTGTTCCGTTTGACGTTCATTGAGAGCCCTTCGCGCGTTCGCAAGTGGAGAATGGAAGCGCAACTTTTTCTACTTACCTGTCTGCCGTTTCAAGCTGCATGCGTTTTAAGAGGCCATTTCGAGCACTCCCCCAGTAATCGATAAACGAACCGGTCGCATTCGTGTGTGTGTGTGTGTGTGTGTGTGGTGTGTGTCGGCAAAGTATTAGAAGCACTTATTACATGCTCTCCTGTAACCCAAAAAACAGATTTGATTACAAATCTCGTAATATCATAGCCATTCTGTGCGATTAATAAGCATCGTACATCACGTATCTATATGATTACCGTTGTATTTATTCAAGAATGTATCCATGTCTATAATAATCCACTTCTGGATTATGACAGTGCAATCTTAATTGAAAGATGTCTAACTAGCTCTTTTTAGAAAGAGAAACAGAGATATTGATAAACGAGAAAGAGAGAGAGAGAAACGTAAAGAAAAATTTCTTCTGATAAAAAATAATGTAAGTGGAGGAAAGTCGCCAATATTGACTCACCCCTCCTAAAGCGACACTCTCGTATTTCTCGGAAACTAAATTATTAATTTATTAAATAAATATAAATTATTAAATTACTATTGCACCCTTAACACTGATAGAAACGTGATCTGTTTAAATAAAAGCATGTATTTATGCTGTTGAGAGAGAGAGAGAGAGAGAGAGAGAGAGAGAAAAGTTTTATTTTTAACTTTTGTTTAGGAATTATTATTCAGAAACAAAATAGGATGACAGTATTGGCGGCTTTCCACTATAGCTCTTATCTATGTTCAATTCCGCGAATATTTCGAGGCGACAAACACGCCTCGCATTCTCTACACGCCTTGGCTCTGAAAATTAAGAATTATTTTGCAAAAGGACATGCGCAGGGAAATGATACTCCACCCACGCGCGATTGGATTGCAACGCACGCTCGCGAGAGATGCGGAGAACGAGAGAAGAGAGAAGGAGGTAGGCAAAAGAGAAAGCAAGCTGAAACGAGCGGATTACGAGCCGAGCGCGTATGCGAGATTCAACAAGTGCACCCGCGACGTGGGTGAGTCACCGAGAGAGAAAAATACAAGCGGGGGAATGAAATATTGGGCGCGTGGGTTCGACCGAATTGGGGATATCGGAGAAAAAAGTATCGCGCGTGACTCAACGCCTGCATAACTGAGAAATCAGGATTCCGCGCCGTAAACAACCGAAAGGTAAATAAAGATATAACGCATACCGACGCGTTGCGACGGTCAACGCGTATACGACACACTTTATCATTGCACGCTGTAAAAAAAAAGATGCTTTGCAACACTTCAGCTGGTCTGCTAGAGATTCGCAGAAAATGATGATTGAACGGTAGACGATGCGTCGCTCGCGAAAATTTTAATTATCTCGACGTGGCAAAGACGAGTCTTCTTTTTCTAAAAAAAAGGAAAGAAAGAAAAGTTATAAGAAAGAGTAAAAATATTTTTGTCATCGTTAGTTTTCTCGCTAGGAGTAAGCTCGCGATCTTCAAAGTGTGTATAAAGTTCGAATCAACGTAACACAAGATAGAATATAAGACATCACGTGTGTAAGAAGAAACCCCGCGTTTATTTTTAGTCACAGATACGCGGAGATGTGTGTAAAGCTACATGAGATAGGAGGAGGATTAATTCGCACGGCGCTTGACATCGACATGTCAGTAGTTACAAAATCGTGTATCGTGTAAAAACTGAAAGAATTCAGTGAATTAAGCATTTATCAGGGTAAACAGATAAAATCGGATCAGTCAATTTTAAAAATGCGACGCGCTCTCGAAACGACGACTGCTTACTGTCACGTGAAACGCCGTTAAGACGACGCGTATCGTGACGATGCGCTTCTTGGCCGCGATAGTGTCACAAATGGATACACAGGGTGTTTCAGAATTACTCACTTTCACTTCTGTTTTTACTTTAGAAATTAAATTAAGAGGAGCGACGACCGCTTCCGAAGCATGCTCCCCCCCCCCCCCCCCTCCCCCCCCGAAAAACGATTCCATTTTGTTTTTATGAAGTAATTTATAGCTACGTTAATTAAAAATATATATGAAGGAAGCACACGAATTTATTACGTACAACAATTCCGAATAAATTACGTTTGAAGTGCAGAATTTCACTTCGGCCGCTTCAGCTGTGCGTGTGCAACTCGTTTCTTTTAACTTTGTAGGTTAATTCGTTTTTGCATGCTGCCAATTAAAGTGGATATATTACTGCCATCCTTCGTGCGCTGGCGCGAGACAGCGGCTTCGTGTTGTTTCCCGCAGAAATTCCTTAAGGACGCTGCCGAGACCGACAGGTGCGCGCAACAGTCTTATACAAGCGAGACAGAGGAAAGGAGAGAAAGAAGGAAATTCGTTACACCTGCGTGTGTTCCCTGCGCTTCAAGGTTTCTCGTCGACATGAACGTGTCACGTCTGGGTTATGCGATTTCGTCTAACATTATGCGCGCCGACGTAAACGGTAGCAATATAACGCTCCGTCGACGTCGCTTACGTAAGAACGAACGCTCGAGGAAGCTCGCCTTATCTTGCCGCACGTCAGAAGTCCAGACGCGACGTCGGCCACGAACTCTTAATACGTGCATTCCGGGGACAACGGGAATTCCACGGATATTTCCATCTCACCGCGAAAGCTCCATATCCATACCACTCGTCTAAGCATCCTTGCAGCGAGAGAAAGCTGCTTGGTACTTGTGACTGTAATTGCATGGTAAGATATGTAATTATAGTTGGGAGCTCCATTTTTATAATTATTATATGCTATAATATTAGTAATAATAACTTTGCGTTTGTAGTTCAACTGTGAAAAAATTGTAATAAATTTTAACAATTTTAAATGTTAATTAGTGAAATATCATGACATGAGATTTTTATATATGTATAATAAATACGTAATTACAATTATAGTAAATAAAGTATTTTTTTAATACTCGCTATAATTGTAAAATATAAATACGAGTATATCAAATGATTAGTACCGAAAATGATCATGAATTATAGTTAAATTATGATCATCGCAACTTTTCTTTCTCTCAGTGTACACAAGTCTCGTGAACCCTTCTGTCAGATCTTGGACAAGCCTAACAAATCGTTCAGTTACGTGTATTGAGAAGAAGATATAAAAATATTGTGAAAGAGAAAAATTATATTAGTGATATGAATTTATTTCACTGAAATAAACCTTTATTTAAAATATGGCAAAATAAAAATACATTTCTAACTAATAAATCATTTAAATTTTATCTGTTTACCCTGATAAAGAGAAATCAGATATATTTCACAAAAATGTATATTTCATCGTAATCAAATTTTTTTTTGTTAAATGAAGAAAATGTCAGAAGTAACATTTGTCTTTTAATATTTTGTTTTTTTGTCAGTGTACGAAACGTCATCCGAACCGTCATCTGTCATAAAGGAACATTGAATCTCGTGAGTTTGAGCCTTGTTGTGTTAGACGAATCAGCATAGTCGTTTTGTGCCGACTTACTATTCATAGATTAAATGGAATCGATAGCATGAAAGAGCACGCTTGAGAGACGGAAGGCAGATAAATATCAGAGCATGCCAAATTAAATGTGAGAAGTATGACAGAGCTAAAAGACTTTCGATTTCCGATCATTTCCACAATCTCGAGTTTCACCGAGATTAAATTGCAAATTTAATTTCTGATTTTTTGCGGATAGCGCAGAGAGGATATAATCAAAGTTATTTCAGTTACCTGCTCGATGTCCATGGAGTTAAATTGAAGATCGATGTGACAACGACACTTCTCATCGAGCAACTTAATATTAACCGTTTAAGAATGTATGGGGTCACATCTCAAAACATTACCAAAAATATCAAAATGTTATAGAATATGCTAAGATTACGTTTGAATATCGGTGTAAAATTTGAGCACATCACTTATTGGTAATAAAAGTTATTTCATTTTTTGTTTGCTCTTGATTTTTGTCTAAAATCACGTTTGCGCTCTCTAAATTCTTTCAAGTAAAATTTTATTCTGAAGAACGAAAATTCTCACTCTAAAAGAATGAAAATTTAACCACTCTTTTTCAAGGGGCTAAATTTTCACTCTTTCAGGATGAGATTCCAATCTAAAGAATTTAGAGAGCACAAGTACTTATTATTATCGTATAATATTTATACTAATATAGTGTTATTTATATACTAATATATTAATAATATAATTGTATATATTTTATACTAATATTATATTCTACTTATTTGCAAATTTGATGGGAAAGTAGCATTATCAATTAAATCAAAATTTTTACATACATTAATAAAATTCCAATAAGCATTTGTGCAAAAATTCATTTAGATCCACTCGTTTAAAAGTTATTTATATACATTTAAAACTGCAGCAAAGTATAGTAATTTTCTTCGCTAAAATCATTGTATTAAATTTTTCGTCGTTTTCTTTTTTGAAGCTAATTTCAGGGTCAAAGTTCAAGCAAAATTTTGTGTTGCTGATTAGGGAAAAAAAAAGAATAAATTTAGAGAAACCTTCAGTTTTTAAATTTCAATAACTTTCAGCTCGTATTGCATAGCCAAAACATTCTTTATCAAGTGAATGTTACAGAAATAAAAATATCGAGACTGAGGATTTTTCCGAACTCTCTCTCTTCTCTTTCTTCTCAGCTATCCGCAATAATTAATGATTAACAATAAATTTGACATTTATATTTCACTAAAAATTTCTGTATATTCCGAGATCTTTTAACAACATTCCGAAGCAAAGAAATCTAAACTGGAAACTCTCTGCAGTCGTTATCACTGATTCATGGAACTTCCGTACTCGCTCGTTCGCTCATGTTCCTACGCATGGACGGGCTTTTCACGTTATCACGTATGTGATTCGCTTCCGGGAGAATCTCGGGAGAGGTATCGTCGTTCGGGCATATACGAGGCAATCATGCGTGACCGTATAATCGCCGGGAGTATTGCCGTTACGTCGAATCATATAATCCTTCGACTTGAAATGAGAGGTCGCGTGATAACCGTCCGTCGATTACGCATATGACGATATTGTAACAAAGTGATATCGTCTCTCTCTCCCTCTCTTTCTCAGAATTTTTAAAATATTCCGGTTAATATATCGGAATTCCCCTCTTTCTTCTTTCTCGTTCTTCCCGCAGCACGTCACGTGAAGAGTAGAGGAGGGAGCAAGATATGAGAAACGCATATATAATAATAGAATTCTAAATTTATTTCATTTTTTTTCTGTTTTTTTTTGTTTTTTTTTACTTCAATGACCGATGCGCGAGATGTCCTCGTCGCGGTATCAGAAATATCGTGACACCGACGGCGACATTTCGATGAATCGGCATGCCCGATAAATCCAGCCGGCGACGACGACGACTTTTCCGCCAGCTCTGACCTCCACGCGCATGCGATCTCGCTTTTGCGATCGGATTTCTGCTGTGCCTCGCTCGCACGTTTCACAATATTGCGTCGCGTCGCGTTATTTTGTCACGCGCATGCTACACCAAACATTTGATGAAATGATCCATTTCGCAAACGAAAGCCGTTCGTTACCTTTTCAAGCAAGAATCTCGGTACATGATGGAAAAAATGCGTGTAAAATATTTCAGCATTAGGTTAAAGATAAAATGCGCGAGGCTTGATCTTCGTAGGAACACTTTAGTGAAAGGGGAAAAAATCTACCAAGGTGTTCATTAGCGCGCTTCTTTTCAAATGCGAGTGTTGGGCTTAAATGCAGCCGGTACTTTTCAGTGAAATCCCCTTCTCCCTTCTTTCTCCTTGAGAACTCAGAAGGGCGCAGATGCATCCTTGTCGTTACGTTCCGCTGCATGGCCCTCACGCTGTAATGTCGCTCATCGAGGCGTTCATATCGAGCGGATACCTCTCGTCAGGCCGAGGCTGTCCGCCGCCTGTTCTATTAAGTGCCCCGAGAACGCCGTCCTTCCGCGCGCGCCGGCTGGTCGCGGATCGAGGCGTTAATGAAATCCTCGCGGCACGGTTAACACAGTGACCTTAAGTAAAACGTCCTCGCTCGCCGTTGCGCCTTTGACCCCCACCGCAAACGGCGCCGAGCGCGCTCGGCTCCTCCCTCAAAGGGAAGAAAAGGAAGAGCGAGAGCGTACGCCGATAGCGGACGGGAACTCCGCTCTTCCCGGAGTGAAGAGAAATTTTCGTGCATCGCCTGAGACGAAAGCGTTAATTTTAACTTTAGAGGAGATTTTTGCACCTGACGCGAAATATAATAGTTGTCTCGTATTGAAATTTTTTATTTCCTTTTTGCTATGCTCTGAGAAAAAAGAAGTTGTTAATTTGACTAAATTTTTCAACTCGACTTAAATTTTTCAGTTTAAATATTTACACCGAGAGAAAGGTTATTTTTATTTTGATGAAATTATTTCTTTAAGTGTGTTTCCTTTTTTTAAGTTGAAATGAAAATACATTAAGGAAAATGAAAATTTGTTTAATTTCAAGAAATGACTAGCCTTTTTTTAAAATAAATAAATCATTTATTCAAATTATGTTTAATTTAAACAAATGTAAATAATTTTTTTATTCAAAGAAAGTACTGACAGAAATGTAAAATATAATTTAGTTGTTCTGATTATAAAAATATATTTTTTCATTTAAAAAAAGATTTGCGTTGCGTAACTATTTATTTTTTTAATTCTAATAACAGAAACAATCAAAAAATTTTTTCAAATCAAAGAAACTTTTCTTTAACCGTATAAAAATGCACCAATTTCTTTAATTCAAACAATTTTTTTTTTTAATCAAAGAAACTTCTCTGAATGTATGCATTTGACTTGAATACGTAAAATACTTGAACTGCAGTTTAAACATTTATATTTAACTGCATATATAATTAACTTAAATACATAAATACTTGAACTGAAGAAATTCATTCAAGTCGAAAAATTTAATCAAATTAACGAACTTTTTTTTTTCAGCGGACATCCCCGGCTTGCACGCGACTTTTGATGACGGAAATGAAAATTGTATGAAATATGATTCGACGATCTTCTCGTGATACTCCTCAGCGCTTTTGTGCGCCAAAGAATGCCGCGACATGCCGCGGCGCCGATGACGCATTCGCGCGACATAGACGGGGCCTGCCCGATGCCGCGCATTTCTTGCACGCAATAGTAATGTGCGGCGAGAAAAGACAAAAGTGAAAAATTGGACGAACGCAGGTGAATGGAAATTTATCAAACTAGACCGAGAAATCAGTGTTCCAGGTAAAGGTAACGGTTAAACCGAATTTCGCAGGTATCCAAATACATATACCTCTATTCCATGAAAAAATAAAAAAAAATGCGTACAACCCTGTGAATGCGATCTCTCATCTCTCTCCATTTCTTTCTCTTTCTCTTCCTTCTCCCTCCTTTTTACGACTGATCCTCCATGGCGTATACATGTGCGTGACTGCCATGTGACGAAGCGGATTCACAGCAGTGTGGTCTCCGTGGAATACTCCCTGCGTGGAGTGTTCTACGTTGGTGGAAGAAGGAGCAAACCGGAATCACCTTCGGTAGGAGGGAGCAAGGAAGAGAGAGGCTCTCGGCGCAGCGAGCGGTGAAGGAGAATAGCAGGGCGAAACGTGGTGGTAAAGCAGTTCGTGGAATGTCCCGTCATCTCGGGGGAACAACAATCCGGGGCTTCTCCGGAACTCCGGCGGGGGAACCAGGCCTGAGGTTTCTTACTGCACCCAACTGGTTGGTTGGCTGCCCGCCGCCTCCGTCCGTTCGCTCGCTCGCTCGCTCGCCCGTCTGCTGCTGCTTACTTCGAATTTGCTGTTGCCGACTTGCGTGATTGCCGACTTTTGCTCCAATGTGATGCCTTATGGTTAATTCACTACGATCCTTTTCTACCGTGCAACCATTAGCAACTAGCGCGCTAGTCTTCCAGCGAACCAGAAAATTACCAGCTAAACAAATATAATTCTATACACATGAGATGCAGAATTACAAATGATTTATTTCTACGCACCACGGGTACGGAATTATATCTTTTACCTGTTGATTTTCTAATTCATTAAAAGATTAGCGCGCTAATTGTTAGCAGAAAAAGTATTGTCTAAATTAACTTTCAATTCAGCATATACATATATCGTTGATGAGTGATGATCATACAATAGTCAAAGCGCCTCTTTTCTTTTCCTCGCACTACATACTAAGGTCCATTAGTCTCTGTCTACAAGATCATAAGTGTAGTAAGCCTTATGGCGTAAGAAATTGACCAATCACAGTCGACTTCTGACAATCGACTGTGATTGGACAATTTCTTACGGCTAAAGGCTTACTACACCTACCATAGACCGGGACTTGGAATTTAAGGCAATGTAAGGTAACGTTTAAGAAGCTCCTTTCGATATCAGTTCAATTTTGAAAGTCTCTAGCAAAAGTGTAACAAAGTTCTTGGGACAGAAATTAACGATTGTTTTTTCCAAACAAAATAGAGGCACGCTTATTTGTACGTTTGCTGACTGGAAAGGAAAATTTACATACAAAACTTTAAGTGCTGTCAATGACTATCTTGTACTATCAGGTAATTTCAAGAAAAAAATTAGTGTCACTATCTAGAAATTTGTAATAAGTCGGCGAGGACAAAGCAAACGAGCGAGCGAGTGACTATGTGAAAAATTGAGAGAAAAGTAAAATAAAAGCATCACTCGAAGGGAAAGAGAGAAAGAGGACAAGCATTCTGAACATGAATTTCTTTATCTCATCATGTATTCGCGTATTAATTTAAAATCTAACTGATGTTATAAAAATAAATCCACTCTAGTTTCTTTTATCTAAATAAATCCGATCAGAGACAGGTATTCATGTTTTTCATTATAATCCCACGCGCGCGAGAAGAATATGTACCAAATAAAAAGGTCAAAAGGAAATAGTGAAAAAAAATACTCGTGTGTTAAAGCATGAAAATGTACTTGGGATAGGTCACACGCGTGGAGTTTAATTTTTTGACGCACTTCACATTTTTCTTTTTTTTCAAGCTAAATATATAATAAAATAAAAAATTCCTAGAATGTAACACCGTTACGTGTTTTATGCAATAAAAATCATTATAAATGTCAGAGAGAATGTCTAAATGTACGTATTAATTCTCGCGTGAAGATTTTCCAATCCCACGTACGATTCATTGCTCTCTTCCTTTCTCCATTCCACGCGATACTTTTATTTTATTCCGTGATTAATATTGCATCGCCGACAATACATAGTCCTTTATCGACTACGAGGCGGCAGGTAAATGGGCCGATTGTTGCGAATCGGTGTGAATGAAGTTCGTTAAATCGCCTTTCGCGAAAACAGGCTGGCGGAAGAGAGCGAGAGAGGCAAAGGGAGAGCGATGTTGTATCGGGATGTATTCCGCCAATATCGCGTATAATTCGTAAGCGCCGAACTCCCGTTAATAGCGCGGCTCACAACCGCCGCAATTTGTATTCTTTCGCCTTAATTACCGGGCTCTCGCGATAACAACCGTCCGTCCGTCCTGGGCGAGAGCAGCACACGTTGCACGCCTCGTGCCAATTAGCCCGCCTTTGTTGTCGCTCAATAATAATCACGTCGGCCGGCCGCGCTCGAAAGGGCCGCCGTTCGCATCGGTGCAATTCGCTGCACCCTAAAGACCGGCCGATTGACGCTCCATAACGGCCCGATAAATTCATATTCAGATTGTATTTGTATTGGATATCCGTATTTCGTTATCCTGTCACGCCCGTTCCACAACGGGACACACGCTGCAGGCTTCGAAGTTGAAGCGCGGTTCCACAAATACAATCGGGTCAAGTCCACTTTCGGCAAAATTCGATTCGTTCCGCTTTTTTTTTTTTTTTTTTACCTCGACACTCGTATGCCAAAATCCCGTATGCCACTCGTGCTTTCGACGTTTCAATTGTACGTATAGCTATTGGGAAAATCGCGGTGTGCTATTTTTCGAAAATAAATGCATCAGAAATTTAGATGCATTACGGAGGCTTTACCTAAAATGATAAACGATTGCATAACGTTTTTTTTTGCACGTTCCAGTTCTTTTTTTCACCGGATATATCATTCATCGATGTATAAGCGTGAAAGCGGATTTGATTTAATTTGATATTCATATTGGTCTTCGTATTGTCTTCTTCCTACGTCCAGTTAACAAAAGTAACTTGTTGCACACGCGATATTGCGCAGTCGATGATCGCCCACGATTATGAGGCGCGTGTGCGTGAGAAACGGCGACGGTGTTGCGTTTCAGATACGATCGATGAATGTTCGCAATGCGATGAATGTTCGCAATGCGTGGCGGAGACTCTTTCATGCTCCGCGCTGCGGAATCGTTAATTATATCTCCGTCTGATTGTCCTTGGATGACGAATCGCCATAACCGCGTACCGTATTAACCACTAATTGCGACGAAGGTCAAACGAAAATTCGTAGAGATGGTATCGTCGAATCGCACACCTCCAAATAATTTCGGAACACGAATACCGTTAGCCACTGACGTAACACACAATTTACAAATGAGAATGCAATTGCGGAATATTAATCTTGAAATTCGTAGCGCGCTCCGTTGCAATATTAATTTTTATGGAAAAATACTTGAGTGTATTAAGAAAAATATGTATGCCTACATGTAACAATGGTTTTTATGTAGTTGAAAATTATAGAAGATTTCTAAAAAAAAAAAGATTTTTTTTTTCAGCAAACTGGACAAGATTTCAAGTATTCCACGAATGTGTAGCAATCTATAAATATTCGGAACATTTTAACGGATAGTACGAAATCCAGAGATCGGTGAAATAACTGATACGACTTATTTAAAATAAAAATTATAAAACAGATTTTGGAAATTTATTTTAAATATAAAATGAGAAGTAGAAAAGTCATAAGGAGTTATTTAAAATAATAAATGTTAAATAACTATTTTATTTTACATACGATCGACCCCTCAGAAAATCTCACGGAAAAATATTTAACAAACTTTTTAAATATTTTAAAAATACTTAAATTCATTGTCATTCAGTGTCATTTTGTGTGCGTGCTTGTGCGTGCCCTTTGACAACTTCCTCGAAGACCAGCTGTCCTTCCGGATGAGAGGTTTGTACGTGGTTATAACAGAGGGATCTCTCTCTCTCTCTCTCTCTCTTCCTGGCGTGAGTCTTGAAGTCTCAGAACGAGAAACGACGAAACACAAGCGTGACGCCGGTGAAGACGGAGGAAGAGACTCCGTCTGCCCTTGGCTGTTAGCGATCCGGAATAGATAAGGCAGATTATCGCGCGAGATCCCCGTTTCGTCGTCGTTGTCGTCTGGGGTGTCCCGCACCGCCGCTATTTCCACAGCTTTATTTATAGCGTTTTGTTTGGGTGCCGTCGCCAAAGGGGCTGAATATCTCTGAAAAAGCGCGCTCTGATCCGCCAATGACGTTGGCTCGCGCCGGCCGCGGCTTGGGATCCGACGACGATTAAAATTGGAAATCGGTCGCAGTCTGATCGTCAATCGCGACGTTTGAATGGAGTTTCGCGCGACGGAGGGGAGCAGGCGTTTTACGAACAACGATAACGTTACATTGCGATACGTGCACCGCGAAAATAGGTTGCATCGAGGTTGTATGTACGTGCGGTTGTAAATGTAAATGGAAAATCGAGAAACGCGAGTCGATCGAGAAGAAGGGAACGCTCGAGTGATTGCGATCGGTTTATCTCCGTTTCTTGCGGAGCGACGCGAGTTTAAGGATGGCTAGAATATTTCTCAAAACATTGAGAAAGTTATAAAAATTATAGATTGTGTGTTATGTTGCATTTGAAAGTGGTAGAAAAAATTTAGCGGCGATTTCCTGTTTGGATCAAAAGTTATTTCAATAAGTAGACGTGTGCTCCAATGAAAATATAATTCATTATTTAAATGTAAAAAATGTAAAAATGCCAAATTATATACTTAGAGTAATGTCTATTTACTTGAAAGTCTATTTACAAGAAACATTTTTACTTTTAAGCAGAACAAACAAATGCTATACGGATTTTAAGAAAATGTATATTTTTTTCATTTAAAAAAGAATGTTTCTCTCCGTGTATGTACATAGTTTATTTTAAGTGTTATCGAACACGTTTTCAAATTTTATTTACTTTGTAGGGGCTGTATGTCCGACTGCATCTTTGTATGACGAAACATTCGCTAACCAACTATTGAAAGAACACGTCAACTCTTGGAAAGAGTGAGAGAGAGAGAGAGAGAGAGAGAGAGCGAGAGCGAGTTGCAGTCGTTAGTATCATTCGTACTTCGACCGATCTTTTAAACCATTCATTCGTCGAGCGTGACGAATGTGGCGAAAAGGAAAGAAAATACAAAGCAAGTTCGATAAAAAGAGCCAGGGTCTCGACGCTCGTGTCGGACGTGATTTCACGGGGAGATTTTCCATTTTGCGCGCGGTTCCGGCGATGGACGGCAAGGCCACGGCTAAAACCCTCATTACCGTCTTCCAATATGACGTGTAACGATTCTTCGTGTGCACGTAAGAGAAGGCGTACGCGCGCGGGGAATATCTGCGTCCCTGAGGAGAGCCTCGTGTCTGAATTCTCTTCTCCCGCTTCATCTCTACATCTTCCTCCCTCTCTCTCCTTTGCTCTCGGGGTCGCTCGGGCTTTCTCATATATTTACTTGGCTCCTCTTTCCCTTCGTCCCTCGATCCCGCTCTCACCATGGTGTTGCTCCCTTCCAACGGAGGATCGCGCGCCGATCCCGTCTCCCCTACTACTACTAATACTACTACTACTATTACTACTACTACTACTACTACGACTACTACTACCATCGTCGACGGCCCTCGGGTGCGCGTTCGATACACGGAATCGCCTCGTGGTTCTCGGAAGGCAGTAGACTGTCGCCAACCACGCCAGACGGCGCACCGCTCGCACGCTCTCTCTCTCGTTGCGTATTCGCCCACTGGCTCACCCACGGGGCTACCTCCGATCCCTCCCCTCTCCTCGCTCCCTCTCTGTCCTTCTCCTTTCCGTCCTCTTTCCTGTTCCTCCTCCTCCTCCTCCTCCTCTCTGTCGCCGCCGCCGCCGCCGCCGCGCCGCCACACCACCACCGCCGCCACCACCGCCGCCACTCCGTACACTCTGTCTCGCAGCGCGGCTGCGGAGCCAGCCAGCTACACGGGGCCCGCCAGTTACGCAACAATAACAACGCCGTGAGGAGGTGCGTAGCGTCGTGCGGCGCGCGACCCCGCAACGCGACACCGTGGATCGTGCATGCGTGCGTGTGTGTATGTGTGTAACGTGTGTCGTCCGTTCACGTTCGCGGGAAATCACTTGTTGACAACGGGGCGCGCGCGCGGCTGAAACGACGAGAGAGCGGGTGGAGGAGAGCGAGCCGCGTGAGCGCGCGGATCATCGAGGAAGGACGAAGAAGAAGAAAAAAAAAAGAGTGTGCTGCCGAGGAAAATTGACTTTCGCGCGCTCTCGAGTTCCAATCGGAGCGAGATCGAGTGACTACTATCGCTCGTCAACGTTCGCGCGCGCAATTCGGGCAATTCGGGCAATTCGGGCGAGGATCGAGAGTGCGATCGAGAGTAAAACGTGAGAGTGTGCGGGAAGGAGTGAGTTGCGTGTTGTGCGAAGGAAGGAGGAAAATTCCTCCGAGGGAGTTCCGCTCGAAAAGCGGGAAAACGCGTGCAGCGAGTGCACAAGCGGGCGCTTGTAACCTTATCCTATCTCTGTCCGTCGGCGGAAGGAAAGCTGCCGGCGGAGTGGCGGAGTGTGTGTGGATTCGCCGATGTTACACTCGGAACACGGGGAACATGCCGGAAGAGTCGATCGGCGCGGTAGATCATCGTCATCATCAACATCAGCAGTGAGGAGCGCCGCTGTGATCCCGGATCGAGCGGTCGGCAGTACTCGCCTCCTCTACCGATCGATGAATGGAGCGGCAGCGGCGGCGGGAGTGACGCGTTATCACATGGTGAGTACGAGAGCAGCGGCTGTCTGCGCGAGGATGACGGGCGCCGATCGATCGTAGATCCTCCCTCGTGCGAGAAGCCCGGAGAGAAAGAGGAGCGAGAGTGGAGAGAAGCTCGGAATCGCGCGCGTCAAGCGCGAGTGTCAAGCGACGGTAAACGAGGTCGCGGCCGGAGTACCCGCTGCTACCGATCTCCTCTCTACCCGCCGTGGCAGGAGGAGGAGGAGGAGGAGGAGGAGGAGAAGGCGCGAGACGCAGGCGACGACGCACGTTTAGGCGCCAATGACGTCACCCGCGTGCAAGTGAGACCCTCGCAGCCGCGCCGCCGGGGAATTCGCGGTCGGAGTTTCTAAGCCGCGCGCGCGTGAGCGAACGAGCGAGCGAGCGAGCGAGCGAGCGAGCGAGCGGCACGTTTACGCGTCCCCGACACGACGCGCGACGCGACACACGAGGCGGCGGCGAGACGCTCGTCGGCAGTGAGCCGCGATCGCCGGCGATGGTAGCAGCAGCGGTGCCGACGGCGACAGCGCGGTAGTAGCGCTGATGCTCGGTGCTTCGCTCCTCGTAGTTGTCGTCGTCGTCGTCGTTGTCGTGCGGTGGGGGCAAGGATATCCCGCGTCGTGGAATCCACGGCAAGTGTCATAGTTGCTGTCGTCGTCGTCGTCGTCGTCGACAGGCAATGACTAACCGCGCGTGGCCGATTGCGCTAATAACGAGAGAGATATCGTATCCGTCAGCACGGAGCGCTGCCAATTCGGAGCTATCGCTCCGTCCGTGTCGTCGTCGTTATCGTCGTCAGCGCCGGTCAGACGGGATTTGCATAGCAAACAGCGATTGACGCGCTCGTAGTAAGTGGATAACGAGAAATCGCGCGCGCGTATATACACCGTATATAGCGCGAGAGATCGCGGGCGCATGCGAGTGTGTGAATATCGCTCAGTGCGTGCGTGCGTGCGTGCGTGCGTGCGTACGTACGTACGTACGACTGGCTTGCGTTGCCGGCCGAGGAGGGAGAGAGAAAGAAAGAGAGAGAGAGAATACGACGAACGAGGCAAGTGCGGAGCTTAAAATAGAAGAGTGACTTCGGCTTAAGTACGTGGCGGGAGGACGGAGCGAGTAAAACGAATCGGAGAGGAGAGAAGGGTGGATGTTGCGCTCGCGCGCTTTTTCCCCACCTCCGTCGTTTACTGTGATACGTTCGAATTCTACGGTTTTCTCCGTAAAGTGAAAGAGCCGACGACGGACGAGACGGACACGCATACACGCACATACATACGTACGGAATATCCCGTAGCGCACGGGGCGGAGAGTGTGTTTCTTCTGTGATAATTCCTATAGTTCGTATTGTGCAGTGGTGAGACCGTGTCTCTCTCACGCGCGCGCGACACTTTTTCTTTTTTTCCGCGCGTGCGTTGGAAAAAAAGGAGAGAAAGAGAAAGAGGATCTGTCGAGGAGGCAGTGAGAGATCGCGCGCCTTCACAGCAAGCGAGCGCTCGCCCATCGGAAAGGAGGCGTCGGCTCGCTCTCTGTCCCACGCGATGGATCGTGACTCGCGTTCGTATTCCTGCGGAGGCTGCGAGAGGACCGCCGCCGAGGGCCGAGCTATGCCGATGGAGTAACAAGTGAGCGGCGAAGCGGCGTTGCCATGACGACAGGTGAACCATGAGTCTCTCCCCGTATTTCCCTCCCTCCTCTCGCTTCGTCCTCCTCTTCCGTGGTTCCCTCCCTCCCCTCTCTCTCTCTCTCTCTCTCTCTCCCGCCCCTCGTTGCCGATCTCCCCTGCTCTCTCGACCCACAGTCACTCTCCGCGCGGCATGTTTGTTGTCCCTCTTTTCCTCTGACCCCGTATACTCACGAGATATGATGCGACAACAGTGCCTCTATCTTTCTCTCTTCTTTTCCGTCTCTCTCCTCTTCTCTCGCGTATTGTGGTCGTGCTCTTCGATCCCGATCCTCCTCTCTCGGTTCGTCATTCCGCGCTCTCTCTCTCTCTCTCTCTCTCTCTCTCTCTCTCTCTCTCTCTTTCTCTCTGTTTTTCTCTCTCCTCTCTCTTGACGCTACTTCGTTCTCCTTTTTCGGTCGCTCCCTTCCTTCTCTGCGGTCTCATCGCCTCGATACACAGACATGTTTTCGTGATACTCGGAAAGCCGAGTGATCATGAGAGCAAGAGAGAGAGAGAGAAAGAGAAAGATTGGATTTTTTCTGTCCAGTTTCATACATTGTGAACGGTGTTACGATCGCGTTGTAAAAATTTACGAGGGACGCTGCGGTCGTTACGTCAAGTCCTCCGTGTCAGCATTACTGGCTCCTCTATTCGCCCCCTCCCCCTTGTCCACCCTCTCCTCCCCCCCCACCCGCCCTCTTCTTTTTACTATCCGGACGGCGTGTGAGCATCGCGTATACGATAGTAATTTCGGCCTTCAATCGCAGGCACGCGTGTGCGATATCTATGACTATGCGCACTCGTACGTTCATGCATGTTCCACGGCATCTTTACGCCGAAAGGCGTTTCTGTCACGTTGTAAAGTTTTTCCAATGAAAAGAGAAGGAGATACGCAGATAACGGCAGCATTCGTTTAAACATTATCATCGCTGATTAACCGCTTCCATCCTTGAAAATACAATGCAGTCTTAGCTAGCCTTTGTAGACCTGCAACCGCGTTTTATTTTTAACTCGCTGACAAACGGACGCGCGAGAAATAATGTTCTCTATTTATGCAAGTTTTTTTTGCGTAAAATAAATGGATATAATAATAGCAATAATTGCAAGCGGATTGAGGAAGAGAAATAAAAATCGTTACATGGACAATATTTTCTTTTAGAGATAGATGAGATAATTATATTCTCCTGCAGACCTTCAATAGATTTGTTGACAAAGTTGGATTGCAAAGCTCTCAATGAAAGCCGCATCGATCGAAAAGAAGTAATTCTGAAGCACCCGTTAAATCGCGAAGAATCAGCATGCAAATTAAAACCGTAAATAACCCGCAAGTTATAATTAACCGCTAGTCGGTATTTCTCCAGTATATCGCTGGTCGACCACCTCTGGTCAAACAAATACATGTGAACTTCAAGAGAGAGAGAGAGATAGGCACGAAAGTTGTTGCGGAGCGGATAGACGGCGAGAGAACAATTTTTGACCTGCACACTGACAGATAATACGCTTCTCTCTCTTTCTTTGCGCCTCTTCTCTTTGCTCCGAATGATTCTTCTTTGTAGGGATTCCCCATTAGGTATATTAGCTTAATTTAGTGTGTAGTAAGCAGTTGTAAAACACGAATTTATAATGAAGAGTAGAGAAGTTATTGTCTATTATACATTAAAAATGATAATTTGATCAAGAACAGATTTCTTTCTTTAAAAAATGTCTATTTTATCATATAAAATAGTTTTAAATTTGTACTTATAATTCTTACTTATCTCTCATTTATTTATTAAAGACTCTCATCACAAAAATAAATTAAGAGAGAAAAAAAAGAGAAAGTATTAGTAAGTAAATGTTACTTGTGAAGTTATCTTCACAATATGTATTTGTTTTAAAAAGATTTAATTATGATGATGAAATGTACATTTCTGTGAAATATATCTCATTTTTAATTGATTAGATCAGTGATATGCAACCCGCGGGTCGCATGCGGCCCGCCTATGAATTTTTTACGGCCCGCTGACTCATAGTCGAAATAATCGCGGATATAAAATCACATTCTCATCAAATGTCACATTAATACGTTTTACTTACAGTTATTTTTGGATTTTCAAGTATTTTTTAAGAATTTAAATTAATGCAATTAATTCCACAAATGAATCCATTTCTAAAAATTGAATTATGTTGACATTTTTTATTAGCACCTTATAATTTTTTTATCTGTTTATTATACACATTTATTATAATATGTATTCATATTAACATAAATATACATACGTGTGTGCGCACGCGTGTATTTTTGTGTTTATACGACTCGCAAGACTTTGCCTATCTCTGAAAATGGTCCTCAGTTTACAAAAGGTTGCGTATCACTGGATTAGACAATATAAAATTTTATTCCTAGCTAATAAACCGATTGACAAAAAAATGAGACATTTCGCAGAAATATATATTTCATCTTCAATTAAATTTTTTATAGCTAATAAATATCGAAGAAAACGTCACAAGTAACATTTGTTTGTTAATACTTGAACTTTTTTTTTTCACAATTTTCTAATGTTTTTTTGAAAGTCATTAATAAATAAATTATGGATAAGTAAGAATTAAGTAATGGTTCGAACAATCTTATGTGAATAATAGACTTTATTTTTCCATATTTAAATAAAAATTCAGTTCAATAAAATAAATTCAAAACCTCACAAATAAATTGTTCAAGTATTTTTTTCTTAGTATATCTTTTTTTCTTCAAGTTGATAAGTATGATACTCGTCACGTGCGAGTATTATACTTAAACGCGTCAATAGCGATGCTTAAGTAGCCAAGGTAAATTTTTCAATACTTTCTAATAATTGAGCATCGATGGGCATGCCTCTTTGAGTAATCGCTCCGTACTCACGCACGCACGCACGCACGCGCGCACGCATGCAACGTCCGTTGGTCGAGCGGCGTTGGACGATGCTGTTTTAGCATGCTTAGCGCGTAGGCCACGCGATATTCCAAGTACGCTGGGCTATTTTCATGCTACGCCGAGAAGACACACGGAGAAGCGAGCTCCGCGAGTATAAGACGCGTCCTCTCTCTCTCTCTCTCTCTCTCTCTCTCTATGCCTACAGCGACGGTGACACGACGGACGAAGCGGCAGCGACCTACGGCCAGACCGTATAAAGTCGGAATCGGCCGGACTGCGCGAGTGGGATCGTCGGAATTTCTCTCGATTTGTCGTCTATTCGTGGAAGGGACTCCCCGAGAGTCGGAGTTGCAAGCCCCCGAGAGCTTCAGACTGCCGCGCATGTGGCTTGACACTCGCGGATATTTCTATCGGGGAAGAGTAATTCGAATGCTATGCAAAATCGCGTTCTTGAATCACTCGGGCTCTCGGCAAATAGCGCGATTCGTATTTGGATGAGCCCTTAAAATAAATATCGGGGAGAACTATTCATCTGAGAGACATTGTCTTAATTTCTAGAACCCAGAGAGAATCATTCCTCGTCCGCGAAGAGCACTCGTGTATAATGAAAACGAAGGAGAATGAGTCTCGAGGTTGAGTAGTCGCTATAAGGCTTAACATTTCTTTGAAACAAGCATAAACACGCGGTGAACTTGGCGTCTGTTTTGTGTGTAAACAATAGCGCGCGAGGATGATAGCACAAGTCCGCGGAGCAAGTTAAAGAAACGTAGAATGAAGGAGATTTATATTCTGTAAACATGTACTCTCCGCTATGCTTTGAAACGTTTGACAAGTGACGCTATATGCGAATGTTAATTTCTAAAGAAGTGTTATTGATACAGTCTCTTGAGAGTCTATCGATTAGAGAGAACCGCGTATGATTGCAAAAGCGGTCAACTTGAGATTTTTTTATATTTCGAAAACGATTGAAAAATGAATATATTTTGCATCTTTACTTTAACTTGAAGTGTAATAATAATTGAAATCTATTTCATCATTTTCAATGCCTGTATTTATTGATTAACTTGAAAGCTATGAATTTATTAGACAAAATGCCTACGTAAAGAAATATTTTAAAAAAATATAGATTTTCTACATTTCCAATGGTTATTATTTCATGTTTAAAATATATGACATTTATTTAATATAAAAGTAAAACGGTCTATATCAGTCACAGCGAATCTTAACCTTTAGCAGGGTGCGTGGGAGTCAAATTGACCCAGATGCACGAATAAATGAATGTTTCTTCGTTTCTCTCGCTTTTATTTGCGACTTTATCGCTTTGAGTATTTTCCTTCTACACCTTTATTTTAGTCAAGTAGCATCAATAACGCTCGAATATCTTAACTACAAACAGCAAGTTCTCTTAAGAAATATTTTAATATAAAGAATATATTAAATATATTAATATTTTAATATAAAAGAATATTTTGCTGTATAAATATAAAAAAAATATATTTGTTTTCATTTCGAATGCTTGTAAATCATTATTTTATGTTTAACATATGTGTCATATTTACTTATAAATAAATATAAAAATAAAAAACTTTGTTTATATATTAAATTGGAATAAAGTGTTAATGCCGAACAATAATTTTACACTCTCCGGTTTGTGCTAAAGGTGTTATTTTTTGCAATAAAATTCTTTATAGTCTTTTGGGGAGGGAGGATTCTATGGATGCTTTTGAGCATCAAACTATTAAATCGCTTGTCAATTTAATAATATTATTCATTCCGGTATCATGTAATAACTGCTTCGAATTCGACTATGCAATTCGCATAAGCTGAAGATTGTAAATATTATTATTCAGCATTAAGATTCGCTGCAACATAGGCCGTCTTATATTTATATTCGCTATTTCATCGGTCTAAATTTCAAACTTATTTGTTGAAATTTATCTTTGTTTAATGCCATTTATCTTATTTATAAATGTGGAAAACAGTTACGAATATAGGTAGCAATTGTGTCGTATATAACGCGCAATGTGACACGTGATTACGATCGTAAAAGTTTTAATTACAAGAGTATCGATTGCGTAGATAACACTGTGATAACTTGTTTGCTACCAGCTCGCTGCGAGATCTTTTTTGATATTTTTTACAGAATACGATAACTCCGATGTAAGAGGAATTCTCCCGATTTACCGGAATACCATCTTTTATACACAAATATGGAGACGTCAGGCGATAGATCATTCGTCAACTGACAGGAATCTCCACTGATTGCTCTTGTGGAATTCTCACGCCACGTGTAAATCTATCAAAGGAATTTGATCCGTCTCGTTATCCATCGTGCATTATGCGGAAGAGATCGCCGTTGATGATTGACACATTTCGCGGAATCGCTTCTTGTCATCGATTCGTTTGCCTAGCTTCTTGTGAATTGCACAGGTTTGAGAAATATTGCCGTGCGATTAACGCGCAAATCTGTGCAAATACAAACTTCGGTGGAAAAAATTCTACACAAATTTAAGAAATGCCACAAAATCTATCTGAATAAAAAATTCTAAATTTTTGTAAAGAGTGGTTTCTGTGTATCTACAAATAGATGAAATTACAACGAATTATAATATTTTTAGTAGCTTACTTTGACGGAAAAAAATTTCTACAAGTACAAAATTTTACTAAAAATAGAAATTTGTAGAAATTATTATTTTCGTTTTCATAGAAATATTTATCTCTTCGTAGAAATATTATATTTATCTTTTGATAGAAATATGTATTTAAGTATTAAAATTGACAATAGTGTTCCAATTCCGTTTGTAGATTTTTATAGCATTTTTTAAATTTATGTGGAATTTTGTACAACTTTTTTCGCCAGGGAAAATATTGTATAAAATGGTGCAAATTGTTTAATGTTTAATCCGTAAACATGTTGGGCTCAATATTTTTTTATCAATGTCTAATTGTTTTCGCACTCGTTTTTGATTTTCAACAATTTTCAGATCTACAATTTCCAAACATGAAACTAATCGATATTTAAACAACACAATACGTTAACATTTTGATGTCTCAAACAATTGATATGAAAAGAGTATGAAAAAAATCAGGTATTATATTTAACAAAAACAATAATATAAATAGAGAAACCAATTTTTTTCAAGTAAGAATTAATTCGGAGTTAATTATTTATCCCAAATTTTATTTATCGATAAGAGAGATACGAACGCGTATTTTCTTCTTTTTTTGCGATACAAAACTGTCGCCTTAAATCAAGCTGTATGATTTTTAGAGTTTGTAATTTGTCAGGGATATTGGTTTTCCCAAAAT
This sequence comes from Solenopsis invicta, assembly GCF_016802725.1. Lineage (NCBI taxonomy): Eukaryota > Metazoa > Arthropoda > Insecta > Hymenoptera > Formicidae > Solenopsis > Solenopsis invicta. Next base: position 10,517,196 of record NC_052672.1, on the reverse strand, counting down.
AGAATTACGAGATCAAATGGAAAACTCGTGTTTCGCGACGCGAACATCCGCGGGTTAAAATATCTCGCGAAAGGCGCGACGGCCGCGCGTGATACAATGGAATTTACTTTACTCGCTATCTAAATTTACTTTAACTGCTCGTGCACCCCCCGATCGTAAATCCACCGAACTTCATTACGCTCGCTCGGCGATACTATAAACCCGTTACGGTCTTGTAATAAGCTTAAAAGGATTGTACGACACTCACCCGTTTTCTCAGGTTCTTAATCGTCACCGTGTGATCTCTCTCGAACTCTCTTGGCCCCTTCGCTGAGCGACACGGATGATGCGATAATTTTGTTACCCGCGCATACGCATACACGCCACTTTGTGAATGGTGACAGCGGTTGACAAAGGATTTCATAAAGTGTCTGCAAAAAGAAATCGATTTCATTTTTATCAAGGAATTTATCCTTGAGACCGTTTACGGCGACAGCGAATCAGTGCGTATTAATTTACATGTAATCTCGGCCGCCAGCAATAAAATTTAAATCGCTGCCGTCGATTTCGACGCTGAGCGAGAATTCCGAGTATTTTGATGTACGGTAAATTGACGGCGGACATGAAATCGTAGAGATACAGTTATAATATAACGTATCGCGTTCCACATCGATCGTGACGCGAAGATCAGCAATTGAGGCTACCATGATTAATTGTACGCGAAGCTTATCGCGTTGTTCCTCAACTAGCATTAATAACCACGCCTCGCGCGTTTGTTTCGCGCGGAAAGGAAGCCGCAAGAAAGCCGCGGCGCGGCGTGCAGCAGAGTCTCTCGCCGCGCGTCGAAACCGGAAGAATTATGTTATTTACACGGCAAACAACTCGTCCTAATTTTCGCGGAACGTTCGAGGTACACGTTTAAACGTCCGATGTTCTCACGCGGATCGTCGATTGACGGGTCTTCGGTGAATTTGCAATTCATAGAGGTGCGTCGTGATAATTCGTAATGAGAGGCGGCGCTCGAATACGAAGAATTTCGCTGTTAGGTTTACCGCCGGTGTGTCACACGGGCACAAGCGAAGGCGAACTATTGGCGATAACGGCGCACTCGTCAGCGATAGAATCTAATTAAACGATTCAGAAGGTAAATATGAAGTCATATATTGTTTACACGACTGACAGCGCGACACTCGAATGACTCAATCGTCGAGCCGTTTCAATCAAAATCCAGAGTGCCGCGAGCAATATATAGTATACCCATTTTACGCTATTCTTTAGTGAATTATCAGATTCTTATCGATACTACACGCGAGATTGTGACAATCAAGATAGTGGCAGCGCGCAAGTTAGATGATGTAACGACAGACAATGAAGAGAGCGAGATTAAAATCTCTCGATCGCTGATTCGCTTTTCCTCGCGTGCAAAATGCACAAGTTGAATGAAAGCTTAAGAAAATTATGAAGAAGAAATTACAGACTGTTTTATATTGCATTTGAAAGTAGTAGACAGAATTTGGCACGTTTCTATCTGGATAAAGAGTTGTTCCAATAAAAAGTGGACATGTGCTCTAATGAGGGTATAATTAATAATGAAATAATTAAGTATAAAATATTATATTTTTACATTTTTTACATTTAAATAATGATTATAAATAAACTAATAATATTATTAAACTTAATAAATTGTTTCCTTAAATTAAAAAATCTTAGTTTGAATATAAAAATAGTCTAATAATAAGTATGTTCCAGAATTGCAACAAAAAATTGCTCATATAAAAATTATTTCTACATTTTATTTACGTAACTATTTTAATTAAGAAATTTTCAATTTGATTGCAAGTAAATAAGCTATTGAGACCCCTCACCGAGTAAATAATAATTTTTTTGGTGCAAGGTATTTTTTTCTCAGTTTATATGTATACATTTCCAAATTTTATTTTCTTTGCCGGGAGGATGTATGTCCAATACATCCTTAACGATAATCCGCTGAAATTAAGATCACAACTAGTGTTACACGTGACTTTTAAAACAGAGAAATATAACGTAAAGTTAAGATGAGAAATCGAAAGCAGAACGAAATTTAAAAATTTATACAAAAAGAGAAAGTGTCGTATACCCGTACGTGCGCGCGCACGTGTGTGTATGTGTGTGTGTGTGCTCCTATGAAGGGAGTAAAACATCCGTTTGTATCATCAAGTTCAGTCTCGAAGAGAGTCTCCTTTCTTTGGGAAGCGCCGGAGGGGGGAGGGGGAAGGAAGGGGAAAGGAGGGATTCCGTGGATAGGCGGCCGTGAACGTCCTAGGGCACGTAGACGCACGGCGGGGTGCGTGACCCAATCACCCGTTCACCGGCAGCGAACGAGCGAGCGAGCGAGCGGAGCGGTGTGGATTCGTGTCGAGTCTCCGCTGGCGCGCGGTGGGGGACTATCGCGCGGAGCGGAGTACGGTAGCGCGCGCGCAGGGTATCGGGCGGAATCCCCGAGCGCACGAGCGAGACCATTCGCGCGCGCGCGCGCTCGCGCACGTGTGTGTGCGTGGCCGTGCGAAGGCCGACGGTAGGGGAGAGTTGCTCCGTCAGACGCAAGCGGACGGCCGATGGGCGCGGGAAGGGAGAGGCAGGGAATGCCGCTTCTTCGTCAGACGCGCGCGGCGACGGCGGCGGCTCGGGTTGCGCGCGTGTGACTCACTTGCACATCGCGGGAATCTCCCGCTTCCTCGCCGGTGGCAGCACCGTACGACCTCGAGCGACCGCCGCCGCCGTCGCTGCGTGCATACAGTGAGACCAGTGAGACGAAGAGAGAGGCGACGGGCGACGGTGACGGCAGCGGCCACCGCACGATCGGAGAGTTCATCCGGTGCAACGACGCGCGCGCTTGGCCGCCGCGCCGCACAGACCCGCTACGCGATACACCAGTGTTTCCCAACCTTGCTTCCGTAGCGACACACTTCTGACGTGATCCAATTTCCATAGGAATGTCGTAACGCGTAATAACGATCGTTACTTCGGCATAATGATTCTAACGTTTTAGATGGGAACGAGATGGATTAATTGATTGAAAGCTCAATAGCAATATGTGTTAATTATTGCTTTTACTAATTAACTTTTGCATATTCGAATTATCACACTGAGGAAAAAAATTCCTAAATATTAATAAATATTTATTCGAATGTTACCAATAAAATATTTATTAAATATAAATATGTATTTATTTAGTGCAAGATCTACTAATTTAATTTAAGTATTGTTTTTTATTAGAGAATAAATATTAATGTTCGAAGTAAATATTTGATTAGTACTATTCGAATAAATATTTATTAAAATTTAGAAATTTTTTCTCTTAGTGCAGATGCATTGTGTGCAAGCAACTGATTACACATTAGATAAATAGTAACGAAATACCTATACAATAAAATCGGTACACTAAATATATTTCAATGAGAGACGAGGGTTTCCAAGTAATTTACGAGCGAGAGAAATATTATCACTGATTTGATTTACGCAAAAACTGCATTTAGCGGATGTTAATTGGACGACGTATTCGTACATCTGGCGCACGCACAATCTGGCGATATAACCACGATAAATGTGCAATAAATGCGCTGTTCGCGTAACATTAAAATACTAACAAACGGTTAAATTTACTGACGCGCCCGTCGCCACGTCGAATGAGTCCGCCGAAACAACAACTGTCCACGCTATAAAAAGCAGCATTCTGCTATTATCGATTATCGCACATCAGTTAAATTAGACTTCACCCCGTACCAGCAGAAAATAATCGAATGGCTATCGTAAGCGTAAGTGGAATTAATGATCGAACGGCAGGGCAGGTGGGGGGGATCGATCTAGAGTCTGACTCATTGTCAGAAATCAACGAATATGCCACGAGGTTTCGGTGCTCGTTCGTTTCTCTTACGTGTTGAGAAGAATTCCCGTCGATCTTGCCACGCGCGTTAAATATTCAAAAAGCCAGAATTATCTTTTCTCTCCATCCACGATGCGAGGAAGACGATCGAGGGGCAGAGAGGATCAACGTTCGACTCGTTGGCGAAAGTCGCGAAACCGCGCGCAGCCGGTTTCCACAATCCGGTGTTCGATAACGCTCTCGACGTCACTGATTCACGTGCGACGGAATTCCGAGCATTCGCTGACTTCTACAGGTGCGGAGGAGCCGACGCTGTTGTTGTATAATAACATGCGAGAATGGCGCAACGCCATTCAAGCCTGATTTCCCGTTTGTCAATTGAGCCAGATAAGAACGAGGGCTTCCACACGGGCTTCTTGTATTTCGTGCGATAATTAATCGGCAACTCGTGGTCGCGTTTTCCTGTTTAACTACGCGGCCACGCACGATTGATATAATAAATCACGCCTTATGCATGTCATGTCTAGCGCGATTTGAATCCCGCATTAACTCTTATTCTACCGAAGAGGTAGAACCCATCTCATCTGTGAAACAATTTTTTTTACAAAAATTAATAATTGAATACGGACCGCGTTTTGAATATAATGCAATTAAAGATGAGGTTTATACACACTGAAAGAAAAAATTAGTAAATTTTAATAATTACTTATCGAAATAGTATTAATCAAATATTTAATACAAGAACCGCTAATTTAAGTATCATTTTTTCTTATAGAATATTCATGTTTATGGAATGACTGTCGCTCTCGAGTAATTTATTTTTAAGTTGTTTGGATCTTCGATAAAATAAAGGTTGAAAAGTAATACTAAAAAAAAGAGACAAAGTAGAAAAGTCATTAAAATTAAACAGAAATATCAAAACACAACTCAATTGCGACAGAATGCGAAAATTATTAGGATTTTCAATACACGTGAGTGTTATTGACTTTTTGCAACGTATCGAGACGAAAGATAGAGCCAAGATAAAATTTTGATCTCAAACGGTAGAGCACTAATTGAGAATCAGACGTAAATAAGCGCGAAAATTGAGGTATGACGGGATTAAGCCGCGGTCAGTTGAACGAGCGCTTAACGCGTCTGACGCGTCCGGCATAAAACGATTAACGAATTGTCAGATCCATATAGCGCGCGGTGGCATGATGTACGTTGCACGACGTACGGCAGACTGAACGAACTATTCATAGGTTGCAATTGGTCATTTGTACGAGTTTACGCTTCGCCTCTTCGGGCTCTCACTCGCGATTATGCCCAATATCATACGAAGCAACAACTATGACTTGCTTTCTGATCTTATCCACTCGTTTAACACTAACGCTAGTAAAATTGTTGCCCATATTTTCCATTTAACAATTTAAAAAAAAAACAGACTAAAACAATTTTGAAATAGATGCTCACGTTGTTTTCTTACTGCATTTATTATGTAATTTTGGGCGCAATGTATTATTTTATGGTTTCTGTATTATTTTTATTTGAAAAAGACGCTTATAAAAAATTAACTCCCGTGGTTTTTAGATACAAGAAATATCGTGTTTAATTTTTTGATTTTTATCAAATATCCATCATGAATATAGATTTGTCTCATATTTGCCCCTCGGTTTTGGCCAAGCGGCAAGATATAACATGAGAATCTTCGCGCGCGTACGCCTGCTGATACATCGACAAGAGAGGGGACTGAGGTCAGGGAGCGAGCTATCAAGATAGAGGGCAAACAATAATAACACCAATACATCAATAAGGTACCCCAGAGACTCGCGTAGCCTAGCTATATCGGGCTTTTATTCGGACTGGAGGAAACGACGTGGGCGAGATCGCTAAACTCGGCGATCGAAAGTCCGAAAATAAAACTTTATGCCGTGAGTCCGCGACTAACTTCATACGCGCACAATGGCACGGCCGAAAATCTCACGTCTTCTCTTCGACGCGGTGACGATCGGTCTAAAATAAAGTGGTGGAGGCAATTTTATTTTAAGCTAATTCTTTTATTTCGGAGAATTTTATTTTCGGAATTCTTTTGGTGTATGATTGACGATCTTTTTTTTTTTTTTGGCGAGATGCGTGACATTTTCCGATGAAATTGGCAAACGGATTTATTGCATGGACGAAAATGATTTTCGCATAAAACTGCGTTACGATTTTCATCAAGGTATTTCATTTTACTTGTCACTTAAACGCAATTCTGGATGAAAAAATAGCAATTGTTGATGCGAGATAAGGTCACGTCGATTTTTATTCTTTTATGTCGAAGTAAATTTAAATCTTACAATTGTATTAATTAAAATTTTGAGAGAACTAGAAGTGGATTCTACACGCTTTTCTCGTTTAAAGTTTATCCAAAGTACATTTTTATTCTTTTCTGAAACAAATTGCAAAATAATTTAACACGATTTTCCTTTTCCAGTAGCCATATAAAAATTGCAAGATACCTACTAAATGTTATTTCGCTTTAAATGTTATTTAGCTTCTCGTGGAATTAAATGCGTCCACGGAATTGGAGCGCGTTATTCGCAGGGAAATAACTGCGGTGTATTTTATACTAGCGAGTATAGTCGACCAAAATCTGCATCTGCGTTTGCTCGAAATGCAAACAAAACGTATCGTGACCCATTTTCGTTGCTCTGCGGACTCTGGGAGTGCATGCGAGCTCAGTATTTATTGCACTGCCATATGCGTTTGCGAAGTATATTCGTTACAAGGCAGCTTATGCTAGTATATGCGCGTATAATGCACGAATAACTTCAATAACAAGCTATAATTTCAGGCAAATATTTGAGAGACCGTTAATTGAATAATCCGAAACTCCGGGCGGTACACCCTCCCCCCTCCCCCGATGATAATCCCTTTCCTGTTTATCCCTTTTCAGTTCACCGGCAATATTACCCTCGATTCGTAACACGCGATACAATTATGTAAAATACGAATAAAGAATAGCATCTCTTCAACGTTCGCCGATAATCTCAATATCATGTGTTCAGTATGAAAAAATTCTCTAACTTTTACCCCGGGAATAGTCATGTCGTTTTTTCGTTTAAACACGATTACCTGTGGTAATTTTTTACACCCCTGTTAAATTATTATTAATTATATTTATATTAATTATTGTAGAATTTATTGTATAATTTATTAATATCATTACGTACACTCTGTCACACAAGAGCTAAATTGCTTTAAGAGAAAACTATTAGGTAGCTTTACCATTGTTGCATTCGTTGAAAGGAATGGGAAACTATTATGCTTTGCACTAGAGACGCTAGTATTACTTTCCATTGTGACAAGAACGCGATTTCCAAAATGAGTGCTTAAACGTATGCTAAATGTTTCGAGACAGTGTTCTTGTGTACTCACTGTAAAGGACTTAAAATGATTTATAAAACTGTTGCTAAATATATATCTAAGACAGAAGACTTTGTACGGAAGTGAGTGATACGATATAAGGAACAAAAGAATATCGATGACTTTCCTGAAAGAGGAAAAACGCGAGAAACGTCGGAAAAAGAAGATACATTTTCAAGTTGTTTCAGTGAAAATCTATGTTGACATTGCAATAAGAATAAAAGTTATTAGCCAAAAAGAGAGCAAATATTATGATTTTGAAAAGACGGCTGCATCTGGAGGGGCGAACATCTTTTGGCTCAAAATTTATTGACAAGCATTGTTGAAGTCCGTTGAGAAGTAGTTTGGATCGAATAATGAATCGTGGATATTGCAAAAGGTCAATGACCTGAAGCACCGCAGCCGTTTGTGCTCTGTATGGAAAGCCGAAAATGGTATTCAAGCTTTGGATTGACCTGCGCAGTCACCTGATAAAAATTCAATTGAAAACGTGCAGCTCATCATTAAGAGAAAGCTCAAAGTTCTAAAGTATTCATTTTAAAGCAATTGTGTCGTCATGCCCGAACTATCTATTAGTTGTTACCGTAACGGAAAATCTTATAGAAAGTGTCAAAATGATATCAGTGAATTCTCGAGTAATGGAAATTGGATAACTTACTAAGTGAATGCGTAATAGTGCCTTAATGCTTAAATTAATCTATAAATTTCGTAAAAATAATTTTTCTTTTAAATAGGCAGATAACGATCTTGTGTGATAGATTGTGTATAGATCAATATTCGGAATCGAGACGAAATTTCAAAATTTTGTAAATTTTGAGTACTCGGATCTAAAATCAGGTCAAGAAGCGGTCATAGATCTAAATACCTTATACATTGATGTGAGAAAAAAATTATTAAATTTTAATAATTATTTGTTAGAATATTACCCCAATAAAATTTTTTCCGAACGTAAATATATATTTATTTAGTACAAGGAGTGACCACTAATTTAATTATCATTTTTTATTGATTAAATACTTATGTACTGTAAGTAAATATTTCATTGGCAGTATTCAAATTTAGTAATTCAATATAAACGAAATGCCTTATGTAAATTTAGTAATTTTTTTCTCACATCAGTGTATAAAGTATCTAGATCTCTGACCGCTACTTGACCAGACTTTAGATCCGAGTACTCAAAATTTACAAAATTTTGGGATTTTGTTTCGATTTTGGGTCCCGACCCGATCCCGAACAAAATTTCCGACCCGACCCGAAATCTTGGGTGCCCGCACACCTCTAATTTTTCAATAAAAATAAATTGATATAAATTTTTTGTATTGTACAAACACAAAAAGCTTTTATTAATAGTTTATAACACTTTTTAACTCAAACCTTATTCAAACTCATATTATTTCGAATTTGTAATATAAATTCTTACCATGATTGATTTTATAACTTAAATGATCACCTCAGGTATTTTCTGTATCCTAGTTAGATAAATGGATCGGTACTATGACTCATATGAGTCATAACTTGTTTCTGTTATACGAATTAGATTTTGGAATCTTCAAATGAAAAATAGATGTGAATTTTGGATTAATAAAAAAGATTTATCGTGAGATTTATTTTTCCAACTCTGGAATATAAAAAAACATCATCTGATTATTCTCGAGTTAATCTCCAGTAAATTGGAAATTACAATGCAATTACTTTATAAGATATGAGTCAAAATCTACTGTTGAATATTGATATAATACACACAATGTCATTATGTACAGTTATAAAGATAGCCATCGTACCTCTTTATAGTTAAATATAATAATATCGCGTACGCATTATTGCGATAGAACATAGACGCCTTATGTAAATTTGCGATAGCGCGAAACGCTGACGACGATGATGATTCAGTTTCCTTGCGCACGTACTTTTACGTCGATCCGCAACACATAAAACATCCTGCGATAATACCGCGTAGATACCGCGCGCATGTTCGTAGTGCATACGACTGTGAGCGAATAAGAATGGATTTGACGGCAGAGAACGCGCCCTCGTCGTTTCATTCATCTTCACCGGAGAAAAGCCTAACGAGATCCGCGTATTTCGCGTGTATATCCGCGTAATGCGTATCTTCTCACGGCGTGTCCGTTCACAAAAGAGTTTTTTTTTTATCTACGGATCAACTTGCTGCGCTCGCGTGCACCGTAACCTTTGCAGTTGCAATTATATGTGATTCATCCTCGCTCTCGTACCACTTGTCGAACGGACGAGCGATTCAGGCCGAATAATGTACTGCGGATACACAAAATAATGTGAACATCTGAGAAACTACTTATTTTTTAATTAAGGGGCTCGTCAGTCGTCTTTAATACAGATTTTATCGTAGTTTGGAATAAGGTCATGTATTAGTTAAATAATCGATGCAATATTATACCATTCTTCTAGCAGAACTCTTTCAAGAGAGATTATGAAAGATACTTAAGAGATATTAGAGGAGAAAATTGTATTTCACTTTACTCTTCAAAACTACTTGACTTGATGATATTTGAGGCAGTTACGATAGCTGGGAAAAAGCGAAGTTTTGAAGAACGGTAAGCAATTCTGAATAATTGTATGAGAAAATTTCTTTCTCCGGTATCACTTACATAATCAATTGAAAGATGTTCTGATAAAAAAAAATAATACCACTCCATTGATGATTATTCAAGCATTGTGTAACCTTATTTCAAACAAGGATAAAATATGTATTAAAGATAAATGGTTGATTAATCTCTTTTTAATAAAATAGTGTTTTTTGTAGGAGTATCTGACTAAATATTTTAGTTTTTTGACTTTTTTTTTTATGTAATCTGCACTTTCGTAAAATTCCGCTTATTATGTACGAGTTGCAACGTCACTCAAATTATATTACGCAATACTTTGGTTGCTTTTTAGAAGAATCAAAAATTTCACGGTGATTTCCCGGCGTTCCTTTTCCGAGCGGAGAAAATCGCCGCTGCCAAATGGACCGTCGATGTAAGTCTCGTCTTTTGGACACGGCGGTGACTCTCCGCGAGAAATGCCTCCGTCGGCGAACGAGATTGGCTCGCGTTCTGCCAGCTCCTCACGCTTCTTTTTTCGTCCTTCTTTGCCTCTCTCTCTCTCATTATATATATATATATCTCTCTCTCTCTTTCTCCCTCTACTTTATTTGCGCGTATAAATAGCGCGGTCCAAAATTACCGGGTACTTCGGCGAACGGTGCCGCGAAAGTGGCATCCAAGAAAAGGCCGGCGATTTCTGCTAGTTATAAAAATATACGCGCGAACGACGTGGACGCCCGGTGGCGACGTGCATTCTTCAACGAGGGATACGATGAGGTCAACTATGTAGACGAAAAAAAAACAGAGGCCGTAGAATTATTCATAGTCCTAGTGCCTCTGCGACCTGAACTCGTGTCAATCAGAAGGCAGGTGTCAAGAAGAACCAACGATTATGCAAAAGAGTGAAACTCGTTTATTTTTTTTTTTTTTTTTAAAGGCAAACGAGATAAATAAGAATGAATTGATGCTTTAAAACGCGATAAATCTTTCTCACAATATTACCATTAACTCGTCGCTTGTTTCTCTAAAAGAAATGCTGATATTGATTGCCAAAAAAAAATTTAATATTTCATAATCAACGATCGTGTTCTTGGGGATACTTTTTCCACAAGTTTTTGCGAGTTACGAAATTGCTTACAAATTTGATGGTAAATTTAATGCAAAATTTAAAACACGCACATAAGAAAGAGAAGAGAGACATCTGATTAGAATAATTTGTCGTTATAATGACGATATGTTGTAGAACATTTCTAAAAAAGTAAACTGTATTTTACATATGTATATCTATATTTTTTTTAATTACGAATGATAAAATTCGCAAAAAGAGAAAAAAAGACTCTTGGAACTTTGATCATTTAATGCCTTGTAACTTGTGTGAATGGATATCAAGCTAAACAATTTAAATAATTGTGCAACCACATTACTAACTTGAATACGTCATGCAATGAATACGAATCAATTAAAATTTTTAAATTATCCTCATACACACGACTGCGATGTACAATCTAATATCAGGTTAACGACTGTATCAAATTTAGGGACCTATTCAAGTTTTTTGTATCATGTAATAGTTGCGTAATGATGTCATAATAACATCGTTAAGGTTATAGAATAGGCCTTTTAAATTATAATAAAAAAAGTTGACGTCAGCCGAATACGGCATTTCGATGATGCTATCGACCCACACACGTCGATTAATCACGTAATTACTGCATCGCGAAAAAGAAGAAAATATAATCACGGGACTTTGATTCTAAATAATTTCACGCTGAATAATTCGTCGACGATCGGTCACGCCGCGCCGGTGAGCAAACACGGAAGACCTCGGTCACTTATAAATGAAAATGCAGGCCCAGAGAAGTCTCGCTCGTTCGCGTAAACGAATCTGAACTGTTGAACCCGTCCTTAACTTCCGCTTTTGCAACGTCGCATTGCCGTATAATTCCACGGGGACGACCTGTCGCGTCTTGAATATTGAACACGCGGATAATTACGTTTAAATCAATTTCCGTTTAAAACGTTGCGATATTTTATTAAACGATGTTAATGTATTAATATCGTTTAATTAATTTAATCATATAATTTAATCTATATACCAGAAATATGTATTTTTAACAGAATTAAAGAAGCATTGCTTAAAATGTTTTTTCAATACCTTAAAATTATTATACATATAAATACTATATTTAGCGGGCGTTGAAGCTATATCCTGTCTTATGTAAAAGAATCAAGATAATTTCACACACACACAAAGACAGCCCTAAACGTAATAACGTATATTTAAAAGCGGAATAAAAATGCCATTATAACGGAATCAACGGGAATTGGTGATACCGCAAGATGCGAATTTCCTAATTGAATTATTTGCGGAGTTGTTATGTTTTCCCCGTATGTATCACTCGTTTTAGCTACGGCTCGGCTATTTCTCCGCTGCGGAGAAAAATATCTATTGACAGATTATTATTAGCGATTATTCACGGTCAAGTATTTTCCCGATCGCGAAAGTGCACTGCGAAATATCTCCTGATTACTTTCCTTATGCAGGATATATAAGAAATAACATATATGTATTTTTATGGTATTTTTATACCTCTTCTCAATATACGTATGCTCCGAAAAAAAAATTTATATTTTTATCCTACACTTATACGACGAAATTAATTAATACGAAAATAAATGCGCTCTCACCTACGACATGCCGTATGGAAATAGAGTGCACTACTGTTGTTATAAAAATATCCAATATGCTGTAGGCTAATATTTTTTTTCTTTAATCAAAACCGCATAGCATGCACGTTCACATTATTTAATAATCTTTTTACGTAACAATCTATGTTTTTCTTCGTTTATTTTTTAATATGTACATACGATTCCGCGCAATTACAGATTAATAATGATATCATGAGTAACGTCTAAAAATCGGGACAGAATTTATCAATGTAACTTTAACGTAATATTACGCTTGATGTCTCGACCGTGATTCGACGCAATTATCCGTAACAAATCAATTCATTTTTATGCGTCATGTAATCGTCAGCGCTGTGTAATCGACAGAACATAATACGACACACATGAGTATCAGTATGTTTTCTTATTTCACATCGAGAGTGCATTAACGCCTGTGTATTTATGGAAACGTCATAAGGCAATTGACACGGTGGACTAGAATTTTCCAATCGTCGCGTCGTCATCCTAATACTTTGCTTGGCACGACCTCGAGCACTTTTCCTATACACGATCGTCGTCGCACACGTGTCACTCGAACGAATCCATCGTCATAAGTAAATTCGACGCGTCTTTAGCGTCATTACGTAATGTTACTTTGCACGTAATCAAAAACTCTGTTACTTCGGGGACTTTTTACACGTTTGTTATTCCCTAACGTCAACAAACGTCATCCTGTCGCGAAGATAATCGGAGATTAAAATCGGATTAATCGATGTCCGCTTCACAGAATAATCTTGGCGATTCGTGCAGAGTATTGAGAATCCTTCATGAATCACCTTTCCCCCTCGACACGGGACAACAACGTCCGTTCTCGCATCTCGTGAGTCACCTGAGAGCGCATTCGTTCCGCCGCGCATGATCTCGCCTTCTCTTTCTCACTCCGCTTTTTGTCTCGACTCCAACAGTCGGCAGTGATTAAAAGGACCTGGTGTCACGCTATTTGCAGAGACCCATACTGTGGCGATGACAGACCCACAGCTGACCAATAACAATAACAACAACAATAATAACAACAACAACAACGATGGCGAGCCAAAGTACCTGCACAAGAAGTTCAAGAAGATGGCGACGACGGAAGTTGCGCGAAAAGTCGTCGAGAAGGAGGGCACGGCAAACAACGTCGTCTCTGATGAGGCGCCCAAGCGGAAGGACGATGACAAGGACGGCAAGGAGTCATCGAAGGAACTCGGCAACAAGCTCGAGCCTTCCCCGGAGTCGGCAGGGGGAGTCGAGCCTACCACCGAGTCTCGGAAGAGTGGCTACGCGTGCCCTTACTGCCCGATGACGTGGACCAAGCCCAGTGTCCTTCAAAAGCACATCAGGGCGCACACGAACGAACGACCGTATCCGTGTGTGCCTTGCGGAATCTCCTTCAAGACCAAATCGAATCTGTACAAACACTGCAGGTCGCGGTCTCACGCGCACAAGATGGAGAAAGGAGAGAAGGTAATCTTTTCATCAAATGAGCAAAATTTAAATGTAATAACTTAACTTTGATAAAATCTCTGCAAAAGAGAACTGAGAACATAGTTACCGATTAATACAATGTAAAATTTATCTTTAACAAGACATTCGCAATTTTTTTGCATTCAGTCAATAGCAATTCAGTTTACCAATTACATAGTTTAATACTATACGTTTTTATGTTTAATTATAAGATGCGACAATCTATAATGTGTTTCGTAGGTGTCCGAGGATTCCGATATAAGTCTATCGGATAGCGCCAGTAATGGCACTGGTACACCACCGCCGACGCCAGCTTCAACGCCTACGACGGCAACAACGACGGTATCCACCGCCGTAGTAAAGACCGTGAAGACCGGCAAGATCTACAAGCCAAAATTTCAAGCCCGAACGGCTCTGCAGTGCGTGAACAGTGACACTGAAACGTCTTCCTTATCGCCCAGTTCTTCTAACAGTTCCTCCTTGTCTTCCTCTACGACCACTTCAACTTCCAATTCTGTTAAACCGAACGCGGAACAGCTACAGGAACACATCGACAAGATTATCACGGACAATCAAGCGATCGTCGATGCGGTGGATCCATGTCTACATAAGCTAATGCAACGCCAACAGAGTCTAGTGGAGACAAAGCAGTCATTGGAACAGCAGCCGTTGAATTTGTCTTCCGCGGAGGAAGCCTTGAACAGCAGAAAGCGTTGCTATAGCGATTGCAATGAGCTTTCGGAGAGCTCGATCATCAAGGATCTCCTCTTGAAAAATCGCTTGAAAAATTTTGTGAACGAATCAGCACCGGAAACTGCCGTGGAAAACTTTGTCTGTCCCAGTTGCGACATCCCCTATACCAGCATGGACAACTTAGAGACTCATTTCAGATACTATTGTAAGGGTAATGACAGTTCTCGAAAAGGAGCCGATTATCACGCGGACTTAGAGAAACGAGATTCTGATTTCGATGTGAAACCTTCCGATTATTATAACACTTTGCAACCGTTACCCTCGCCGGGTCCTCTATTGGGTAATACCAGACTGGTCGATGCGTACGCTCCACCTGTCAAGAAACAAAGGATAGATGTGCCGACTAGTTTAAGATCATTGGAAGAGCTCAGCAAATACCCGCGTCCAAACTCGCTGCAGATGTTCGGTGGTGAGGTAAGAATCCTCGACAACACAGGCGAGGTGACGAAAACAATGAGGATTGAGCCACGACAAACGAATTCGCCTACGAACGAGCATGTAGTCAACAACAAGTGCATGAATTCAGAGACAGCATCGATAGTAGTGAAATCAGGACTTCATTCTGGTGGTACTATGATGCATAAACCGCCGGGTACATCGGCCAACACGTCCAATTCCTCCATATCCCTGCCCAACGCGCCAAAGATACTGGCGCCCATCATACCGAACATATCAACCCCGAATATAGCGCCCACTATGTCTTGCTACGACTACTTAGAGTCGCATCTGAACCCGCTGACGAGCATCACTGCCTATAATCCGTTGACTCTGCCGCAAGCTGGTATCACGAGTATTCTCCATGGTGGAAAGGTGATACCTTATGTACCTGGTATGCCCGGACCGCATACTCTAACCGGTACGCCGACCATAGACATATCTCCGAGTATAACAGCCGGTGAAGCTGGTTACAAGGTGATACCAGGCCTACCAGGATTACACATGGTACCTCAACCGCTGGATCTGGCCAGTCCAGTGAAAGTGCAGCCCAACACGGTGCCTGGCATGCCGAGTCCGTTGTCTGGACATGTTCCTTCCATGCTAGATCAGCCTCTGGACCTGGCCAGTCCAGCGAAGGAGTCGATGAAGTCGATCAGCTTCAAGACACCTAACGGCGACGGTCTAAAGAGTGGCTTGACCAGTCCCAAAGTTCCTAGCGTCAAGGTCGAGACCTCGACAGACAAGTATCGCACGAGGATGCCATCGACTCTTACCGGCGGAGAGACCGGTAAAGCGGAGCTTGATCGTCATATCAAAAATAATACGACCATGAAGTACAAGGGTGTGGAGAGCCCGCGAGAGAGGAAGGATTTCACATATGATAATAGTCCGAAGGCTTTGGACAAGGCTTTTAGTTATCCGAACGGTGTGGATCCTACGATTTCTTCGAACTCTTATAGTAAAATGAGATACTCGCCCAAGACTACTTCCGAAAATAGGAAAAGATCGTCGAATTGGGGCGTCAATGAAGTGGATGCTGGCAGAGCAGCCCCGGTAGATACGCACACTTCAGTTTCCAAGTACGATCTACCTCCTCACGAAAACGGTCGATTAAAAAATAATGTTTCTTCGGATGCACGTGGATGGATCAAGGTCGCGGATGGATATGGCGCATTTAACGGCGTCAAAACGAAGGCCGATAGTGCGCCATCGGTGATACTTGTGAACTTAGATTCTTCTAAGACAGAAGTGCCAACAAAAACTTCCGTAGAAATAATTGTTAAGGACAAGCAACCTGAAGCCAAATCGCCAAAGAGTGGCGGCGACGTCGCTAAAGAAACGACTAATGCTAATAAGTTCTTGAGACCCACGTCTTTACCATTGAAACCCGGCACGTTTACGCCGAAGAAGCATCACGGGATCACGCCTACGGCGAACACACTTCCTCTCATCAGTCCGGAGACTCCGCGACCCAAGAAATCGTACGGGCAGTTATATCTAAATGGGCATGCCTACACATATCTGGGACTCAAGTGTTCCACCAGGGTATTTTATTGTACTCTGAATCGACCGCAGCCAATGTACGTCACACAGCAGCATGGTCTGTCAATGTACTCCAATTGGAAAATATGCAAGGAGGCAGCACCAGACGTGGATATGGCGCATTATGATTCTCGACATAGACCTCTCAATTACACGACCGCATGGAAGAAACAAGAAGACATCCTAACGCACTCCTCGCAAAGACCAACCACTCCCACCAGTCCAGACAGCGGTTTAGAGAGTGACATGCAGGAGAAGACGAAGAGGGTAAAGATATTTGATGGAGGCTTCGAGAGTAATGAAGATTACACCTATGTGCGCGGAAGAGGTGAGGAATGTTTTAATACGTTTTGAAAATCAAACAAGATTTATACCATGCAATATTTTCTTAACGATCTTATTCTAAAATTTTCATATAAAATACGCGACAGTTATTTTTATTATATACTATTTTTATTTTTATTGATGTAATTTATAATTTCAATTTTCATTAAGATTTTTAGTTGTAATCCTAATATTATAGAAATAAATCTTTAATTATTTTGTGTATATTACGTAAGGTCGAGGACGCTATGTCTGCGAAGAATGCGGTATTCGTTGTAAAAAACCATCTATGCTGAAGAAACATATCAGAACACATACGGATGTCAGGCCGTACACTTGCAAGCATTGTACTTTTAGGTACGTGTAAGTGGAGATTCTTTAACATAGTGCAGCAAGAAAGCATCTAATTTATAATCTTAATTTACCATGGAATCATAATTTTTTTGTGACAGTTTCAAAACAAAGGGTAACCTCACGAAACACATGAAGTCCAAAGCTCATTATAAGAAGTGCGTGGAACTGGGCGTGGTGCCAGTCCCTACAACTGTTTGCGATGAAAACATCGACAAGGAAGCTATCGCGCGATTAGCTGCTGGTGGCGGTAACACGGAGGAATCTTCAGAGGAGGAAGAAGAAAGTGACGGAGAAGAAAGCGAGGAGTCTGGTAGCGAGGAGCAAGAAGCGGCACAAAGTCTACTGAGTCTTTCACAACGTAACACGTCGAACAGATTGCCGGGTTTGCTACCTTCTGGCAGACCCACGACGTATCCGTACGCGTTAACTTTACCGATAACTTCCACTGTGAACACCACGTCTACCACCGTGACTACAACCTCAACTACTGTGAGTCAAAGCGTCACTACGCAAGGAACAACCCTGATTCAAAACGAATTATCGCATCGTTACTACTTTCCGTCGAACCGAAATGCGACGGAAGAAACGAGGATCAGTGTTATTCAATCGTCTAAGAAAGATGACTCTGACTTCGAAATCGAGGAAATCATTGATGTCGCGGAGTCACGTCATCAGCTGTCACAGCCCATGGACCTCACGACGAAGCAGACCACTCAGGTATTCCGCACCGCGGTTCCGCTAAGGGCTAGACCCGTAGATATTCTGACACCTGTTTCGGAGCCGGTCCTGTTGCAGACGATAGTCCAAACAATGGAACGGCTGCCTATACAGGGTAGAGCATGGAAACCGGATGCGGAGGGACACATGTTGCAGGCCTACCTCACGGAGAGGCATGTGATGGACAGCAAAATTAAACAGCAGTATCGCATAGGAAATACCAAGATGGATACAGAAAAGAGACAAGAAAGAGACGTTCATCTGCGTCATCAAGACCAAAATAGGCCCAGACACATAGATTCCAACGGTATTCCGACGGTGACGTATACCGATCCTAGCAAGATGCAGCATACCATGATGGAATCTAGAGTTAAACACATGACGAAGCATACCAGTGACGACATTAAGATGGAAATTAGGGAAAAAATTTATCAAAACAACATGGCAATAGAGAGACGAACGTTCGATTATGAGGCTATTCATAAAAATAAAGAACATACTAATCGTGTGGTTTCTGATCGTGAAAGTTTTGAACTTGGTCTAACTACTGGTCCCATTAGTACAAGGCCAAGTATCGAGTATGGTCTACCTATAATCAGGAACAATAGTTCGATTGAGAGATCGATGTGTTCTATTGTATCTGTTCGTAGCATGGCCACTATTAATGGTCATTCACCGAAATCTTTGAATATGGACGTCAATAACCGACCACCATTGATGCAACACAATGATATTGACAGAAGTTCCATGTTCAACACGATGAAGATGGTAAGTGAAATGGAAAGATCTAAGGAATGTCATTCCGTCGGCCAGGAAATGAGGTCTGCAAATCACGAGATGAGAACCGCGACTAATGATATCCGAATTCAAAATCATAGTCCACGAAATATCGATCTAAGACCGCCCAGTAGAGAGATTAGAACACCTGGTCAAGAGTATAGAACGCAGAATCAAGAGCTGAGGCTACCGAATCAACAGGAGTACAAGATACGCGGTCAAGAGATGAGATCGCCTAGTCGCGAATACAAGCCGTCGTTTCCTCACGATATGCAAGTCATTCAGGAACTTATGCCATCAAACATGGAAATCCGGCAAACAAATCCGGATAATAGACCGCCTAGTCGTGACATGAGAACTCTTGCGGAATACAGAGCACATGCGCAAGATCCACGTGCCAACTACGAAATGTTGCAGCCTATACACGAACCGCCGAAGTCGCAAAACGTAGACGCGAGAAGCACGTCACCGCAAAAAGTACGAGTCCTCTATTATGATACGAAACATAATACAGACATGATGAAACAAAATACATTAGATAGCATGAAACATGCGGTGACCGGAAAGATAGTCGTCGGGCCAGATTTTCGATCGTCGTCACCAAACACAGGAAACGCGAAACCGCAAGCGGAATTTTTACAACCGTCAAGTGGACCTGCACCTAATTATGTTAGGTAAGGAAAATATGTAATTAATTTTAATATTTTAATTTTTTTTTTGCTATTTGTTGACGCATAATAATATTAACCAATTACATTAAATACATATTAAAATATTTTAATACGTATATAATAGCATGATAGCATTCAAATTCTTTTCATTAGAATTATTAAAATAATTTGAGCTGTAAAAGTTGAAATTATGAAATATGATTACAGTGTCACAGAGGATGGTCGGAGTGTATGTGGAATTTGTAACAAGGTGTTCAGCAAGCCCGGTCAGTTACGATTGCATCTCAACATTCATTATTTCGAGCGGCCATACAAGTGCGAAAATTGTGCAGTTTCCTTCCGGACTAAAGGTCACTTGACGAAACACGAAAGATCCGTTTCTCACCATAATAAGGTAAATGATGAATCAAAACTATATTTTTATCGAGCAACGTTATGTCTTTTATTAGCGCGAGTGTGTACGAGTAAATTTTGTATTATTAGGTCAGTATGACTTCTACGTTTGGTGCGGCGACTACCAGCAATCCCAGGCCTTTCAAATGTACGGATTGTAAGGTGGCGTTTAGAATACATGGACATTTGGCCAAGCATCTTCGCAGTAAGATGCATATCATGAAATTAGAATGCTTGGGTAAACTACCGTTTGGAACGTATGCGGAAATGGAAAGATCTGGCATCAACCTGAATGATATCGATACTACAGACTGTGATAATAGTCTTAATAGTCTGCAGGTTTGTACGAAACAGATCGTAATTGCAGTTTGTAAATCCGATAAAAGAAACGTAAAACAAATTTTTTTGCCTTTTCTTCTACAGATACTGGCTCAGAGATTAAGCGAGAAAGATCCGACGAAAATTACGCAATGGGACTCGGAAGCTCTGCCAGGACCAGTCGTGAGCGGCAGCGAAACCTCATCAGATGAGGGTGAGCCTATACCACAGCATGCACTTCACGCGCCATACGTGAAAGCACCGACAGACGTGGACATCTCCCGACCATATCACATGTCAATCATCCCCGAGAAACCGAAAGCCATTAACGACGTACGCCTCCGTAGCCCTCAGTTCAATCAACAGAGACGTGATTACGCCGTTAAAGAGCAGCGACCGATACCGCCGGTCGTTTCAATGGAGGACGCAAGGACAACGGAGGACAGTTTACAATCGTACAAGTGCCAAGTTTGCCCCGTATCTACGCGTACTTTAAACGAGTTACAAGTACACTGTTTTGTTGAACATAACATTGAGACGGATTCTAGTACAAATATTCACAGAGATAGGAGTGCGGGTAAATGTAGCAGGGAAAAAGAGAATACTCAAAAAAGAATTATGGAGGAATCCGTAGTGAAAGAAGAGCACAAAAGACAAAGGACAGAGGATACGTAGTGCCAAAACAATATAGCGTGCTAAACAATTTTTTGAGTGGTGTTTGCCATACTACTTAGAGAAATCGCGGTTATAATAAGGTATTGTATATGAAATGCATCACAGAGATATAATGAAAGAAGTCTTGGTTGTCTTAGAGAACTGTTTCGGTAGGTAATACGATTAATGCTGATTTATGTTTCTTGAAAATTAACATTACAAAAATTTAAATAAAGCGCGTTATTAGCTGCGTGCAAATATAACTTTACGTTGCCGTTACAAAATGTTTTACAAATTTCTGAGGACTTTACAAAAAAATTATTGAAGCGTAAAAAGTATGAACATAGAGAGTAATATTGCGTGAATACTAATACACGTACACAACACATTAACGATGGATTACACAGCTTGAAGCGTGTTTTCTTTATCACAGCATCAGTTCTAAAATTGCCTGCTTATATTGCAGGCATAACTACTTGTACAGTCCTCCTCTAAACATTTTAAACTCTTGAAACCAGCACCAGTATATCGCGTAAAGTAAAAAAAAAAAGTAATTTGAATATCTGATAATGACTATAATATTTATACACAATAGTGTTTCTCGTAGTAAACCTGAGGTGCAATGGACTGGTATGTGATTCTATATTTAAAACAAAAATGCGTTACTTTCGACATGTGGAAAGAGTATTCTAATATTACAAATTAATATTATACTTTAAATTGGTACATATGAAACCTACTCGCACATACATATACATATATACATATATGTATATACACACATGTATATATGTGTGTATACATATAAATATATATTTGTACGATATTAGTATGAACAATTATGAGAATTATTGTTGACATAAGAGAAAATGTGTTTGTATATATTTATGTATAATATAACGAGAAATCGCGTTAGTCTCTATTATAGTTTTAAGAAATCAAGAAGCTGTGTCGGTTGCTCAGATTACTTGTATAAATTTAAGTGCTTTTAATTTACAGATTCTTTAGTTTCCGTGTCCTGAAAGATTTTCTTGTAAGCATGTAAGCGAATATTTTGATAAGTTTGATTTTATCCGAAATATTGCTGGATGTTTAGTTACCTTCGATATTATTAGTTATTTTCTTTTTAAATCTTAATTGATCATGTTTGTTATGGTCTGAGGGACCGATTCGCTGATTCTGTTTAAGATAACTAAGCCTCTCGTTTCCTCGCCGCAGTTTTATTACTGAATCCACATTGAGAGCGAAAAATTACTTCTCGCATTATATTAAAATTATGTGTTTTATCAATCTGCATACTCTCTATTAAGCAAGCAAAAGCCTGTGAAAAAAAAACAAATTTTGGTCTGAGAAACAGTTGTACATGATTTCTCACTAGTGGCTTTATAATATGACTGCAGCGAACATCTTGAAGAGGCCGTACACCTTCCACGAGCGACAGCTACCGTATCTTACAATTAACCGTCTATCTAACGCTACACGCAGTTTTAATATCTCACTCAAGCACAAGAATGTCTTTCCTATTCCGCATAATCAGACTCCGGTTATCACGGTTTGTACCTAAATAGGTGTGCTTGAGCCCAGGATAAAAAGAGTAAATATAGAAACGAAGACGACCGCGCAGGTATACAATGAGGTCCAGTCCGAGTGATGTTCACGTTAAACGATATCATGTGTAGCCGTAGTCTAAGATAGCATTTTTTGGATGTATATCTATTGTCTGTAATTCTGTCGAAACTCCAGCCGTAACCGCGTGACTACGTTATGAGCTTCCAGGATGTGCGTCGTGTGTACGCACCCGAAAATGCCAAGCCAACAATTTGCGTTTGACGGGATTTCTTGAGCGAAACGCGCGCGCCCTTTGGAGGTAGTGCGAAAATTTAATTTCCGAAGTGACGCTTTTCTTCCACGCGAAACGCGACATTTTCCAAAATTTATGTATACATACATATACATACATACATACATACATACATACATACATACATACATACATACATACATACATATACATACATACATATACATACATACATATACATACATACATACATACATACATACATACATACATACATACATACATACATACACACACATATATATATATATATATATATATATATATATATATATCGGCTACTTGCATGCGTATTTATATGTGATTTCGAAGGAATGTACTTTTTCCAAATTCTATAGATTCATATTGCGATATATATACATATATATTTTCGAAACGTTGTCGTCCGTAGAAGTATCACGTATATTTTCCGGCGTACACGTAGCGAGCGTGTCGTAAATACATATCAGATTCGCCGTGCGCTCCCGGTAACCGGGAAACGGCGAGTGACCGTGCGTCTCGTTATTTGAAATCCAAATGCGGCGTAGTACAAGTTAGGTTTACTCACCGGTTCTTCGTGCCCTGTCTCTCCGCGGAAACAGCTCCATGGAAACGCACATTCGCGACCGCAAACGCAGAGGATCACACTCGCGCATTTCGTGGTAAATGAAGACGCGATTACACTTGAAAAACTCAGTTGCAACGCTAATGAGCGGAGTCCGGACCTCGGTGGCGGTTTTCCCTGCTGCGAGCGCTGCGTCACGAGAAACAGGGCTGACAACGTTGCGCGTCGGTAGCACTGTAGCGATCTAACGTATCAATCGGGATACCATTGTGTGCGGCCCTGCTTCTAGCGGCGCGGGAAAACGCCACCGAAATTTAAACTCTGTAGTAATGAACATTTCTATCAACTAAATTAATTTTAATCCTACTTTAACGTATTTTTCATCTTTTTTTAATGTTTAAAACTAGGAGAAGATGAAAAGCGAACAAACAAAGTTACACACCAAGTTACAGCTATCTAAATGTTGTAATTTCTCACTCAACAATGTAATTGTTAACACACTTTCTTTGACAGTTACGTTGTTGAGTGGTTACTTGTTTGCTGGGGAGTAAGTTAAACCGAGATTAAAATTAATTTACAGTAGAAATGGACATAGAACGTTCCGATTGAACGGCCTTGCGTTGATTTCTAAACGTAATAAATTACAAAAAATACTGAAGAAACGTGGTCCTTTCGTTATGAACATTGTTTTTGCCATGGTATTGCACGATCAAGTGAACAAATTTGGTTATAACAGAAAAGGATATCGATCCCTTCAAAGTGATTTTGAAACGTAGCTATAAAATGCGGGAGAGATCGGCAGTTTGAAACTTGAGCATAATTTTGAACCGAAACGATCGAACGATCGAAATTACTTTTTTATATATATATGTATATTGAATTTTTTCATGGACCGATAAAGCTGCTCTGATTATGGAGCAATAAAATCATGAACATTTTTAAATCCTTAAAAAAAAAGAACTGATAAGTTCTTTTTTTTACCGATGAAATATCGATAAACTGATACAGTTATGTATTCATCATAGTTACAGTTAAAATATTAGTTCTTTTTTTTAATGACTAGCAGGAAAATATGATGAGATGCGTTGGATCATGTATATCGCTCACCGGATTTAAGGAGCCAACAGAAGAACAATTCTAATACGAATTAAATATACGCACATTGCGTTTTAAATTATAGAAGCGAGATTACGAAATACAACACTATATATGATTAACGATAGTTTCCATGTCTAAATGTGCTATCAGTGTTTCATCTGTTTTCAGATAATCGGTCAGTTTTTCGCGCTGGATAATCGATATTACTCTTCCTGTTTCGAAACAGATTCTATAATTCTTCACGAGCGCCCAATTAATGCGTTTTTACTGTATTTCCGTATCTTCCTTTTACACGCCACTCATACACTATTATCTAGACATATATACTGTACAGTCTAATAATTCGGATAAATGTTTGTTAAGACGACTCGACATACTTTTATAATATTTACGATATTCGGTTAAGTAGTTATATATATTGTATTGTGATAAGTACGGATCGAAAGAACCAGATGGCGAATATCCCGAATGATATCCTAAAGTAAAAGTACAAGTGTATCTGATAAAGAAAAAAACAAAAACAAGCATAGACATATTTATTTTGTCGAGAGCGCGCATCTACACGCTCGCGTCTATTACAAATTTTCACGAAAACGGTTGGCTTGGCTTGGCTTCTTCCAGACTCAGTATTAGATTTCGCGGACAAAATGGAAAAGGAAACAGAAAGGAAAGGTCGAGCTTGTAGGTCGGGTTTCTAGATGGTTTTACACCGATTTACATTTTACGGAGACAAAGATCGCGGCTGTCTTGTCGCTCGAATTTACACGCGGTGTCTCCGAAAAAAAAAAGAAGAAAAGACTTCGCTCCGCTCTCCATATCTTTATGGATGATTTAAATTTTGTATACGCGCAGCGTGCGAACGGTGACACTTACAAACACCTGGCGGTATAGTATTTTATATGTATTATAGGATCTCTTTAAGATTTTATAAATGTTTTTCCGTGGGAGAGACGGAATGATTATATCTCGTCTTCGCGTTCGTGCAAACACATCGTGTGCTCCTGCGAGAGTTCCGGCTGCTTCGATAAGTCTCTAGTTCGAGCAACTTTATCGTGAAACCTCTCTCGATTGATACCGATCGTATATCGGGCGCGTTTACGCTCGTATATATGTATATATCAGACAATGGGACCGGAGTGAAAATTTTATAAGCGTATACTTGTGAGAAAGAGTGACCATGGGATTTACGGTAATAACGCCAACGAGTTTTGCCAGTGTCACCGTTATTTCTCTTCCTGACTCTGTGAATTTTGTTGAACTATATTGAAGAGATAAGAATGTAATTTTTATTTATTGTAAATAAAAGAAGGAACATTGCTTAAAACATTGTGTATATTATGCATTTTGAATCAATATACGAGAGCAGTGTCGAGCGATGGAATATCTATTGGATCCAGAGATTATAACGCAAATTGTACGAAGAGAAGTTCGTAATGATACGAATGCTTTGTATAGTAATTTTGCGGAAAAGATAGTACAATTCTAGGAACGGGAAATAATATGGGACAGAAATAAAGTTAATTTCCGGTAAAAATACCGAGTATTATTTTATTAAAAATTAAATGACCTTAATATACACAATAAGTATTCTAGCAAATCTAAGGAAAATTAACGTTACTCCCATTATTCTTCACTCGTGCTTATCGTGCATCAAACACAACGACTGAAAGCAAAATTAAAGAAATTTTTTAGAAATTCGATCGATCATTACATTAAAAAATATATTAAATTGAAAATATTAAAAAGCATACGTCTCTTCGTGCGCTTCTTGTACATGATTCTGTATCCACATTCCCTGCACCGAATTGGATCTCTAGGGCGAATCTCGTTATCATGATGACATTCTGAAATAATGAGTTTAAAACATAAGTAATGATATAAATTGAATAAAGCAAAAAAAAATAATTTTTCATTTATTTATAAAGCAATTTATTTCAATTCTACTAATGTCATTTGAGAAACTTTTCTACTGCTTAAAAAATTAATAATTGAATCTAGATCATTTGTGTCTAACATAATTAAAGACGAAATAGGCCTATGTCTCCTGTGTGATATATAATTTCTGATCTTTCCAACAGTATGTTGTTACTCGCCATTTGCTTCTTTTTAATTAATTTCATTAATAAATCTGTATATATGCATATAGGATACTTTCCATTTAATGGCACAAGTCAACACAAACATTATTCTATCCTATTCAAGAAATCTAATTTTAAGTTGTGAACTAGAAGGTTCTTTCAACAGCTGCATCACTCTTCAATGGAAAAGATAATCAATTGCAATTACAATTAAAAACAATATATTGATAATATTAAATTGACCAAATTGTCAATTTAATTGTGACTTTTTGATTCAATCTAAGAGCTGTATTTAAAATCAAAAGTAACAGCACACAGAAAGAATCAAGAATTGTACATAAAATCACACAGGAAACTTTAGTATCGAGATCCTGTTATGACCATATACAGGCCTATCTCGTTTTTAATTGTATTAGAAAATTACAAAATGTTTCAATATACTTTGTCAAACGTTCGATTAATTTTATGAGTAAAATTTTGTTAATGATCAATTTGCTTCGTGAACCATTATCTACGCTGTACTTTCTTTAGCCTTTAATTCCATGAACAATATTATAGTTTATAAAATGGCAAATTTTTATATTTAAAAAATGTACATATAAATATGATTAAGTGAAAGAAAATAAGCAAGCAGCAATATATTAATTTTTTGTTTTTTTTTAGCAAGCCACACCGGTTGATAGACTATGCACGTTTTAACGTCTTCTTAAAATCATATGAAAAATTATCGCGTCAGTCTTAGGATGTTCAATTATTCAATTCAACAAATCTTTCAATTTTTTTACAATATTATATAGTTTATTTAAATGTTCTCCAACTGTTTGCTATTATTTATGAAAAAAGTAAGGTTAGAAAATGGTCATGTATTTTTACCTCCGCAAATATAGACCATAGCTTGTTTCGGAGTAGAGTCTGATTTGCTGGACTCCATTTTAACACTGTTGCGACGTAATAAGTTAATAATTAATTTTACGGTTACGGTAAATCTTCGTTATCGTGGAATAAAAAGAACCGTTGACAACATGATAACAAACCAAATATGATTAGAATAGATCGATTCTCTCGAATGTTCTCGAATAGTATTGCTTTTATTGCTCGACAGATGACGCTGATAGATTCAACAGTTATGGCGGTCTTCATTCACCTTCTTGACCGACGTTGAATTTCAAGAAAATTTCTTCTTTATCGGCTCATTGTTCCATCTAGATTGTCGATATCGACCAAAAATCTTGAATGCAAATATGAAAAATATAAATCTGAAATCAATCGAAATTTAACCAAAGTTCTTTCTTAATTATGTTTATTTTTGTATTAATGTAAAACATGTAAAATGTAAATGATTCCTATCTTCGATCGTTCGAACTACATCCTTCGAAACGTCGCGCGACGTTGCGTCAAACGAATGGAGTGGCCAGAGAGGTGGAGGGGCGAGCGAGAGAAAATCTCCCCGGCAACAAAAGCTCCAAGTGCGCAGCTTCCAGCATCCGGCATGGCTTGGCCAATGGCGCCGCTTGGCAACGAACGGCGGGATGAGGCGACGCGCGCGATTGGTCGATTGACGCGCGTGGCAGCAACTGGTGGAGGAGGAGAAAGAGGCACATAGAGGGAACGGACGTCTCAAGTCTCAACAAACGCGCAGCGTTCAATGTGTCGGTGGAGCGTTGAGGCGTGTGGGTAACGTGGAGGGAGAGAGCGCTGGCGGGCTGCCTGCGTGCGCACGTTTTTCCCCTAAATTTCGCGCAACCCTCGAGCATCGTTCGGCGACAAGAGTGGCGAAGGTTAGAGGGTGCGCGACGCGTTTCGAGAGAGGATGGTTAAACTTTGTCCGTTGTTAATCGAGTCGCGCGAGTTGGTGAAGTTAGGCGAGAAAATCGGTGAGTCGCGGTGAAAGAGCCGACGCGGGTCTCCCGTTTACGAGGTGCACGAGTGCGGCAAGGGTGGCGGGCCCTTCTCTGCCGTTGGCGAGTGCGGCAGAGGGGTTGCGTGTTGGTAGCATTGAGCGGGGCAGGAGGAACGGGAAACACAGCACCGGGCGGACGTTTCCCGCGCACGTGAGTACAGCGCGAAGCGAGGCGAGTGTCAACACTCGAGCGCGAGACGTCGACCGCCACCGGCCCGACGACCGGCCGCAACTTCACGGCGTAGCGCGGATCTCGCACGCACGTCACCGGGCACGCTATTGTTTCGGGAAAGTGTTGACGAGTTTCGCGCAACGTGACATTCGCGATGGGGCATCGAGGACGCGCGTCGTCCCTCTCTCCCGCGTGGTGTAAACAGGCAGATTCGCGAGTGGTGTGAGTGAAGTGAGAGATCCGAAAACGGTCTGTTTTCTTTTGCGCGCGACTCGTCGTCCGTCGGTCGCAATTCCGTCGCGTTGAGGTGCGTCGTTTCGCGCGTTCGACATTTAACGAGGATTCAACGGCAGCGTCTCGAGATCGCATCCGGTGGATTACGTGTTTGCACACACCTGTCCCGACGGACAGAAGAAGCGTGACCAATCGTATCTTATCTGCGCGATAAACGGAAGCCGAAAGTGAAAAAGTGACTCATTTAAGAAAGGTCACCGGAGTTTAATAAACAACGGTGAGAAGCCAACGCTTCTGCTCTCGCCGTTAAGTCCACATACAAATACAAAGTGACGTTTAAATGTTAACGCTCGGCTGATTCCGGGAAGGTCGTTACAAGGAAAATCTGCGCTGCGGCCTTTCGCTGTTCGATGGCGGCGCGAGTACCGCTCGACGTGCCGCTTCCGGTGCACCATTCGCGTGGCGTTCAACGGAAGCTGAGGTGAGTTCGCGCATCTCGGCCATCCGAGAGCGGCTGCAGTCTCGAATTTCGTTTGCGCCAAACGTTGGAACGATCATCCATCTCGTCGGCGCGATGGAGGACGTCGGAGGCAGCACGCCGTGCATCGACGGCAGCAACATTCACGACAGCGTCGACAGCGGCTACCTGTCCATCGTGACGCCGCAGACCAGCGGTGGCGGCGGTGGCGGCGGCGGCTGCACCCCGAAGTTAGCCGGCTACAGGACACGCTCGTCCAGCGGCGCGATTCTCTCCGCTTACAGGAAGCACAGGCATCGTCCGGATCCCTTCCAATGCGAGAGGGTGCACAAGCACCGCTCCAGGCTCAATCATCGGCTGAACGTCTCGGAACTCGACTACCTCGCGTCCGAGAGCATAACCGAGCAAGATTCGGTGTTGGAACCGTCGTCGTGCGCGCACAGCCTGGTGAGCTCGACCCCGAGCTGCGCCGTTGGCGACGATGCCCTCGAGCATCAGGCTGCTCTTGGGAATAGGAGGAACTGGCGGACCACGGTGCCCGTCACCCCCGCGTCCATCACTGACCTCCGAATTCTCTCGCCGCCCCCGTCGCCGGTGGTACCCTCCTCGTCCTACGTGGCCTCGGTACCGATCCAGGAGGATGAGGAGATGAAGCTAGTCCATACGCCACGAGGCAAGTCGCAACGGATCGCCACGACGCCGCCGAAGCTGAGAGTTGTGATACCGCGGATCGAGATCTCGCCGGTTCGCACGAGAAACGGCAGCAGCAGCAGCAGCAGCAGTAGCAACAGTCCCACCATAACGTCGGTGGATAACCAAAAGTTGCGGGAACTGCGCATCACGGACCTGGCCGCGTCCGAGATCAAGCCGAAGAAGCTGGACTTCAGCCAACGCGGCTGCCTGTCGTCGCTGCGGAAAAGCAGGAGAGCCACTTTGGACTACACGGGAAAGGAGAAGGTTGACTTCCTGTCTCTCCTCGGAGAGGAGAGCAATCATTTGAATCTGGTGTCGAAGATTCTGTCGTTCCTCTCGCCCCATGACCTCTGCTCGGTCTGCATGGTGTCCACGGTGTGGCGAAGGATCTGCAAGAGCGACAATTGCGCCAATAAGCGAAGAATGAGTTTCATCATGCGCAGGCACACCATCAAAGAGAACTTGTTGCTGTTGGCGATGGCGAAGAAGGTGAAACGCGAGGAGGATATACAGACGAGTCCTAGGAGCAGACGCTACGTTCGGAAGGGCTACCTACTGGACGTGCAGAACTTGCTGCAAATACCAGCTCAGCCAAATAGTCCGCCCGTATCACCGAGCAAAATCAAATTTCATTCCTTCGTCAAGGTAAGTCGATTCATTTCTTGTGTATATTATAATTGAGGAAGACATTGAGATTAATTCTTCTGTTTCGTATGTCAATCTTGCTGTTCTGTTTAAGTTTATTACACGACCATGTCGGTTGAATCGTTACAATACAAATGCTCTATAAATGAAAAATTATACATTTTCTTATAAAAAAAAAATTTACTAAGTCTCACCAGAATATCGAAGAAAAAAATTTTTTAATAAAATATTAGTAAGAAGATAAAATACATTTTAGATCAAATAGATTCTAACAATATAGTTGGGTTTCTAAAAATGCTATTATTTTAAAATGGAATGAAAGAATGGCCGAATTTTAGAGATAAAAACACTCGTGAGAGAATTTTCGGTAAAGTCAATGACTGACGCGTGATATCGTAGCTTTCATAGAATCGTATTCTACATTTCTCAGGGTTCTCGTGTTTGACACCCGCGGGAGCAGGTAATGTTGCATGTTACATTCCGCCGGGAATCATGTTTATCGCGTAACATTATCATCATTTATCTCATCTAACTAATTCGGCGCCGGTGGCCGACGCGCGTCATTTCTTTGATGCGATGCGTATCTCTTTCTCTCGCCCTAATTGAATAATCTACAATGTGGCCCGTGCCACGTGAATAGAAAAATGATTGTGCTCCGCTGAGGATCGGGTTTAGCTAATTTTTGACAGCATTACGTTAGCAGTTTTAAATCTACAATATATATTGTCGTCAAGCATATTTGTTTGTTGATTTTGAATACGATTATCTCTTGATTTATTAAGAGTCTCTTGACGCACTCTTGTCACTTTTGACATATTTCTATTTTGAAAGTAACCGAAAACGCGGAAGACAGGCTTCAAATTAGAGGCTTTAACACGCCAAATTTAAAATAGTAAATTAGCAGATTAGAAAGCAAGGTCAAAATAGAAATTTGTTTTATCGAAAGAGCATTGTGAAAATGCACATGCACATTGTTGCATCTTTGCGCATTTATACATATTGTGCATACTCGCACAAAAAATCTGTCTATTAATGAGTAATTGATCAGTAATAGATCGTTTCAAATGCACGCAAACACTGTATGTACATGCGCGCTACGTGTCTGACGTGCTGGAGCTCGCAATTAAGGATGCTGATGCTCGTTCCTCTTCGTCCGTAGACCGTTCTTCGTCGTTTGTGGCGCTCGTAATTCTCGCGAGAGCAGAAACACGACGGCTAATTATCTGGCAGCGATAATCGATTGTCCGAATACTTCAGGATTTCCTCGACTAAATTGGCATTCGCACAGTTCGCGCGTAGTACGAAATCGAATCGCGGTCGGGTAATTGTTTTGATTGTGAGATCATTACTTTGACGTTGATTTATCGTCATTTTAGCTTTGAACCGCCGCGAAGGATAATTGCTTCGTGGGTCGTTAAGGAGGCACGAAATAAGCCTGACCCGGTCGACAGTGTGCAGAATTTGACGGATGTTCCTCGGTGATGAGAGTCTGCGTGTTTTGCATAACTTCGTTTCGTATAGCAATTGAATCCATATCAAGATATTTTTTCTAATGCATAACATACATGATAATTACAGTCGGAAACGTTGCATTTAATACTTTTGCATTGTACATTGTTAAAAAATTAAACATTGAATTCCTTAGTCTTAATATAACGAGAACAATAAAATAAAAAAAATTTCTAAATAAATCATAAAATCAATATTTTTTTACGGTATACGTTGTCTTATTATCAGAGTTGTGCGTTACACGTAAAATAGTCAATATTAACCGTAAACAACATAAATTATATAGACTATGTAAACTGTATAAAATGTTATCTGTGTAAAGTATATAGATCATAAAAGATTCATATTTCATCATTAGAAATAGTGGAAATAAAATAAATGCATAAGCGATATAACATTAAATAGAAAATAAATTGATACTTTTATTTGTATCTGAGTTATGTATAACATAATGAAAATTCGATATATCGTTTTCAACCTTTTACTTTTTAACATTATATATTTTTATTATTAATACGTTAAAATCAGATATACTAACAAACTAACATTTAAAACTTAATTACTTTTTCCTGTATTGTGCTCTATATCATCCAATGTACAATAGTTCACATATATTTTACAAAAAACTCGTGTAGATGTAATCTTGAATTATACAGCACAATCCTGATTAATGTTAAAGAAAATCTTAAAACGTGTTATTGTGACGACACAAACGTTTCCTTCAACACTCTTTATCCCAGAACTGTCTCGTAAAACGTGAAAGACTCGCAATTCCACGAGGGATTACGACAAGCGCTGCAACTTTATGTAACCATTTATGAATATTCTGCGGTGCATTGTGTCATTTCCGCACAAATGCTCCTGTTACGTTCTCGCGCGCGATTCCGCTGGTCGCCCATAAACCCTGAGCCAAAGCGGCGCGGCGAACGCGATGATTTACTCGCGGAAATCAGTCAGACGACGGCGTGAAGAATCGGTGACAGTGATGTACGTGCTTTCTCGTTCTCGCCGTCGTCGGTCGACGGGACTACCTGCCGCTGTCTCTTCCCCGGCACTCTCCCTTTCTCTTGTCAAACGAGCGACGCATTCCTCCTCGCGTTAGATAGTAATAGCGGATGCAAGTGGCATTCCCCCGAGATCCTTTGTTACTCGCGCGAAACGATAGCGAGGTTCCGTGTGTTCGCGCTCGTGTCAAAGCCAATGTCGACCACACATGCATCTCCATTGCCATTCATTATCGCTGCGCAACGATGAAACGCGCGTATTGTCGACTTACACGCATATTGCATCCCGTTTATGATATAATAGATTGCGAAAGCTCATTGTCGAGCGAACATTAACATAAACGTGTCTTCGAAATGATCACCTTGAAATATCGTAGTTATAAGATTTCATCGTAAAATTAAGTTCCAAGATTTTGCATAAACCCATTAAAGTCCATGGCCAGCAAGTTTGAGCAAAATGATAACAATTAGGAAATGGAATCGGAGCACAGAAAAACACGTTGCAAAGAAAACACATTTGCAACTAGTTATAAACAAATTATTTAAAAAAAAAGATTATCGACAATTTTTTTATAGATTATTTTCTCAGTTCTGCTAAATATTTTCTATGAGAAAAGGAAACGTTGATGATTGAGTTTTTTTTTTAAAGGTTGCGAAAAGAAATTGCGATGCGGTAAGAGACGGTTGTATCGTAAATAAAATCGGATCGTTAACGCGCTTCAAAGAAAACTCGACTTTAACGTTCGCGAACGACTATGCAACTTTGTGTTTTAGTGCTCCCTACCAAAATCGAGCTTGGCAGACGATATATCAGAGCGAGGTCCCGTCTCTCCTCGTGCACATTCAGAGAGAAAGAGCCGCGCCAGCGCTCGTTTTCTTCTCTGGATCGCGAATCGGCCTGCGGCAAAAAGCGGCCATAGAAAGAACAATGCGAATATATATTATGGCATCTGACACTACACTAAAACAAAGGGCTTACGGATCCCTTTAAGTGTTTTACGACAGTTGCGCGAGAATGCCAAACCGCAAGCGTCTGTAATGCGAATAAAAAGGACGACCAGCGTTTTAACTTGCAAAGCAAAGAACTATTACAGTGAAATAAAATATTAATAATTGCATTATATCTGATTATACGATAAATTTGAATATCTTTCATATAAAACGTGATTTTATATTTTTAGTAAATTTTTTTATTTTACTTATAAATGTCGTATCTTTCAACTGTGAAAAAAAGTATGTAATAATTCTTTTTACAACGACGATAAAATATCATTATTAACCGATATTAGGTTTTCACAGATTTGTGAACACGGAAATCCGAGCTCGGATTTCCTTATCGGTTTTATTTCACCATCATTCTCACACATTTCTCTGATTACTTGGGCATTCTTAGCCTCTCAGGCAGCCTTGCGGGATGCCGTAGAAAGTCCGCGGTGAGATACGGTGCGACCGTTCATGAGAACGAATGCGCGAACGTCTCTCCCTTGATCGTTTCTGTCAGCGACGCATTATTGCATGACGCATGACTAAAACCGTGGCAAAGTCTGCGATTACTCATTCAATCTCCCTAGAGCGATAACAGTTTTGAAATTTAGGTTTTTTTTTTTTTTTTTTAAATTTGTATTTGATGCCACTGATTATAAATATCAATTTCATTTCTATTTTCAACAAAGTGTTTTGGATGCGTGTATCGTGGATGATGATGATGATGATGGTGATGGTCGAAAGGCGACAGAAAGCGATTGCTAACTATGTATCTTTATTGGATTAACATTTGAGATTAATATACAAGGTGAATATATTTCGTGCACGGTGAAGATATTTTCGCGTCCGAAGTTGAGTAAGATCTAATCTGTCCGGGTCAACGATTTTACTTCTCAACCGTTGCAGAACAATGAAAAGTGTAACAAGTTTTATGACTACCAAATGTTAGAAATTTTATGACTAACGTCTGAAAGTCATACGCTCGGTTGCTTTAAAATTTTTCTTTACCTGAGGGTCGTGGCACAATTGTTTGCCACAGTGTAAAAAAAATATTTTACAGCTTTTTAAAAATATTTTAAATGGAGAATTCCGAGAAGTCAACTCTTACATAGCAAAGAATTGTGTTTCCGACTTTATGGTAACGTCCGTCTTTTTATCATGATTCGGGGAAATTAATTTCACGATGAACCGGACGAAGATAGTCCCGCAAGCAGGAAGAACGATTTTCGAAAGAGGAAGGAAGGAATTGTTCCTTAATTAGCAACGGCTGTCCGTTGAGTAGCTGTCTAACGTTGTCGGCCACGAAGTCTGGTGCGGGTGTTTCCTGTGAAAAGGAAGGACTCCACGCGCAGCCCCTTTTTCCGGTGGGTGCCTTGACAATTTTACAGGGGACGATGCGCTAGAATCCGGTTGAGCGAGTCTTCCGTTTCGAGTTTGGAAAAAGATGAATTGACAATGAAGACGACTGACTTGTTTTTAAGTGTCGGTCGTGCAATTTCGATCGCGACATCAGTGCGACAAGATCGGCGCTTTATATGGTCTTCGAAGTTAGATTCTCTTTCGGAATTTTTTGAAAAGGACATTAAAATCCTATAAAAGTCAGAAAACAGTTTCGCGTTTCAATAATAGTTTTTATTTCTTTCAAGAACCAAGATAATTTTCTCAGATAGGTGTATAGAAAAAAAAACAGTAAAAATCAACAAAGAAAAATTTTATGTTCTTGCTTACGTAGATACAATTCATTGTTCCACACTTAATCAAGAACATAAAATCTTGAACGAATTTATATCCTTCTGTTAAAAATGTTGTTTCTTTATATAAATAAGCTGTCTGTTTAAGAGTATCAAATTCTTTCAAGAAGATTTTTGCTTATATATGTGAAACAATGAATTGTTGATTTGACACTAATTTTTTGTGTAATTTACGAGATAGAACATTGTAAATTAGTAACGATGCACATGTTAGGTTTACAAAAATTAAGGAGTTCAATTTTTGTTGCAACTTCTTTCCGCAGCTTTTTTTGACTGTTTCGCTTCTCACATGATCACATTTATTTAATATTGGACCAGCAAACTTATACATATAACGCAGAATTACAAGTTGTGAGTGCGAAGAATATGCTCGCGCGTTTATTATTTTGTATTCTATTTTTCTCAACGGTCTCCGCGTATCGTCCATGTTCATATTGACCCACTACTTTGTAGCACCTGGCCAGGTGCACTAGGTCCTGACCAGGGGCGCTCTTTCCTCCTCACTGCGTGCTTCGCGAAGCGTAAAGCAATCCTATACAACGGACAGCAGAGAGACCGTTTCATACATGAAGTAAAACAGTACGGACGAGTAAACCACGCGTGCCACCACCGCGTGAAATATGCGTGGCACACGACAATTCCTGGGTTATTTGCATTGTTAATTTCGAGCTAATTTCGGTAACACTTTGTTGCGAGAAAATTAACGCTTCAGGACCGACAAATTAT
The DNA here is from genome assembly GCF_016802725.1 of Solenopsis invicta. Lineage (NCBI taxonomy): Eukaryota > Metazoa > Arthropoda > Insecta > Hymenoptera > Formicidae > Solenopsis > Solenopsis invicta. Next base: position 10,480,613 of record NC_052672.1, on the reverse strand, counting down.
TTCATTTTAGCAAAAATTATTACGTTATTTCCGTAAATTAAAAAAATTGTATTCCATTTTTTTTTTAGTTAGAAATTTAAATTGAGGAAATAATAATACATTATAGGAATAGGAACATATTTATTCTATTCTATTATACATAAAATTGATATATCGTTATTATTCCTAGACATCCTGTTTTCCAAAATATAAGAAAGTTAATTTTGATATATATGAAATTGTTAAACGAAAAATGAGTAATAATAATATGCGTTTTTTCTAAATCGTATTAGACAATAAAGAATTTGAATTTTAAATATTAAATACTCTTCGCGGAATATTTTTCTTGAAAAGTTATCTCCCGAGAACATGGATCTTCGCCGTGTATTTTTGTGTTCGATACGAACTCGGGATCGTACGATCGATAGTTATCGCGATTTCTCCTCTTTTTACCCTCCCAATTCTTCCTGTCTTCTTCTTACTTGTGCACCAATACGTGCATGCATCGTGTATACGATATCCAAAGACGACATGTGTGTAACGAGTTGCAGGCAGCAGCGAACAAACCTCCCAGTTCCACAATGGTTCGCTCGTCGTCTCGGTAAAAAGACCAGGAATGTCTCGATAGCCCCCGATAAACGCATTAAATCGAAAGCCCGTCTAAACCCTTTATTTCTCAACAATGGTTCCTCTTAAAGATACCGTTCAACTTCTGCGAATCATAGTGTGCGTATGTAATCCGAGATTAAAAGTTCTGTTTGCTTTTAACATTAATAGCCATTCAAGAAAATGTTAAATAAAATTAATAGTTACTAAAAAATAAAGTTAATAATTTTAGTACGTTTTTATTAATCAATATTTGCGTTAAAGTATTATACGAAGTATATTTCATACTATAATTATTTAAATTTTTTATACGATTAATTTCATTTAATATTTATTCACGATAGTTAATTATAACTTCTAATAGTAATTTAGAACCTCTGTCAAACGTAACTACATTATTCTAGATTCAAATTTAAAAGTTGCATAAATTACCAAAGTTGCAATAATAATTTGCAATCCATAAATATTTCCATTACGTTTTTGGTTGTTGGTGAAGATTGAACGCTTTGGTAAGATTGGTTGGCTCGCGCAGGTACTTATTTTCCGTGGTTTAATATAGTAAAAGAAAAGAAAAGAAAAGAAAACGCGACGGGTATCCTCCCAAAGGCAAGAGCAAACTTATTATTACACGACCCTCTTGGTCCTGCAATCTTCTCGGAGCCCTGCACCCTTGGTCAAAAGAACGAGCTGAGGATTCGATACCTCGATAAACGCATTAAATTTCGTTTGGATCAGACCGTCGCATATCTGTATCGTGCAATTAGATTCTCTAAAGAATAATTCGCCGCATAGAAACGTGAATCTGTAATGTTCTTTAACTACGAGATTAATCTCTATTGTTTGCGAGAATCGTATTTAATAAATTTATATTAGCATTATAACTTGCGTTGCATAATGCACGTAGATAATTGTTAACAAAAATTTCTTAATTTTTTGATAACAAAAATTAGTAAGTTATGTTGCTGCAGTGGGAGAAAAATTCCTAAATTTTAATAAATATTTATTCGCTAATAGTACTAATGAAATATTTATTTGCGATACATAAATGTTTACTTTATAAGAAAAAAAATGATACTTAAATTAATGGTTCTTATACTAAATAAATATATATTTACATTTAATAAATATTTTATTAGTACTATTCGAATAGATATTTATTAAAATTTAGTCATTTTTTTACTTACGATTAGTATGATAATTCGAACGATAATTTGATATGTAAAATTATTAGAGAAATGCGGATGTCGATATTAATATGTATATTAATTCACTCGACATTGAGACCGTCCGGTGACTCGGGCGACGAACACTGATGTACGAGCTGTAAACTCGTACGAGAGATATTGTTGGTCGCACCTGCCGTGCGTTCCGCGGTAAGCTGATGTTTCACGAAGACAGGCACTTTGGAGTCTGTCGATAATGTATAAAGCACGTTCCGTAGATAATATCTAAAACTAATCCGAATAGCGACCACAGACTGACTAGTAGTAGAGAAAGGAAAAATGATGACTAGGATCTTACCGAGTTTACAAGTTTTTACAAAACTAGATGCTAAATAAATTGATAAAATAAAACAGTGAAATAATTCCGATGTACACTAAATGCACTTGGAATTTAGCATACCAGCTCTAAACTTCTTCCATATAAAGATAGAAGATGGTTTGTGTGTTGGAACGTTGCGTGCACAACTGTCGTTGTAGCAACCCCCTTTTTTTGCTCGTTACTCAGCACGGATATGCAGGTAGCGACCTAAAATATGTCTCAACATGCAACCCTTCATGAGAAGGTATTAGGTGCTCATCGTGCCGTAGCTCCTTTTCCTTTGAGGAAGAAGACGACTGATCGTTAACGTTTAGGAGGATAATGCAAATATTAACTGATTCCGCACAATAGAGAATTATTAAGTGGACAAAAAAAATATGAGGTAACCGGAGAAATTTAAGCAAGAGCGTCACTCGTCAAAATAAAACGAGAACGTATAAGAATTGAAAATGAACACACTCGCAAAGTCTAAAATAAAACTTCAAAATTTTTGAAGACAAAATTGCAACGAGAAACATTTCTGGTGTACGAAATTGATCGAGAAAATTAATATTTAGAAATCGAGGGATGTTAAGCAGCTGGTGAGGATACATACTCGTGTAGTTTCGAAAAACCTGGATATATCCGTAGCTAGCAAGAATGCGACAGATGCTCAGGGCTGTGACCTTTCGTCAGGATAGGCGACCACACAGTCGCAGAGACTGCAAAAGAAAACCTGCAGAAGAAAGAAATTTTTGAAAAAGAAGGCAACTACACAAGCAAATTCTCCTCATTGTATTCGTTTCCTTCTACTTGCGTTTCAGTCATGCTGGGTCACGTTTTTATAGCATATAGCTTACCGAACTGTTTGCTCGATACGTGCTGCAGGCTTACTACCGCGACAAAAGAAAAGATGAAATAAAAGAATGACTGGGACTTTGGTCATAATAAATCATTCTCAATGCGAAACAAAGGAGTGAAAGTAACTCGTAAAAATAGTATCCTAGGTAACTGCGATGTGCTATTGTGCTCACGACTCTAGTTCGGAGGGATCTGCCTTGCCCGGACGACGATTTCACTTTTCCACCGTTGCAAATCGAACGGGTTCGAAAATTCCGGGAAATGTAAAAAATTTCATGACATTTGGAAACCATTCGCCCGGTTAATTTTTTTCGACCGAAGGTCGTGGCAATTGTTCGCCACAATTGAAAAAAATTGCCTGGCACAACTAAACTATTTCTTTAACTCCAATGAAAGGAACGACTGAAAAAATTCTTCAAGTCAAAGAAACTTTTTTTTTTTAATCATAGCAATGCACAAATTTCTTTGGTTCAAAGAGATATTTTTTACTCGAAATTTTTCTCTTTGCTACTTTTTTTATGAGTTACTTTCACTTCTTTGTTTCGCATTGGGAATGATTTATTATGACCAAAGTTCCAACTTTTTATTCGTCTTTCGTTTTGTCGCAGTAGTAAGCATATGTAATTTATACCCGTTAATATAGAGACTTTGAATATATTAAAGATATATTAACGAATTTATTGATAAAAGTTTGGATCGAGCCATTTATTTAACAAATTATTAGTTACAATAATTTTAGAATGGCAATAATGATGATAAAAATAATTAAAAATAACACGTAATTCAATAGATATTATTTAATTTTAATCTCTTACTCTGTACATGTCATTGAGAAAAATGGAGATCTTATCATTTGTCAGACGTACAATGATCCCAATGTTATCGTTCATTCGCGCGAGTGCATCGTATCGACACACGCATGTTAAGAATACAACTGTACTGCATGCGGCGGCATTCGCGTGAATGAATACAAAGCAGACTGCGTGAACGCGTCTCATTCCTTGCGTGTCGAATTTCATTGTCACTCACTCGATGCGTTATTCGTCCATCTTGCACAAACGACCGTCGTCCATTGTGCGCCCGAATTTCGTCAATTACGCGAAGAATAATCGTTTTCTTGGTCTGCGTGACTTCAACTGTGATATTCGCCGTCTGAAGTCAATGCTCGAAATTGCGTGTTCAGGAACAATATTTTTAATAACGCAATATCTTCTTTAATTAAAAAATTGACAGTGAGTTTGCATCTTTTTTTTGTTAAATTTTTTTTTCGAGTTTTTTTACCAATTTTTTCATTAAAAGTAAGTTGATCAAACACTGGAACGTTTCACTCTTCCGACTTTTTTCTCCGCCTCTTCTTCCTCATTCTTCCGAAACGAAGACGTAGCATTTCCTTGGAATGTAACATTGTTCGATGAATAGGTAATTAGTGGAAGCTCTTCTCATACAAATTCCTGTTCTTTCCAAGTTTATCCAGGGATGAGGAAGCGACACATCGCATTTTATTCTTCCACAAGTGCATTCTTATGCATATATGTTTGCCGTGCACCGTATGCAAGGGGAAAGTATATCAAGAAAATTTGATGTGAATAGAGACCGATTCTTGATAGGAATTTGCATAATTATGTTATAATTTACAATAATGTTAATGTATCTCTTTGATAAAATTCAAATATTTAGATATTGAGTGTATCTCCAATTTTAATATATAAATGTATTGATATATAAATTATAAAATGCATGTGTCCATAAATTACAGATAAATAATTTTAACCGTGAAATATATATATATATATATATATATATATATATATATATATAATCGTAATTTGCGGGAAATAAAAATATTTTCATAGCCTTTTAACTCTTTCTTTCAAATGCGCTTTTCACTTTGCAGGTCTTACAGACAAGATTTTGAGGAGAATAATATTGATAAGAACTTGATAAAAAATATTTTATGACTCTACTGATATAGTTTTACAATTTCTCAAGATAGGAACTATCTTTTCGTGTATATTAATCTATGGACGACTATCTTTACACTTATCGACATATTTATAATACAATTTTATAATGTACAAGAAAACTTGTTTTCATGTACATTACTGAAATTGCGGAATACGTGTCTTACGAAGACTTTTTCCTCTTCTATTATGTTCAATCAGGCAAAAGAGATTTGGTCGAAAGAACTCGAACGTTGTTTACTAACAAAGTTTTTGAAAATACGGATTTTTTGTGATATTTTATCTGATCTGAGAGCAGATCGTTACAAATAATAACATCACAGCAAAGAATATTGTCTTTATTTTTTTTGTAGCTACGCGGAAAGACGCATGAAAAAACATCAAGAGAAATATTTTTTAATTCGAGTCAATACTTTTAAACTTATTTGGCAATTTTTCAGAGAATTTCAATCATAATTTATATTGCTGTTTATTGTTTTATCAATAGATAACTTTAATTGCTTCGTTAAAAGCAGCATGCAAAGTCGGTAGACAGCCAACTTCCTCTTCATTTGATTTCCTGGAACGCGATTACGAAAGCGGTCGACACATTCTTAATGTGTTGTTCGATCCGAGGAAAAAAAGAACAGATCGTTGATTATGCAACTGAGAGAGAATTTCTGAATGGGAAAAGTGTCGCAGCGGCGCGGCGGTCTCGTCGCTCCGTTGCTTCCGGCGGAGATATGAATTGAGAGAAACACTCTAATCTCTTCAGAATTTTATCTCGTACAGTAACAACAGTCGCGTGTGCTCGCTGTTGACGCTGAAACCCTTTAACCCCCTTTAACCCCGTGGTCAGATAACATGTTAGGGTAACCTAAAAGTCGCATAGATTTATTACACTCTTGTGTAAATATAAAAGTCTTCGTCGTTGACCTGATGGCTGATGAACGCTCGATTTCTCCGAAAACTGTCAGGTTGAAATTACCAAGACACTCGGAAACATCCTGCATTTTAGCTACTTTAAAATGTAATAAAGATTTTTTACTCCAATAAATGTAGAAAATAGAAAGTAAAATATAAAATATAGTGCATAAATTATGAAAAGCAAAAAATGATAAAAATTTCGAGATTGCCTAGAATGTCGCTCTTTATTAGGAATATTTATAAACAATTTTTCTATTATTCGCTATCGAGATTCAATATCAAGATAAGTTTGACGAACAAAATACATATTTTACAAAAAATGTTACTTATTTTTTTTATTTACGTTTATAAACACATACATTTGAAATGTTTCTACATTTATTTTCTTCTACTTTTTTATTTATTTATTTAACGTAATTAAATTTATAAAATAACGGCGAAAATCGTTTCTAAATATTTGGTACGACGGACGTTAAAAACTTCAAGAAAACTTGCATCTCTTCGCAAAGAGAAATATGCCTTGTTACTTTCTCAGGGGCTCTCTCTTTCAACTCGGATTCAATTATGCTTAAGCGCGAGCAGGTCACGAGTGAGAGAGAGGTAAAAGGTTACCAATGGCGAGCACCACACACATACCTGCGACTGACAAGAAAAAAAAAGAAGGACAATGGGGGTGGAAAGAACGAGGTACACGAGAGCAGGAGAAGAGAGAGTGGAGGAGAATGGCGAGTTTCATTGGAAGATAGGGACGGCGGAACGTACAACAGCTGCCCCTATAGTGGATTCGCTTTTCAAACCCCGGCTGCTGGTGGCGTCTAGCGAGAAGGTATTAATCCCGCTGAAGAAAGAGGAAGATCGACAACAAGAGGAAAAGAGAAATGAAGATGTCTAAAGTCTAAGGCAAACGGAATGAGAAAAGGAACGGTCGAACAGGGGGAGAGGGGAGGGAAGGGAAGAAACCTCCCCTGCTTAGAACGATAAAACTCGCCAGAGCGACAGCTGCGCGAAGCGTTTTTTTGTCGAGACAGTTTTGCTCTTTCTTTCTTTTTCCATCCCTATAATCTTTATCTCTACCCCGTCTTTTCCTTTTTTTCCTTTCGGTTTCGCCGACGCGCTCATCCCATACGCGCTTCTTATCTATGACCTAGGATGATCTGTATCTCATTTGATCACAATGGCTTATGAGCGAAGAAGTGAACAAACCTCTGATCCCCCAAAAAAGAAACTTGGTCGCGATAGTTTTGATAGTCCGATAAAAAGATCAATAACGTGGAAGCGTTGATAATAAATTTCCCACGTGCGAAGAAGGAGTCGACAATATCTCTTATGAATACTGTTTTATGGACAGTGATAAACTAAATAATGTTAAACGGATGATTCATACGACACTGGCTTTCGTTTATCGATTGCCATTCTGTTGTAAGAAAGCTGCGCCGATGACGACACGGCGTTTTACATGAACGACACCGCCGCGACATTATTCGCTGCATCATGCTACTACATTTCAACGTCAGTTCGTGCAATGTAGAGCTGCTGATGCGGTGCATCTCCGCGTGTCGGAGCGCATATCACGGTGTTATCATAATAGGGAATGCGCGCGCTCTCTTTTCGTTTCGCACGCATGAGCACACACGTACGCACTTGTAAACATTCGCAGTGTTCGGCGAAGTATCCGAGTCACGTTTTCAAATGACGTCCACGGTGTTAGCCGCACGTTCTAACGGCTGGTCCGCAATACATATATACACTTAACGCTGTATCACGTAGCCTATCTGTGCGTACGATGATTATTTGCGGTACCATTTGGAATGCATATGGGATATCCGCACCGCAAAAGTTTGCTCGGAGCCGATCCCTCGTGTTTAACCTCGCTTTCATCCCGCTTCATAAATTTCTCGAAATGTAGATTTGCATTATAATTTAACAATGACCTCGTCCCTCTTCTACGACCAACTATTGAAACTGTTAAATTCGTAGTGTCGAATTCTACTCGATTTGAGTTATTTTTAATAATTGTAAAAATGTTAAATTTGAGTCAAATTGAATTTGTTATTTACTAGGTGCATATGTTAATAATATGGACACTATTTGATTTGAAACTAAGCATTTGATCACAGAAGTGGATTGACAAGACGAGGTTGTTGTTCTTTTAACTACATATTAGTATTAAAATAATAAATTTTGACACATAGAAGTGAAAAATAACAGAATGTTATTTAACTCAAGGAATTTATTTAAATTTGATTCTTTAATATTTAATAGTGAATAAGACGAAAACATGCGATTTTCGCGCACGATTTTTATCTCCTTGTACGACGTATACTGCAGCGAAAAACGGAAGTGGAAAGAAAGAAATTGTGTAATAATCCGTGGTCGCTAATCAAGGCGCGCGATTCGCTATAAAGTCAACTCTGAAACGTTCGCTGAAACGTTAAAGATTTTTTTTTTCTTTTTTCGTACGTCTTAACGGCTCATTTCCATAAACCTGCCGAATCTATCACTAATTTTGCTTTTGATGTCGAGTTTCTTTAACCTCGACTTAGCCACGCGCAGATATCGTGAGTGGGTCGCGATAATTATTCATAGGTGAAGGCAGAAGATCCCTTTGGCGCCTTTTGTCAGCCGCACCGCTTGTAAGTCTCACGTCTACTTTTCTCAGAAACGGAGGCGGAGGTCTTCCATCGATGGGACACAAAAATTTCTATCCGGTCAAGAGAAGAAAAAGAGAGGGATAGAGAGAGAAAGAGGCAGGTAAAGGAACTCGCGCGCAAACGGATCGACATCCGCTGTTGCTGGCCGAATTCGCGACGTCATCATCCATATGACTGGCCCATCCACGTGACTCGCGATACCCTCCTGGGGTCTCCTCCCGTCGATTCAGTCACTTCTAGATTGATATTATGATCGACGTATCGCGAAGAATCAGCAAGTGGCCGTTAAACGGATCACAGATCAATTCTCGCGCCGTTTCGATTGCGTTTCACTTACATTGATGATTTCTCTTTGATACATTTTTTGATTACATGCAATTTCTTATATTACATGTTGAGAATCATAATGCACATTGCCATAATTCTAATTCTAATTTTTTGAATTTACCGATTACTTGTTGATTTATTTTTTTATTACAAATTGGAAATTATTTTAATTGTATATCATGATGCGTGAGATCAAAATGTTATTTTTGAATTATAATTTCTCTCTCTTTCTCTCTCTCTTAAATTAGATATCGTCTGTATTTATTTCTCGACTAAAATAAAATACGACGAAGAGTGTAACATGTATAGTTGAAAAATTTACGCATTAAATTACGCAAATTCATCGTTCGAAGTTCTCATAACGATCGACAACGTCAAATTGCTGCATAAATCAATTAAATTAGGTATAAATTAGGAAAAGTGCCACGCATGATTTTGACTAAAGAATATCATTTGATCACACGAGCGTTTATGCAAATTTGTTGTATATCTGAATGATTTCTTTGCCTGCCGTTTTGATATGGCTTATAAGTTGTCGGAAATCAGGAATGTATAATCTCAGGAATTATTTATAGGGAAAGAATTTATTCACACTGTCGCGACATGTCATTGATTTCGCGCAGCTGCGTTCATTTGGCGTAAATTTCTATCGCTATGCAGGTGCGTGGGGGAAACACACCGTGAATTGATTTTATCTGACATAAGAATGCGGAAATTTCAAGCATTTTTATAATTATATATAATCAATGTTTAAATGGTAATTTTGCAAATGTTAAGACACTTTGATCAAAGATAGCTTTTTATTATTATAAAATTAAACCAACATTTTTAGTGCGGAATTGTTATTGTAATAATCTCAGTTGGGCGGTAGTTAAAAAGTTAATGACTTTTTTTAGTTTAATTTAGTTAATTTTAAATGATTTAATTTTTAATTTTAACTAGTTATTTTTGCAACACAAACTTTAATTTATCAACTTTTTTTAAGTTAATAATTTTTGTAAAACTATAAAAGAAAAATACATTCTCGCACAAAAAACAATATTTCTTTATTATTTCATATAAGCTTAATTTACAAATAAAATATTAAGTTTGTGGATCTATATTTTATAATTGTTTTGAGTAAAAATCTAACGTTAAAAATTTGCGAATTTCTAATGTAACTTTTTTAAAATTTAACTCGATTTAATCTTAACGTAACTAAATTAATTTTATAAGTCATTAGATTTATTCATATAACTTAATTAAGTTTAAAAAGTATATCAACTTATCTAGCTCTGGTAATAATATTGAGTCTGAATATAAATAAAATTGTTCACCTTTCAAGAAGAAAGGAATTTTCTGTCTACAACAGATTGAGAGAATCAAATAAATATATAATATATCGTGGTTTATGAAAAGCAACAGAAATTTTGCGATATAAAGAAACGCAAATATATACGTTAATTTATTGAACTTATGAATTATATATTGAACTTTCGCGGATTATAATTTTCTTAAGGCGATGGAGGAGGTCCAGCGTGTTTACCAAGAGATGTTAGCTCTTTGGTGCCAAATGCAAACGGCTCAGACACGTGTCGACACACCAATAACGCGCTCGGTTGGCGCCAAATTCCAACGGGGTTGCGCGCTCGTCGACGCACGTAGGGTAAGATTTTAGCAACAACGAATACCGGTCATCGAGGGGGGTCATCACGCGTTGGAACAACGAGAAGAGCGCAACGTGATCTTTTCACGTCGCCGTCCGTCCGTCCGACAGCTGTCAGCGACCACGACGAGTCTTAAAATTAAGGTGGTCGTCCGGTGCGGTTGGTACGCGAAATAGGAGACCCACGGGGCGCGGAAAAAAGAAGCCGAAGGGAGCATTTAGAGACCCCGAGGACACAGAGGTTGCGGCGGGTGGACCACACTTCGTTGTTTCGTCTCACGGCGTCTAGACGAGCGAAAGGGTTACGGCCGTATCTCCGACATCGCCGCCTCTCGTACATTTCTGTCCTCTTCTATATTTTCTACCGTTCTCTGTCCTCTCATACCGTTTTCGAGACTTCCCTCTCGCTTCCCTCGTTCTCTCCTCTCTTCTGTATTTTCGCTTTCTCGCTTCCTCTTCTCTCTCTCTCTCTCTCTTTCTCTGCATCCCTTTCATTCTTTCGCTTCGTATCGTCTTTCTCCGTCCTTCGTCGCATCTGTCGTCCCGCGCGCTTCTCCGTTGCTCTCTGGCACCCTCCGCATCGTGTGACTCCGTCTTCCTCGCTCTTCAGCTTCTCTCCTGTTCTGTCCTCGGCGTGCCTTCCATCCTCGAGCCGGACGGGCCGATCGTGCCATGCTCGCGGCTGACTAGCCGCCTCATGGCTCACAGGATAGAGCGAGAGGTCGATCCTTGTTGCTATGCAGCGACCGCTGCGGAGATCCACGAGAGGAGCGAAAGAGAAAAGAGAGAGAGAGAGAGAGAGAGAGAAGTGCCGCGCCGAAACGAACGGGAGGAGAGCGACCGCTATGATTATTATTCGCGCACCAAATAACCAGTGCGGCCCGCCAGCGAAGAGGCCGTGTGTTTCTCCGTTGCTGCTCAATCACCTATTTTTTTTATTGCCTCCTCCACCGCCACTTTCTCCTTCTACCCCGCGCAATTCCGTATGTCTATGCTCGCGGATGTATACCCGGGGTCCGCAGTGAAATGCTTTGTCGCAATTTATGGTTGCAAGTGACACATACCGATGTGTTCGCTTTAAGCTCTTTGTAAGAGTACACTGAGAAAAACTTGACTAAATTTTTCAACTCGACTAAACTTTTTTATGTATTTGACTTGAATATATATTATAAAATAGTTGAACTCTAATTTAAGCATTTATATATTTAATTTAACTACATATATATTTGATTTAAATACGTAAATGTTTGTACTAAAGAAATTCAATCAAGTGGAAAAATTTAGTTAAGTTGACCATTTTTTTTCTCAGTGTACCATAGAGTTTGAATATTACCTTTTCATCGAATAAGCATTCGTTTTGACGCGCAATTGAAAAGCACGAGGAGTCCGCGAATGCTATTGACAGAAAAACAGAATTTAATAAAAAAGCGCATTACGAATTCCCTTTATTATTTTTATTACTTATAATTGTTTTTTTATTACATATACATATCTTGTTTATTTATTTATTGAATATTTTAGCACGAATATGTACAGTATGATCAGTCAGTAAAATGACTTGTCAAATAGATAAGTTAGGAGATGATCTGTATTGTGATTATTTATTTCGCCAGAAAGAGATAATTTTCTTTCATGCACGACATAAAAAAATGAGTGCGCCACCGGAGGGGATCAAGATAAAGCGACCACCCCGTATATATATAAATGCGACCGGAATAAGATTTGGCGATCATCGGCATCAGGAGAGGGAAAGGGAGGGAGGGAGGGAGGGAGAGAGAGAGAGAGATATACGATAGGGAACAAGGACCGGCGTTTAACCGGCAACACACAGCAGATCTGTAGACACCAGGGGCCCTGATGACGTAACGTTGTTTACTTTTAAAGCTTCCCTTGGCAACAGGTCGCCTTCCGTGGTTCTAGCGCTGGAGGACAGCGATCTGAAGAGAGAAAGAGAGAGATGCGAGGGTAAGCAAAAGATGGAAAATACGACCTGAATCTCCCGGAGTTGCAAGGTCTCCAGTTTTGAGCCAAATTTCTCTCTTTCTCCCTTTTTTTCGCTCTTTCAATTTTTTCAGAATTAAAATTTCTGCTATGTGTTCGATTATTGCGTCAGCCGAATTTTTATCTTAGTTTCGTTATAAAGAAAATAAAATTTCGAGAATTATAATTTTTTACGGTTAAATGTTTTTTTCGTTGATAGTTATATAAATTTAGTTAAATAGAATATCAATAGTTTTAAATTAGCAAATTTTTGTATTTTATTAATTTTTAAGTTAAAATTTTTTTATTTCTTTTATAATCTTATTTTTAACGCGTCATTTGACGTACCGGAAGCTATACGATACAAGTGGACTGTTTGAAAGTGAAAGCTCGTTATGTAAGCGTGTATCACGAAAGAATTCTGAATCAGTATGCAATATCTTAAGATTCACAACTAACTGTACTGTGTCATGGACATAGTCAAAGGACATTCGAAACGCGTCATTTATTTGCACACAACAGCTGCTGTGAGTAGGCACGTACATATAGTCGGCATGTATACATTGGAACGAAGCATCCATATATTGAAGAGCGATCGATAAATCTTTAACCTCGTAAATCTTTTAAAAAATAATCTAAAAAAAAAATCTATTTCTTAATTTAATTTATTTCAAATATCTAATTTCATTAATGTACAACATAAATTTTACTTTAATTATTTTACATTAATGTTTAACATGTATTATTGATACTAAGAAATATTTGCAATATTATGAATGATGATCTTATTTAAAAAAAATCACAAAGAAAATATTTAAAAATTTATACGCTATTTTTATTTGTGTATACAATAAAATTTTAATTACGAGAATTCCTATGCTTTTAGTAGACTTTTTTCTTTCTATTGTGTTGTGTTGCCACTATAATGTTATACGTAGAGGCTCATAATTTTATTTTATTATCACTTTTATTACCGACGCGCAGCAGCTATAATAAATATATTCGCGCGTTTCATCGAGCGTCTCTTCTTTCTTCGCACAGATCTAAATCAGCCGAGTGTCTCTCATGACCGCTCCTCCCTGTTTTCTTTCTCTTTGATTTCAATCGCTCTCTATATGCCCTTCGTCTTACACGACCTAGACAACACACGCGGCGTCGCAAAAGGTAGGGAGCGTGCTCTCGCAGCGTGGGTCCTTCGCTGCTGATCTTTCTTGTCTTTGTTGAAGTATAACTCTGTTGAAGCATAAATCGAAATTCTTTATTCGAACCAGTTTTTCCGAGTGAAATTCATCATATTGAATAGAGAGCGTCGATCGACACGTGAAAACACAATAGAAATGAAAAGTCTTTAATGGTCGTAGCTTGATCTTAGTGCTAATATTATATTAATTATTGTGTGGCTTTATTTACCCTCTTTCAAGTTTACAAAACTGCACGCCGAATAACTTTTCAGTTTTAAAACTGAAATAGTTGAAGAAGAAATAGTAAATTAACTATTATCAAAACTTAATGCATAAGCAATTAAACAAATAAGTAAAGGTCAATTATAAACAAACGAGTTTATAAGTTAGAGCTAAATAAACAAAGAATTAATAATATCAATTGAAAGTCAATTTAATGATAATTCATCTATATAACATTCAGATCTCATCATCGCAATGAATCTTTTCTCTGTTCAATATAATTATTATTGCAAAAATTTCGCCGTGGAGATCTTGTACAAATGAAAGGTTGCGTCCATCAAATTCATCAAGCTCGGTATTAGGTAAAACGACGTTAAAAGTATCGCAAAGATCTTTTCGCTCTTTGTGTTATATATGCGCACCGTCATTTTAACGATATTTTATTGCGTATAATTAAGAACGATTCTATGCTGTTTTGACATTTAGAATCTCTTTCGTCCGCTCGCGAGCCTAATTTTAATCGTTTTATAGATTCGCCGAGCGCGCTATTAATTGGTCGCTTTGACGGGCGACGCGATACGCACGAATCTCGTATCGTCCGGCTAAGTTATTCGCTGCACGGATCGTCATAAAAGAATTACGAGGTGCCCTTTGCCGTCCGGCAATTGTACCATTGCGAGATGCGATTCGTAGATAATGGTCACGTATGAATACGCGTGTTGGAGGAATTGTACTCTTGTTGCTACAAGAGGAATCGCCTGTGTACTAATGAGGACTGAAACGCGTTCGCTTTCCATCGCGACGGTGGCATATCTGTTTCAAAGGTGATATTAACATTTCCGCGGAAACGAATTTTCACGATATAAGTATAACTGTGAACGCGAGCGCCTTTGCTTTGGTTTTAGATATTTAATTATTCTTTGTTTAATTATTCTCTTGGTTTTGGTTTTAATTATTCTATAATTTCAATGTCAAGAATATAAAATGCAGTATAAAATGATATGTCGAGGGAATTAATCGATGATGAAAAATAGAAAAATGTAACAACTACAATCGAGAAGAAAGCTATGAAAAATAAGAATAAGGATAGACAATGAAAATTTTTATTATTGCAATTAAAAAAATTTTTTTATGTGGTTAAAAAAATATATGTAATGTAATAGGCGCTTGCGGATTGTTTAAATCAAAGGTCCGTAAATGAAATTACAGCATAGATTTTTGATACGAGAGATTTGAAAATCTGAGAAATCTTGCAATTTTTAGTAAACCTGTAAAATTTAAATATTTGTTTTTAGCATTTGTTACGAAATTTTTGACACTTTCTCAAACGTTACAAATTCTCAGCATACTTTCCTATTTATTGTGTATTCTTACCTTAGATTTTATTATTGCGTACTTCGGATATCATTTTTTGCGATACGCGAGAAGATCGATTTTGATTTACAACAACCTTGCTCATCTTATTGAAACACAAATCGTTGCAATTCGTTACGTATATCGCGGAGGTGCACTCATGCGCGACGCAAAACCGGATTGGACAATATTCTTGAAGAAGAATTCTATATAACACCTGGTGCAGTTTATATCGAGGCGATGCTAAATAGAATCGCGACCGTCTAATAGAAGATCGGTAAGCGTGACATGAGCGGTTTTACCGGACGACGAACGGCCTTGAGCGGAATGCCTGTCAGAATATTACGCGAGCATACTCGCGCTCCCGTTAGTTGTAATTGGAATCCACCGGATGCTACATTCTTATCGCATAATCTGCGAGTAATCAAAGGCTGTAACGTGTTAGACTGATCAATGCGTAAATGAAACGATTTGCAAGAGAATAGGAGAGAAAAAAGACTTATTTTTTAAAACGAAAGCGACATGTTTTTTTTTTACAAACAATTATAAGCAGGTCGGTTGAATAAACTTATTTTACATAAAACTTATTTACAATAAACAAAATCGACTTACTTAAAATATAAAAAAAATATATAAAATAGATTCTAGAAACTTATTTAAAATGTTCAGTAAGTCGATTTAGCTTATCTTAAATGATTTTTATTATAAATAAATTTTAAATGAGTATTCGACAATTATAAGATAACTATTCTTTCCAAGAATCAGTGCAATAAATTAAAAAATATATATATACATAGCGCACTATTCACTTGATTTTTATTTTAATTCACACGATTTTCACCTTACTATTTTGATGATACATATCCACGAGAGAAATTAATGTGACGTTTGTATAAAGAAGTAAGAATTAAGTAATTATATTTGTTGTTATTTAATTATATAAGTTATTAGATATTTAGAGATTTTTATGATTTAAATTTCAGAAACTTGCAGAAAAAATTAAAAAAATTAGAGATAATTTTTTCGTAAAGCTTTCAACAACTATTCATTAGCACTCTTCACAAGCAAATACTGTCGATTTATAAAGACACGTGTAAAGTGTTATAGATGCGAATAAACTGAAGTGCCCGTTAATAGTCGTAATTGGCAATGGTACATTTGCTTGCGATACATAAACCATAAATAATATTAGAAGCCGGCGATTAGTCGCGAGATAAAACCGGCCTTTGCGCTCGTAATCGCGTCCAACGCTCCCGATAACCTTTACCTGAGTGACGTCCTTCGACGACGTTTCAGTTGCTTCGTTCATTCATGAAGTCACCTCCGGAACTACTGAATGAAATGTCTAGCCTTCTAAACGCGTTCAATAAGTCAGCAGATTCCTGTAGGCGTAATAGCCAAACAACACATGTGGCAAGTGTGCTTTAAAAAAAAACTGATTGGACGTTTTCTTATTTTAGTATCACTAAAATTATCCCGGTCGAAAATAATGCAGTGGGAGGCAAGGAAATATTTCTTCCGGGATACAGGTGTGATTCTTCGTGTGATCAATTAGCATCAATAAATATTGTAGGACAAAATTAACTATAATATTACATCACAAAATTTTTCAAAAAATTTTTATTTTTTAA
Organism: Solenopsis invicta; assembly: GCF_016802725.1. NCBI lineage: Eukaryota > Metazoa > Arthropoda > Insecta > Hymenoptera > Formicidae > Solenopsis > Solenopsis invicta. The sequence continues at coordinate 10,463,789 of NC_052672.1, read as the reverse complement.
ATACTTAATTTTTCAATTCCGGTGTTAATTTTCTAGACGAAAGTTCTCAAATAGGGCGCGCAATCGACATAAAAAAGTTCTTCATATAATATGTTTATGACGTCAAAAATGATATTTAAATATAATTGATAAACATTATTGCGTACGTATGTCATTTATTTTTATTTATACATATTGATGTAGAATCTTAAAACTACAATTATAATAATGAAACAATTATCATAATTATCTAGTATTCATTTATGGAATGATTCGTTCCTCTTGGGAATAAAAGGCTTTATAAATACACCTATATATATTTATAGATACATGAATGTATAAAATACGTTTTGGCAAATGTGCTAGACTTTCTTCTAAATACCGGTTTCTTTCTGTAGCAGAAGTTATGGGACAGAAAACACTGTAGAGATTGTAATTATTACATCATTTTATGACTCGTTAGGAATTCTCTCTAATAAAAGAACTAGGAAGAAAATTTATAATCATTTGCTGATAACCGGCTGAATTTTGATCGCGATGATTATCCCCTCTCGTGGAGGAGAATGGAATCGAAATCTTGCGCTGATCTCGCGGAACACCCATCTTACGTTTATCTGTGTCTCATTATCGAGCCGTCGTTAGCACTGACCTTTGGTCCCGATCGACCACATCGCGTACCACTAAGGGGCCACCTTTTCGCTACCTACCTTGAAGGGATACTCGTTCAAGGTATCACTAATTGTGTCCACCAAGATAAATATGGTGATCTAGTGGCATTGATTTAATGATCTTCGATAAAAAGATTAAAAGAAATTAAAATTGAACAGAGAATTTGTAAAAAAAAAATGATCGATATTAAATACGTTATATATTACAGAAAATTGGTCGAAAATTTATGATAAATTCTAATTTCAATCTACATCCTTGGATTTGTAAGATCAAACGAATCGTTAAATGATTAGTTTTATCATTAACAATTGTAATTTTTATAACAACCACTTACGTAAAATAATGTAAAAAATGTGTATCTTAAATTAAATACCATTATTTTGTTAATTTTTATGACTGATTTGAATAACTAGTTTAATTAGTTTCTCCCGGTGACATCTGATATCTCGATGAATAAATCAACTCCAGCCGGAATTTATGAGCCCCATAATTAGTCGATCTCGTCGTTTATGTTGTTGTTTACGTGAGATAATGAAATGCATAAGACATTACGGGCATATTCTCACGCTTTTTCGCTCACGGAAATGCATGGTCGTTGCAATGAATCACCGAAGGAAGATGTGTTGTTTTTTCTTTTTTTTTTCTTTGCAATGAGGCACAGCGGAAAATTGATTTCGTACAACGGCTTCGAAGAGTAACGCCCTTCTCCTATCGCAATCTTTCTTGCCAATTTCGCGCACTAGCTGATTATTAATATTCAAATTGGTGGTCCCTCCATTCGTTTCGCGTGCCCTGGTCGGTCGGTTGGCCTTATCGTCATCGATTTGTCTTAAGTCCGTATTAAACTAGAAATTGAGCTCGAGGTTGGATTGAAATTTAACCAATCAGAAGGAAAAAAAAGCTAATCTGGAATTTAGTGAACTCTGCTTCGATTGATCTAATTCCAATGTAATCTCCCAATCTCAATTTCTAGTTTGATTATGGCTTTACGGAGATCATTGCTTTTGTACGTAACTAGATAGAAGAACACAAAGAACATCACAACGACATCATCATGACTTTATTTATCACTTGAGTCAATAAACGTTACTCTTATGCATTATGATGTCATAATGTACTAATTTGAATATTAATAATCAAGTAACAAGTGACTTTTGATATTATGATTTCTGGGTTCTACCTGGATGTGTGGCTTTTAGGCAATATTACAGACTCATACAAATACAATTAGTATTTCGAAGTAGACCAGTAGACGGATACACGATGATCTTATGGTCTCTCGTAGAATAATTCGTAGAATAATTCGTAGAATAATTTTAATTTTCCAGTCTTTCTTATTGTAAACGTATTTGTTACTTTTAGTTTGATAATGCTATCGTCGCATCGCATGATTGAAACAATGATCTTGTAATTTTTGGCATTTTTCCAATTAATGCCTAATAATTTAAATCCTAATTATATTAAACTAATTTAATTTAGTGTAGAGAGAAATCTATGTTAATCACTTCTTCCTTTTCCGTTTCTCCTTTCTCTTTCGTTACGTACTCGTCATTAAAGATTGATTTCATGGAGATCACGTCTCTGAGAGATCTGTGAGAGATGTTTCTGAGTTTCTAATTTCTGAATTCCGAACGTCGTCGGTCGTTGGGAACGCGACGTTTCGCGACGTCGCTGTCGAAACATGCCGAAAAAGCGGGAGACTGCCGGACCAAAGGCGAACAGCCGACGTTGTTAACGAGAAGGCGACGGCCGCGGAGAGGAGAGAGAAAGACGGTCGCGGCCGCAGAGGATGCGTGATGGTCGAAGATGCCGGAGGTGGGGGAGAACGGAACGGAGACAGGTCCTGTTGCCGGGTCCCTGTTGCTACCCGGTTACGGTGCATCGCGTTGAATTAACAACGAGACTTTTTGGACGATTGCGTTGAATAATGTATGTATAATAGAGTCGCGTGGCCTGGGGCCGCGAAATTTTTATGACGTCGGATGGAGAGGGGGGGAGTAGGGGGGAGGTCTGATTAGCAACGGAATGAAGGAAGAGAGCAGGGGGCGGGAAAGCTGCTGCGCATTTTGTACAGGACGAAACGCACGTCCTTGGCGGGACGCGTCATCGACGAGATATCCTGAATCCTGACCGAGGTGCTGGCACGAAATTTGTTATCGTTGGTGAGAGGACGAACAAACGGATTCCACATTTAATGAAGATAAATGAAAAGAGATGATGAACATTAATAAATAGAAATATCGGAAATCTCTTTTTTAAATTTCTTGCTCTTGTTAAGAAAAGTAAAAAGTATCTCTTCTAAATCTTATAATTGTTTTGCATTTCTAAAATACAATTTATCATGACAATTATTAAGAACCTTGAAATATTTTTCACGTACACTTTACGTACAAAATTTGTTTAACGATGTTGCGGTGAGAAATTCGAAGATGGTCATTAGTATAATCATGATAATTCAACTTCCAGGCAATTAATCCTTGATCTATTGCGAGAAATAATTGTTCACTGTTCTTGGGAAATGACATTAATACACAAGCAAATATCGCTTTTAAAATCATTTAGCACAAAATTTTTGTTTCTTTAATGTAAAGCACATGTAGCAATCGTAATCTCTTTGTGTTGTCTGCAAAAATAAAAGTTTTGTAAAAAATTATATTACAATGTTAATAATTGTTTTACATTACGATTAAATTCAACAATCATGAAAAGGAAGATTTTTATGATTTTTGATGCTACTTTTAACTATTGAAAAATATCGTGCGTCTGGAGAATGTCTTAAATGTCAAACAGATGCGTAGTTAGCAAATTTTACAAATTAAAGTGCAAAATGTCATAATTGAAACCTGCGCCTTATCGCAAAGGACATTTCACGAGTATTCTGATGATAATTATCGTGACGATAATTAAGAACCTTGAAATACGTTTTTTTATGTGCACCTCATTTTCTATATGTACAAAGCTCGTTCATTGCGATAAGAAATTTAAAGATTAATTACTAATATCAAGTTTGATCTAATGCACATTAATCTTCAATTTGTCGCGAGAAGTAATCGTTCACATTTTTTTTTAGAAAATGACGTAAGAGTTAATGGTTATCCAAAAATAATAAAAGAATATACGTGTCTTCCCTTGTAAAACCTTTTAGTCCAGCTCAATCAATTCCAAGAAACATGACGTTAGTAAAAAATTTGGAGATTAGTCATTAATATAGTCATGTTCTAACGTACGAGTCAGTTAATCTTCGATCCGCGATATATAATCGCGATATATAATCGTTTAAAATAAATCGATTGTTTACGATTACTTTTATGAAATCAGTAACGTCAGTCCAAAAATAAAAATAACGCACGAGCCGATGACGCATGAGTTAATTTATAAAAACTCACTAAACATTTATCTAAGCATTCAACAGTAAATAAGCTATATCTTTTGTGTAAAACAGAACAAATAATTCTGTCGCACAACGATGAAATATAAGATTTACACGAAAATAAAAAAAAAGGAATATATAATATCGTTTATGAATCATCCTTTTTCCGCTGACGGCGACGTTCGTAATCTTGAGTTATCTTTAATAATAACTTTAATTGTAGAGACGATATTCATATCTTATGATGTAGCTAAGCTTAAACAATCGTAATATTAAAAATATTAAATAAAGAAAATAGCTAATACAATAACGTAAATATATTTACAAAATTCTTTTGCTAAATAAAATATCGCGAAGAAGAGTCCTATTCATAAGAATGAATTACAATTTAAAGATAAAATTCAGTAAGAGAATGCGTGGGATCAAGCACAAAGAGCATCAGACAGAAAAGGCGGGAAAGCACTAAAGGACCGCGCCGAATGAACGATAGCGTTTCGTGGCTCACAGCCGCGATAACGCATCTCCCGCGCAAGTTGGATGCTTGCTGCGTGCGCAGCATCCCCAAGGCCGGGCAAAACTTAATGAACGCGGAGGAATCTCGACTGGAGCACAATCGCGTCTCTTTCGTCCGTACAGACACATGTATGAGAATTAGAAAATTACGCCGGGAACCAATAGTGCGAAATTATAATTATTGGAGATGAAATGTTATCCACGAAAAAACTGAATGATATTAAATCCTCAGTGCATTTAACGACACACTGCATATAAATTTTTTTTAAAGTCAAATTTATTCGAAGTGAAAGGTATACATTTTATAAAATAATTTAAAAGTATATATAATGATCGGTCGAATTTATTTAAAGTGGAAGGTGTATATTTTATAAAATAATTTAAAAGTATGTATAACGATTGGAATATTAATCATTTAAGAATTATAAAATTTTTGTTCTGACTGTTGGAGTAATTTTGACAGACTGATTTCACTCGGGCGTTGATTGCAGCAAAAAAATGTGAAAGCGTAAAGACGTCAATTTTGAGTATGCGAAATTTCAAGCGTCGGAATAAAAAGCCTCTCGTCGAATTTGTGTGTCAAAACGAAGTTCCGATGTATGAAAAACCGAGTTTTGCTACGGGCGAGAGAGTAACGAACAGAATAAGAGAATCGCAAAAATAAGTGCCAGGAAACAGTGATGATGAAGAGAAAGAAGAGAGAGAGAGAGAGAGAGAGAGAGAGAGAGAGAGAGAGAGAGAGAGAGAGAGAGAGAGAGAGAGAGCGCCTGCGAAGAACGTTTGAGATGGAGCCTCCACGTGCTGCCGTTGTTATTGTTGTTGTTGCCGTCTTCGTCTGGGAACTGCTTGGGATTTCCTCCTGAGTCCTCTCTCTTTAGCTACTTCTCTTTTTTCCTCTTCACCATATTATCCTTCTCCAGCATCATGGCGCCTGTCTCTGTTCCTCCTTGTGCTCTTCGTCTTCTTTTCTCGCCTCATTCTTGCCTCCATTCGTCAGCGTTGGTCCTCACTCTCTTTCTCTCTCTCTCTCTTCCTCCGACATCTTTCCTCTGTGGTTTGCGGATACTCCTCCCTCCCCTCTCCCATTTGCGGATTGGCGTCACGAAAGGCGCGCTCTCGGTTTCTGTCGGACAGGGTGGGGATCCCGATTAACGGACTCTAATTGCATAGCAACAGAGTGAGGCCGAGATAATGATACATCCGACGCGCGTTGCCGGCGGGCCTCTGGCCCACTTCAAAACTGAACGACCCCGCTCCGGCGTGTATATATGTGCAGGCATGCATTCGTGTGTGCCTATATGCGAGAGCACTCTCGAAAGAGTATGCTGTGTCTGCGTATGCATGAAGTTTTCACGAAGAGTGATGCTGTGACGTCTCTCCGAATGGAACCTCCATCTAAAGGTCTCGCTTCGGCCCTTCGTTTTGAAGTACGTCGAAGTAGGGACTTGGATATGAAGGACCAATGCATACCAACATTTATATAAGAAAAGGAACAAAAAATTTTTGTTTTATATTGATCTTGAACAGCGACAGTAGATCCTGCTGTTTGAGAATGCGTTATTGTACTTCTGTTTATCTGAAGATGGAAAAATTTACAAATGTTTGTAGATACAACAATTTGTTAATAATTATGATAAAATTACCATTTAAGACATTTTTTTTTCGAAATTTTTACTACACATTGTTCATATTCTTCATTAATTTTCATTACTTTTATAAGTATATACTAAATATTAAGTGACTCTTATTATACTTTAGAAAGTATTTGTATGGATGTGTAATAAAAAAAATTATATATATACCGAGAAAAAAATTTTGTTAAGAAACTGAAATATTTAGTAAAATCATTGGGTTGATTCAGTAATAATTTAACACAAAAAAGGTGTCGTTTATTCATGTCAACCATTAACATTTTTTAAATTGAAAATTAACTGAATCAACTGAATATTTAGTTGAACATATTGAACTAAATATTTTAGTTTTTCGACAAATTTTTTTTAGTGCATTAATGTCATAACTAATTATAGTAAGACATTTCACAAGCACATTTTCAATTATAGTAAGACAATAACGCACTCCTCGAGACATATGTGTCCTAGATATTTCAGACAAGAAATATCTAGGACACATATGTCTCGGGGAGTGCGTTAAATGTAAAAAAAAATTCTGAAATTACGTGATTAGATTAAACATTTTCTGAGGTAAGTGCATCTTACGAAATAAGACACAGGACATTAATTCCGGCAATGAAATTTCCTAGGGATTTCTGTGAAACTTTAGAATCCTGCATACTCAAGTACTATACCTGTACCTACAGAATCATTGACGAGTGTGTACACCTTTGTCAAAACTACGTATACCTTGGATTCTAAAGGAACTCGAAACTTGTTCTTTCTGAGGAGCAGCTCGGCTAAAAAAGAATTTCTTTGTGTCGTTGCCGAAATCGTGCGTTTGAAGGAGAAGCACACCATGGATCGTGTTACCAGGACACCGCTACTTCTTTCCTCGTGATAGAATTTTATTTTCAATTCAGAATATTAGGTCACGGTCTTTCTTTGAGATACGAGAAATTAAATTGACGAGATTATCTGTGGTCATCTATTCATTAGCGTTTTTTTTTTAATAATTTTTTCAATTGGTGTCCATGAGCTTTTATATTACAAAACATGAAGTGATGTAGCATTTAATTGAAATCCAACTGCCTCTGATCCACTTTCTCCTTCTTTCTTTATAAATACTATAATACATTAAACTATTATACGCGTTATATGTATTGTAGAAAGATGTTTTCTTATAAAAAAATTTATTTAAAAAATAGACGAGCGACTCTAATCTCGTGCATCTCGTCGAGAAATTAGCTTTTGTCTGATTTGATGGAACTTCGCGATATGTGTTAATTAAAATTTGCTTTTCGCGGATTCTTGTCGTTTCTTCACAAGGAACCTGTTTTCGCTCCTGCCCGAGATATAAATCCGTTGGGAAAGGCTGCCGCAAGCGTGAATCATTTTCACGAGCTGGACGACGCTTCGACCAATTTCTCGTCTCTAGGCCTCTCGTCGAGAAGACGGCCTTTCGAGGTCGTCTTCAATCTGAATACTGTGTGACGCAATGGGGTAATTGGGCACTCACAAAGGCGACGTGTCACGAGGTCGAGATACCTGTGCGTCGCACTGTGCCTTATTGGCAATTTTTGCGCGCAATAGCGCGTAACGAGCTTCTCTTTGTCAAGTAATGGCTATCGAAGCGAAGAGATGCGTGCGACTCGTCGAGCTTAAGCACGGTCGCGGGAAGAGAAGCAGTTAGCTTGCGAGACCTTCTTAAATGATGAGAGGAGAATGCGACGTGCACGCATTCGCAGGTAAAAAGAGAGTTTAACGTTCTTACAGGGTTAGCATCCTCTTCGCTGTACGTACCTCCTTTTACGTCGCACGATCCTTGTGTACAAGCCATGGCAACTCGTCATAAGCGCACAGTTTCTTACAAATGCAATAAATGAGTATACTGCACTCTGAGCAACGCGTTTTGGTCTCATCAATTAGATTATTTATAAATTTGATGGATAACCGACAAACGCATGGATCTTATTAATGCATCTTTCCGTCGGGGAATTTTTTTTTTCTCGTTTATGTATATAATTTTTCTGGTAGAATTATATAGAATAGACAATGCACACAATATTTTTGTATTACGAACACTTTTTTGTATAATATTTTTTATATTTAGCCAATTAAATATTTGTGTATTTATTTACTGCTGATGAAAATGAGAAAAACTAACTTTCCTTTCTGTAAAATAACGTATACATTCAAAAAATAAGTGTTTAATTTTATGATATTGAAATGTTTTATTTCTATCTCCGATTTTAAAATTCTTAAAATTATTTTAGTTTTATATGGTGTTTAGATTTAAAACACTCAGTGTTTGAAGCTGAAACGTTTTTAAAAGTTTTAAAATATTTTTATTTCCTATATAAAATTAAAATATTTTCAAGTATTAAAAAATTTGAGATAGAAATAAAACATTTTAATAATATCTTAAAATTAAATATTTTTTTACAATATACATTAATAATGTAATAATACGTGCAGAAAAATTTTGCAGGCTATTCTATTATTCTCTTGTTGTGCATTTTTTGCATGTCGCAAATAACGCCACGTTCTTCGATTAATATCGCACTATATACGACCAATCGATAGGTATATATCGCGAAATTGTTATTGATTGTAGTTTTGCTTAACCCTTTAGGAATTTCTCAATTATCGGCATGTTATTCACGGTCAACTGTGGCTCGCCGAGAATGCAGACTTACACTCGCTATCGCATCGTTGTACTTACGATGTCTTTATTTCAGTGACGATAAATCGCTATTTATGCAATGGTTTCATTATTACATCTTTTAATGAATGTGTGCACTCTCGAGCGAATTTATATACGTAATTATGACAGAAAATCAAGAAGTTTTGCGACATTTAATATCTTTAATACCTTAGTGCTCTCTCCTAATTAAGGACTCTTAGCAGTTAGAAGCGCTGTTTCTCATGTTAATAAACTTTATTACGAAATTTAGAAAGGCGTGTGGCGCTACGTCAAAATCTATTAAAATTTTTGAAATGGAAAGGAGAAAAAGCCGAGGTTCAGATTCGATCGAGTGTAAACGGGGAAACCGGCGTGTACCTTGAAAAGATCTAGTCGGCCGAGAGATAATTCGGCGGAATCAGAGTTTCTCTTCCCCTCCCCCTCCATCGTCGTAATTCAATACGCAGTATGCTTAATGAAGATATCGAATTACGGGCACACCTTAATTCGATCCGATGGGCGAAGGGACATGGATAAATGGTTCGAATTTGTCAAAATGCCCGGCTGCAAAAATCCGCGCGATCGCTCGATCAAAGATATTAACATCACAATCGGTCCCGTTTGCTAAAAATGTCAGTGTTGGATAAAGAACTTCTACGAAACGCATTAATTTGGTGGCCGAGTGAACTTTTTAAAACATCACACGGCGATGCCGATTTATCTCTTCTTATAAAGTGCCATTGGTTGCTTATCAATTTCATTTATCGCTTCCGAAATCGATTGCTTAACATTAATATCACACTGACTCTTGCCATTTTCTGAAAATACCTTGATACCGTATTATTTTTCTGCGAATTGATTCTTTAGAAATTTAAATTAAATTTCCGGTTTTAATACTAGTTTTGCATTCAGTCTGAAATTGATCGATTAATAATAATTTATCTAATTTGACATTGCTGTTCTGTTGACTTATCGTTAGTAGAAATTATTAGCATCACAATCACCGATTCTCGAAATATTATTTGCAAACTTTGAGCTCGGCATATAAATTACGTTTCGATTATTTTTTGATCTATATGAATTTTATACAAAAATCTGCATATATACCAGGAAAAATATTTTGTAACGACAAATAATTTAATTAAAATATACTGAACAAAACTATTTAGTTAATATAAACAAATGTTTTTATTTGTATGTATTTTGTAGAAACAATCAATTTTTTTGTTTTATAAAACAAAATATTTGATCGCAATTAAAAAATGTCTCGACTAAACAGCTCAGAACACTAAATTTTGTTCCTAATGTAGCAGTACTCTAGTCACTCAATTTTTATCAATTTTATGATCTTTCGATCGCATTATCGCGCCTTGATCAAAGATGATTTGTGAAACGAATAGATGCTACCTGGATAGCGAATCGAGTGAAAAATGGTAGCAGATAAAAAGCAGTTTCTGAACATAACCAATTTTTAAAAATCCTATATTGTGGGGCAGTTATAAATTATTATTTTTATTATGAGCAAGCAAAGCGCACACAGCGCTTCCTCAAAATTTTTTACCAAAAGAAATCAATCGGTATCAACATTTTATATTTTCAAACACGCCTTTATATCTGATTGCCGAGTAGCAGAGGGAAAGGGGCACAATATCAAAGACTAGCTTTGTTACGATATGCGACACACGCACGACACTTTCTTGCAACGACGCACTCGCAGATAACACGTTGGCATTCTACACTTTCTTTGCACGTTAAAAAAATGCATCTTACATTTATTAAATGTTAAAAAGATTTTATTTTATCACACATATTATTTATTCGAAAATTGATCTTTTATTTTTATCGCCAACTTTCTAGAAATTTTGCTGTATTATTTCCACCTAGGAATTTTTGCAGTTAAATTGCAACCATGTTTGCAAATGAGTTCCATGAAACGAGAACGTTTGCGTATCCAGCGTTAAAATCTGAGGTCGACCCTTCCTATTCGTGTGTGGGAATTTTTCTCTTCGTGCTACAAAGTGTCGGCCAAATGCGGTTCACGAGTCTAATAGTAGTGTGTGGTCTTTATGGAACACAGACAAGCGGTTTTCTTCGTGAGGATCGGTGTACCCTTTGCATGAGGGAGATACAAAGTTGCTCAGGCCATCTGCTACATTGTGGCAGTCCCGCGAGGCCACTAGGGGGCTCTGCCCATTTCTTCATTTCCTCGTTAAGTTAATATGGACGCAACTATGTTGCGAAGATCGGTCTGCAGCCATTAATAAAACGGCTCTTACGAAATCACGAATACTCGGAATAATATTTTACCGTGACAGGATCGATTGTCTTTTGTTGAAAAATAATTTTTTTTGTTGAAAAGAAGCACGTTTTTGTTGATAGTTTTTACACAAAGTTGCGTTAAATTCGACAATAAAATTTGGCTGATAAATAAAAAAATATGGAATTTTTCTGGAACTAAAAATTAATTTATGATACTTATAAATATTTATATACATATTGCAATATACTAAATTAAATAATTTAAAATTATACTAAATTAAATTGCAAATTATTAAATCTAATGTATACCTTATTACAGTTTTATGGAGAATAAATATTTTATAGTAGTCAACAGGATAGAATTCACAAAAAGAAATATAGAGAAACTTTTTATTATATCACATTGTTGCATCAACCGGATGTTCGCTACACGAAGTCGCGGAAGTATCATATGTCACAGATTTAAATCGCTGGAACGATATTGATATTTTGAGGCAAGGCCACCAAACATTATCTTGTGTTTTAGGAAAAAGTTTATTATCACGTATTTTTTTTTGTTTTAGTTTTGCTTTTACATGAAACGTTAATTGTACGCCTTGCGAGCTTTACTTATATTATTGTAAGCTCTTAACAATTATAATGTTTTAATGCCGAAATAGGTTAATCTGAAATATCAATTTAAAACCCAATATCCGAAAAGAAGAGATTGTTGAAACATTTTGAAAAAGTTTTACTTTATATATGCTTTTTTATAGAATTTTTAAAAGTTAACAAACAAATGACTTATTAAAGACAGGATGTTAGGATCATCTTCCTGTCATTTTATAATAGTCTTTTATCTGGAATTTAAAATATTGGTAGGTTTACATTAATATTAAAATTATGCTACTATGTGTAGATTTTTTGGAAGCAGTCGTTTAGTTCCCGGAAAAGTACAGAGAGAGGGCGTAGAGATCGTCTCGGACCAGTTTCTACATTGTGTGCTTAGGATCCCAACGGAATCCCAACAACTATTGCGCTTAAATGACACAGGAAAAATGATAGAAAAAATTTTTAGCATATCCTTGAAATTATTTTTTATTAAGATTGTACAATATATGCAATATATTATTAAATTACACAACTAGTCGCGTTTAGGATAGACAAATTCAAATATTAACATTAATTGCATTATTTTAATTAATAATAAGTAAAATAATATTTTATACAGATGTATGATCACTCTGTTACTATAAATATGAAAAATGCCCATGTTAATATTAATAATGCGATGCAATGTTTCATTCGATAAACGGATCGTTTCCCGGTAAATATCTTTGTCAATGTAGAATTTTCTCCAATCATTTATATGCGCCCCTCGAATCAGCTACCACATTGTTGCACTGCTTTAATCTTATATTGCCAGTATTTCTCGATCTTAGTTGCGGGTACAGTCAAGAATATATAAGAGCAGAGAATAGCTCCCACATCATCAATACATCTGCGTCAAACGCGTTTTTTTTTAATATATTTGTCGTATTTATCTTTCGTATATATATTCGAGCAATATTTTGATATATTTATTTTGAAAAAAAATTTTGGCATTTTATAAAAGAAGAATGCGGTTATGTTAACCGTAGTGGACGGATTGACACTCGTCTCGAATGTGTCTTATGCAGATTTTCTCACGCGCTCGCTTATTAGCGATGCACAACGAGGAGACGATTGCGAGACTGCGGGATAACGCGAGGAGCGTGCGAGGATGACGATGCGCTTTCTCTCCTTGCATAGCAATGTTCTTATTTCGCTTAAAAATGAAAGTCTTAAACTGCAATTTTTACATTTATTACTGAATTCTAGTAGTTTTAAATTATGCACGAATTGGATGATGAACTTATATTAATGGTTATCTGTTTACGTTTTGTTTATGTTCCTCATTAGTCATTAATTTTTACTGTCGTTTTCACCTTACTTAAATTGCAAGTCAAAGTTGCAGGGTTGAAACGCACTTGAGTGAGTCGAGACGTGCGTGCTCGTGTTTCTTTCGTCATCTACCTTCATGCAACTCTCTTCAGTCTGTGGATGTTACGCGATAGTTCTTCTTATCAAAGTTCTAAGAAAGGTGGTTCACAATATCGGCTGCCTCTGGACAATTCGCACTCTCAGCTTCATCAACTTTATACACGATAATATTTTTACGCTCTATCTGCGTTTTATCACGCACACATACATTTGCTCAATAACAATAAAATTAGTAATTCTTTTTGAGAATCTTTTAAGAAATGAGAAGAGTGAGATGTGCGTAATGCAGACAATATTTTTTAGTAAAATAATATTAATTTTTTAAAATAATTTCTAAGTGAATTTAAAGAAATAAAAATATTGACTTTTCTATTACAAACTTAGAGAAAATTTTTTTTCTAATCTATTAATAATGTCTCTTGAAATTTTTGCAGAATATTTACAATTTTTGAAAAATTAATGATCGCCAGAAGATGTAATAGTAAATGAAGAATTAAAGAATTAATGTTTTTTGTTCCATAATTTAATTTTTTTTCTATTTTGAGCTTATTGAGTTTCATTCTTTAGGTTCCACTTTTTTTTCCGGAAGACTAGACGTTCGTATAGGTGTAACTTAATTCTCTTAATCCGTGTATTGGGACCGCGCTTCGTCGAATCTTTCACCTCGCGTTAACGCAATTTAAGTCACGAGCAGATGCATATCGGCGTAACTAATCTCATTAATTATTACTTGAAAGGCAGAGAAGCGTAATTTATGCTATGTAAGTCAGCGTGTTTCTATGATGTAGAACTTTAAAAAAAAAAAGATTAATCGAGTCTTCAAAGCATTTTGACTTTACACATCATAGTTTTTACATTATTTTAAATCGAAATCGTTAAAAATTTTTAATTTTTATTTAAAAAGTTTAGATCTGTTTTACGTATAAGAATTGTTAATTAAAAATGTAATAAAATATTTGTTTAAACATTTTTTCAATCTTGTGTTAAAAATTGAAATTTTTGATGCAAATTCTGAATAATAATAAACTTTATTATTAACATTATTGTGATATGGATATAGAATATATTATATATAGAATTTATGTGTATATAGCGTATATTTTAATATTAACTTCATTTTTTATATAATATCAGGATCCTATTTTATCTATCGTTGATTCCGATGAATGATGTTTAAGGACGTTCAGGTTCTGATGCGTAGATATATAGATCTTTGCTCGATAGATATATAACCCGTAATGGTCACCCGGAGTCTTTTGGACCCCATGCTAACTTTAAGGGTACACAGACCATTCAAAATTGAACAACCTTCTATGAAACTGATTTTTATCTGAAAGAATACTATTTTGAGAATACACTCCCAAATTTTTGTTGAATTATCTTAAAAATTAAAAATTTTATATTTTTGTAAAAAAATTATTGGATGATAAAGAACAGATCTCAAGGTACGTCCAGTAAAATTTTTGTAACAAAATATCAAAAAGTTGGCAAATGGCGACTGATTGGACCAGTGAACCCCATGTGACTGTTATGTTATTATTTGAAAGAGTGACCATTACGGGATGATATCGAGATGCATATAAAATTTTACTAATTTTACTACTTTATCTACAACTCAAAAGAATTATTATACTCTCATTGTTGTATTGAACGGGAAGACAATTTTATGAAATTATATATGTGTAGGAAAATCCTATACACACTCATACACATACGTATACATGTAAGCAAAGTACTCATTAAAAAAATTAATTACATAAGAAAAAAGAAAAGAAAAAACTTATTTTTTATCAACTTTTTTAGGAATTGTTTCTCTTTATACCTTGAATAAGCAATGAATATAATTGTCTATTACAAATCAAAATTATTTTTTTTATAGTAAATAACAAAGTGTTTTTTCATAATAATCACATATTCTATTAATAATTAGTCATTAAATATAAGTAATAATTAATCTGTGCTGTCGCCTATTCTATCTACAACTATTATTTTTCGATATTATTAACAATTTTCTTTCTCATTTCAGGCTAGTCGTACGCTCGCAAATGGCGAGTACCTGTTAGCGTGTCCGAGGTGCAGCTTTCCTTGCCACGTGAATAGTGAGAAGAACGTGGGTGCCTGTTCGAGGCAGGGCTGCTCCATCGAGTTCTGCATCTCGTGCTCGTCAAAGCCGCATGCGGGCCCGTGCAAGACATCCTTACTGGCCACTCCGACAAAGCGCAACAACAAACGACTGATTGCAGGATCAAGGCAAAGCAAACGGAATCTACGACGATTATAAATCAATTCCTTTTTCTTCAGTCGATTCGCGATCGTTTGCGAGGAGAGAAGAACTAGTCTAGTTACGGAGTCGCGTTGAATCTATCGAGAGAAGGCACGTGTATTGTAGAGAAAATATGTACTGTAGAGAATATTAATTTATCTATCGTATCAGTTTTATATTCATTTTAATCACAAGAGTCAAAAGCGATTTTAGTCTAGTTTGAAGGATAAATTAATTATTCTAGTGATTAATTTTTTCAATTTATGGCATTGGAGTAAAACTGATGCGACAGCGACGACTTGTTGCGTGTCCGAGTAAAACTTTTTATACATAATCATGTACGAAATTTGTCTATATGTCTGTAACCATATCTGATTTTATATTGATTGTTATATAATCATACGTAAATATGTATGATCATGCTTACTCTGTTATGTGTATATGTATTTTTGAGAAACACGCTTACTGTAATAGGATTTGAGCTGCTAAGCATGTATGTGCATTAAATACAAAGTATAATCATATATTATTATTGCGTATATAATTGTATAATTGCACAACATAATCAGGTAGGATATGATCATATAAAGACAAATTTCGTATATATATTTAATATATAATAACTAGTATACGTAGTCATATGTCGTGTATGAAAATTTTTACTCGAGTGTCGAGATGAATTCGGTTGTATATTGTAGCAGTATGACATCTTCATAGTTCGAGATCTTATACCATGCATCTATATAGCTAATATCTCTATAGCTATATAGCTAAGTGCCTTTAGGGGTGTTTTCGTACAGCATATTAGCTTATGAGGTGGCATAAGCATATTTAACCGCCGTAAATGCCGCTCGTGAATGATTTTTAAACGCCGTAAAATTCACGAACGCCCCGATCCGTCGACACCACGAAAGGAACTGATGTCGTCGAAGTACAGTTTAAATCTCCCGAACGACGTTGGCGGATGCGCAACCGAATCTTTCTCTAGTCCTCCTCCTCGACGATCTTCGGAGCAAATTCCGCCCTGAGCGATGTAGCTGAGTGGAGAACGAGAGAAAGATAGAAGGGGGCGATAGAACGAGAGGCTAGCGATCAGAGGGAGAGTACCCTCGACGGGACACAGAGAGAAAAGAAGAGAATGCGAATGCGGGAGGGAAGAGAGAAATGAGTAGCCATAAAGGCAACGGTCGTAAAACCACGTAAGGTACCGGCGAAACACTTTGCGGCGCCCGGATATTCCGCTTTTTACCGGGTGCTTTTGGCCCCTTAATGAAGACGGGGAGATAGTCGGTCGAGGGCCCACGCGCGTTTCTTGCGGTCTGGGCCCGTCCGCAGAAACTGCTTTCTTCCTCCCTCTTTGTTTCTCTCACGGAAATCGTAAAACACGATAACTGCCGAGACGGTCGCGAACTCTGATGTCTCGTCGAAATGTGAACAAGACGAATTCGTCTAACAGCTCGGTCGGACTTAACATTCTCATGTGTAAAAGTTAGAAACGTAGGGAGTTTCTATTTCTTTTCTGCAGACGTTTTTTTGTTTCCCTTTCAATCCTGCTCAACGGAATACGAGTAATTTAATTAATCTTTACTTTTACAAAATACGTAATATCGAATTCGCGAAAGAAAGGGTGAAAATGGGACATGATAAAGTTTTAAAACTCCAATGTTTTGTCGTATATAATATTTATAGTAAATGAACGATTAAGATAAAAAATCAATCATGTTTCAAATCAAATATGTATTTTCTGAAGTCCCAAATTTACAGTTATATTAGTCTCATGCACCATCCTCTCTTTTGTATGTCGATATCGTTAAAATTATATTTCACAAGAATACACGTCCTTTTCTCTCTCCGACGCGAATACCGTATTCTCGCTTAATAAGTATTGTCAAAATTGTATGGAAATAAATGTATGCGAGCGTGCGAGAAGTAATCAGGATCAGAATAGGAAACAAGAACAGAAAAAATGGATAGTTACACATAAATTACAAAAAAATTATTACATCACAATATAAGTCAGCTGTTAATAATTCCGTTTTATCTGTTGTATTAATGAGAAAAATAAGATTTTATGCAAGAGCGAGGAATTTAATTTCAAGTCTTGTTTTAGGGAACAACATATATTATTTGTTCCGCACTTCTTGATGTTAGAAGCTGCAAAACCGGAATGTTCGACACTTGTGCCATGATTAAGTTCATGCCATAATAATTGCCATATTTTAAAAACTGACATAATTACGAGAGAAAAAGAAACGAATACATGTTTCGCTAATTTTCATCTTCAAGTAAAATCCTGAATGGGGTGCCATATTATATTTTTATTTTCTTTTTTTTGTTCATGCATCTTTTAATTCAAGTTTATCTAAACGTTTTCGTGTCTTTTAAAAATAACGTTAGCTCGTCCAGCACTGTTTATACTTTTATTTTTATACCGATTTATGCGAAAAGACTGCATGTAAATAACGTGATAGTAATATATTTCGTATTTCACGACAAAGTTTCGTGATTGATATTTTATTCGTGCTATGTTCTTGTTAAAAATACGTTTATATTATATGATTAATGAGGTCTCTCTTCACAGATTGTTGTGTGATTTACTTATACAAGATTTAACTGGTAAATTATTTATTTTAGTTGAAATTGTCTTAATTGAAATTATTATAAATTTTGGTAAAGGAAACCAATTTTATCATTTAATTTTTTCTTTATTTAAATTTTTGTAAAATTATTGCTCTCTTATGCTCTCTAAAAAGAAAATAGTTATAAAAGTTATATTATCACACGATTATCACGATATAAATAATTCAAGTAAAAAAATTATTAATATCACGATTTACACATTAAAACTTTTTAAATTACTTACATCGGATATTTTTATTATTGTATTATCGGAATCGAAATTGTTCAATATTTTACTTAGAAGACTCGAATATATAATTTCCCATTTAACCAATACAATATATATGTATACTGAATTTATATCGATTTACTAGCCCGCCTGCGTCACTCAAAGTTATAACTCTTTTATAAAAGGAAATTTATTGTTTCTTTCGATATATGTAATTACAAATTTGCATAGATTAATACAACCAAAAACTAAGCATCGATTTTGATGCTCTAATTTATATAAACAATATTTCGTTTGGTATCTTCGAACAATGATTCATGGGCTTTAATACTCAGGAGATATTGTGGCAGAAATCCGATATATTCTTTAGAATAAGATATATTTAAAAAAGAAATCTTTAGCCACGAGGAAGTGATACCAAATAACGTGCCTTTATATGTAATAAGAAAAATAATGATATTTTTATAAAAGCGGACACATTTTCATTTTTAGTATATAAGTTTTATCTTAAACATCTTGCTCTCGAGGAGATAGTTCAACAAAATGTAAGAATGCTCAATACTCCTCTCCGCATATTATATTTAGAGAATTTTCAATTTATGTTAGGAAAATTTTAGAAAATGCGTCTAGAAATGCCGAAGAATTATTATAGCCAATATATGCATTAAACTATTGAATTGTAAGCCCTTTCAGGGTAGGTTCCTGTATTGTCAATTAAATATATAATATTTTTTTCGCGTAATCTCGTATGTGTTCTTCTTTATCCAAAATTAATGATAATGAACATATTGATAATAAATCTTTCAACTTTTTAAATAAATATTAGATATTTGTTGCAAGTATAAAAAGACAATTTACAACATGTCATACAATGTGTTTACATGATCAATTTACAGAATCTTGTATAAATTATATATCTAAGTTAGAAATTTCCATAATATTCTAAGTATCACAGCTAAAAAGATCATCGTAATCGTTGCTATTCCGTATCTTGATGGCTTCGTTTCGTATGGTATTTTGGAAACGATTCCTTGCGGTAAAGGAGACCTTAGCGCCGGGGACACACCTTTACCGATCGGTTCTCCTTTCATGGAGAACTTCGTCGCTTCTTTAATCTTCACGTCGATCATTTTTCCCATGTACTCTTGCTTCATCGGAATCAACACCTGTTCATAGAATTTGTTATGGCCCACGTAATGCTGTTTGTCATGTGATACTTCCGTCACTAGCACCTTTTGTTGCAGTCCCACTTTATGTCCGTACAGTTCATATGATTGGAAAAATTCTGATAACCTTTTGGTTCTTGCCTTTACTTTCTGCGCAGGTACCTTCAGCATTCTGGCGGCGGGCGTGCCAGGTCGGGGGAAGTACTGATTGATGAAGAGGCTTGGAAACTTGTACTTTTGACAAAGCGTCATCGTCTCCTCGAAATCCATCTCCGTTTCCGTGGGAAAGCCACAAATAATATCCGTGGCGATCGTTAGACCAGGCACTCGCTCGCTCAGAAAGTTCACCACATGTTCGAACTCAGCACGCGTGTATTCTCGCTTCATGTCAGCCAGCACCTGATCACTACCGGACTGCACTGGGATGTGTAAAAAGCTATAGACCCTAGGGTGTTGCAGGATCTTGGCCATTTCATCCAAATGCTCTAGGATATACGGTGGATTGGTCATACCTACGCGCATCATGCAACCGTCAGGGATCACGTCTACTAATTGCCACAGCAATTCTGGTAAGTTGGTGCCAATGTCTCTACCATAGGCACCTGTGTCTTCCGATGTGAGCCACAACTCACACACTCCTTCCTCGAAAGCTTGCTTGGCTCGTTCGACTATTTCCTCTGGTGGATAACTACCAAGTTCGCCTCGAGCATGCTTCGTTTTGCAGTAGGTACATTGATTCAAGCAACCTGTGTTAATAGCTATAATCTCAATGAGTGGATTCCGGCGCACCTTTGGGAGACTCAGTGAAGCTCCGCCTATCTTCTTGCCAGAATCTTTCTTCTGTTTTAAAAACCTGACTGTATTTCCTTTCAAGGTTTCCTCTACAACTTCTACCACTCGATCAATTTGCTGCACTCCAATCACACTCAGCCCTTGAAGGAAGGAAGATTTTGGGGCACCTTGTGGCACACATCTGCAGACAAACAAAATGCTTGTTCAGAATATTGAAACAGTTCTAAATAACATTACTGTTTAAAATTCTATACATTAATTTTCAATGACATACAAATATTAAATGATACAGTTTACAGGTAGTGACATATATGTTATCAAATTTTTGTTCCATTATCACAATTGTGTAACTACATACCCAGCGACCACAACATGTTTGCCAATGTTCTTTCCATGCTCAATTTCATTCCTAAATTGATCTTCCGCGGGATTTTTGACAGTACAAGAGTTCAGCAGCCAGAGATCTGCTTTCAATTTATCCTCAGTTAAATTGTAGCCGTACGTCGCCAACTGACCGGCCATGTATTCGGTGTCCGAACTGTTGTGCGTGCATCCCCATGTCTTCACGTAGATCGTCTGCGTGCCAGGTATTACGCTTGACAAAACAGACGGCTGTGACACTTGTTCCTGCTTCCTCCGCTTCGGTCGTACCGTGATATGTTTTCGTGAACTATACCTCTCCTTGGGGGTTATGTCCTGCGACGCGATTAAATCCTCAATATCCTCGATAATGTCCTCGCATGGAGCAGGCATGTTTGTTAAGTAAAGATCTCTAAGAAGTTATCCACTGCACTCTGAAAACATGTCACAAAATAATTTTAAGGTTAAGTGCCACGTGTTAATTCGTTGGACTAATTCGATTTAAGCTTATCATTGAATTTTCGAAAAATTACAAGAGACAAAAATTTCAAGTTATTATAATTGTTTATTCCTGTTTTAAGTGTAAACGTAATAATTAAAAAAATATAAAATTAGGTTAACTATGCGGAAAGAAACCTGAGATCAGTCATCCCCGCCTTCTCATGGGACAATAGAAAGTGGAAGGTGGAAGTCGAATAGTGTAGCAAGTGCAGGTAGAGTCAATTACATTACCGCCACAGTACTAGAGACCCTTTTATGCCTATTTCACCAATGTAGATTAACTTTGATCTCAGTTTAACTTGCTCTTTATCTTTTTTTTTAATTCTAAAAATTGGAAAAAGATAAAGAGTAAGTTAAACTAAAATCAAAGTTAATCTACATTGGTAGAAATGGGGGGTATTTACGATAACTAATCGGATCTCGGATTGGATTGAACAATGGTACTCAACGTGAGTATAGAAAATTTCCCTAGGCTAATCGGATTGACGATTGCTGTCTCAAATGTAATCCGATTGATGACGAAAGCGTGGAGACCGAGAAGCATGCTTGAAAAGTAAGTCTTTTTATTTTTTTAAATAATAACACAAAAAAACAAAGATTAAGTTACAAAGAATGATTTGAATTTAGATTTATTGTAATTTTTTTTTGTCTAAACACTGGATTTCGTTTAAATTTCTGTTTGTAAAAATTAATTAATCTATTCTAAAGTTTGTGGTTATATCGGAAACAAATCAAAATTAATAAAACAATTATTAATTATTAGGTACATATTAAAGCATATAATATTTCAAGCATGTCATATAAAATTCCTGTTTATTATAAACTTAGTAAAAATAACTTTGAAATTATTCAACTACATTACACATTAATCAATATTAATTTATATGTTAAAAATCAATAATGTTTCTAAAAATGTTCTTTTTATTCTTTTCCAAATCGTAAATAAACTTCAATTCCATGAATAAATAAAAATTACTGGAAAATGGATTTATATGAAGAGGGCATTATTGAACAATATCAATTTATGCTAACTTAAAATTTGTAAAATCTACTTTTCTTTATTAGTTGTTTATTAGAGAGTAATAATATAAAAATGGAATATACGCCTCATATATGCATACAATTATTTTAATTTTATTTATGTATATTCCGTTCTTATATTATTACTCTCTAATGAACAACTAACAAAGAATAGCAGATTTTACAAATTTTAAGTTAGCACAAATTGATATTGTTCAATAATGCTCTTTTCATGTCAATCCATTTTTCAGTAATTTTTATTTATTCTTGGAGTTGAAGTTTATTTACGATCTGGAAAAGAATAAAAAAAAAAAATTTTCAGAGACATTATTGATTTTTAACATATAAATTAATATTGATTAATGTATAATGTAGTTGAATAACTTCAAAGTTATTTTTACTAAGTTTATAATAAACAGGAATTCTATATGATATGCTTGAAATATTATATGCTTTAATATGTACCTAATAATTAATAATTGTTTTATTAATTTTGATTTGTTTCCGATGTAACCACAAACTTTAGAATAGATTAATTAATTTTTACAAACAGAAATTTAAACAAAATCCAGTGTTTAGACAAAAAAAATTACAATAAATCTAAATTCAAATCATTCTTTGTAACTTAATCTTTGATTTTTTGTGTTATTATTTAAAAAAATAAAAAGACTTACTTTTCAAGCATGCTTCTCGGTCTCCACGCTTTCGTCATCAATCGGATTACATTTGAGACAGCAATCGTCAATCCGATTAGCCTAGGGAAATTTTCTATACTTACGTTGAGTACCATTGTTCAATCCAATCCGAGATCCGATTAGTTATCGTAAACACCCGGGTATTAGCAGAGAGAAACCTGAGAGTAGAGTCCTATATAAAGAGAGAAGCGACATCGAACCCCCACTACAACCTTCAGTATCCAATTGAGTCCTCCACCGCCATTTTGGGACCGCCAACGTCATCAAACATCATTCGTATCATTCTGCAAATAGCTGTGGTCACAATATGGCTGCTCGCTTAGCCAATCAAGTATCAATCAGATTACCAATCAGAGCTTCGGACATCTATGTCGCTTCTCTCTTTATATAGGACTCTACCTGAGAGTAGAGTCCTATATAAAGAGAGAAGCGACATCGAACCCCCACCACAACCTTCAGTATCCAATTGAGTCCTCCACCGCCAATTTGGAACCGTTCTAACGTCATCAAACACCATTCGTATCATTCTGCAAACAGCTGTGGTCACAATATGGCTGCTCGCTTAGCCAATCAAGTATCAATCAGATTACCAATCAGAGCTTTGGACATCAATGTCGCTTCTCTCTTTATATAGGACTCTACCTGAGAGCGGCCACGGCGGCCTTTTTTCTATAAAGGTGCGAATTCATGCAGCGATAAATCGCTGGCGACTTTCCGCTTCTACCTCGATTTTCCCCTTCTACACATACTTGTGCCGAATCCGTTGAAATCCGTCGACAAATCGTCAGAAGTTCAACTTGGTTAAACTTCAGCGACAAGTCGACACAATCGTGAGCAGTATGGAATCTTCAAATACCAGTTTAGGAACGGATACGTGAAAAAAGCTATGATCCTGACGGTCTTTTAAGTATGGAGCTACCCAATACTGTTTCTTTTTGTAATGCCGTTTCTCTTGTGTTTTTTGCAATTCCAACATTATAGCAGTTGTAATCACTATTCGTCGCTTTTTAATTGCTCTTGCTACTGCTGTTCCCAAAATATTTGCGCATTCAGCAGAATACAGCTTATTTGAACGTATTGTCACTTTTATTTTTCTTCACTCTTCAATTTCTATTAAAAATAATACTTATTACTCTGTAATTATTAACTAATAATTTATTGAGTTGATTGCGCCTATTGACACTAAACGCCTATTGCGCCTTTTGCAATCAACTCAGTAAATTATTAGTTAATAATTACAGAGTAATAAGTATTATTTTTAATAGAAATTGAAGAGTGAAGAAAAATAAAAGTGACAATACGTTCAAATAAGGTGTATTCTGCTGAATGCGCAAATATTTTGGGAACAGCAGTAGCAAGAGCAATTAAAAAGAGACGAATAGAGATTACAACTGCTATAATGTTGGAATTGCAAAAAACACAAGAGAAACGGCATTACAAAAAGAAACAGTATTGGGTAGCTCCATACTTAAAAGACCGTCAGAATCATAGCTTTTTTCACGTATCCGTTCCTAAACTGGTATTTGAAGATTCCATACTGCTCACGATTGTGTCGACTAGTCGCTGAAGTTCAACCAAGTTGAACTTCTGACGATTTGTCGACGGATTTCAACGGATTCGATACAAGTATGTGTAGAAGGGGAAAATCGAGGTAGAAGGGGAAAGTCGCCAGCGATTTATCGCTGCATGAATTCGCACCTTTACGCTTCGAAACTCCCGTACACTAGTGACGCACATCTATTCTGGTCAGAATGGGAACTACGTGTCACATCCATTTTGCAACCCGCCGTTAAAAACAGTGTGGATGTTAGCACGGACAACAACCCACATCCATCTCTCGAGAAATGGATGTAGGTTGTTGTCCGTGCTAACATCCATTTTGCTGCAAATAAAATTTGACGCGTATCGCAAATGTTGCATTCAGAACAGGGGTCGAGAATGTGCATAAATGATTAATTACGTCTACTTTCGCGTAATTTTTTATTTATTATAGACTGAATTATTTACATTAACATTGATATTAATACATATCAATACGTTTATGCATATTTTGCACAATCATATTTTTACTTAAAAAAGATGTTTAATAGTAACAGAGAGAATTTGGTTCTTTAATAAAGAAATATTCATTTTACGCAGTACTTAAAAAATAATTGTAATTAACATCGCATCATATGATGAAGAAGAAATAAATGTCTTTCAAAATATATATCAGTTAAAGATCGAAATTTTTGAGTAAAATTTTTTTTGTGAATTTCTCTTTTCGAAAATCGAAAGACTTATATCAGTCAAAGTTCGAAATTTTTGAGTAAAATTTTTTTTGCCAGTTTCTCCAATATTTCTGTGTTCTGATAGCCCCCAGAGGAATTCTAACTTTTATCATGATGGATCGAATCGCTAAAGTGAAAAACGAAAGACTTATATCAGTCCAAGATCGAAATTTTTGAGTAAAATGTTTTTTGTGAATTTCTCCAATATTTCTGAATTCTGATAACACCGAGAAGAGTTCTAACTTTTGTCATGATGGATCGAATCGCTAAAGTGAAAAACGAAAGTGTTACATTAGTCAAAGTTCGAAATTTTTAAGTAAAACTTTTTTGCGATTTTCTCCAATATTTCTGTGTTCTGAGAGCCCCCAGAAGAGTTCTAACTTTTATCATGATGGGTCGAATCGCTAAAGTAAAAAACGAAAGACATATATCAGTCAAATTTCGAAATCATTGAGTAAAATTTTTTTTGTGAATTTCTCTTTTCGAAAATCGAAAGACTTATATCAGTCAAAGTTCGAAATTTTTGAGTAAAATTTTTTTTGCCAGTTTCTCCAATATGTCTGTGTTCTGATAGCCCCCAGAGGATTTCTAACTTTTATCATGATGAATCGAATCGCTAAAGTGAAAAACGCAAGACTTATATCAGTCAAAGTTGGAATTTTTACGTTACGTCTGGCGAGAAAATTTTCATTTTTCCGCGCCATCCATACTAATAATAACCCAATCAGAATCCGGAAACATCCTCCGATCAATTAGATAAATCCCGCATCAGTCGATATCGCTCGATTTCAAATTTCATACGGCTTGGTTACCTCGTGCCGCCCTTCGACGCGCAACACCCGCGAGCGTCCATCGGCGCGAGACAAACATCGTGCGCGCCGACCCCTCGGCTCGCGGCCCCCTCTGATACCAACAAGCTCCGCGCGTTGGAATTCTA
This sequence comes from Solenopsis invicta, assembly GCF_016802725.1. Lineage (NCBI taxonomy): Eukaryota > Metazoa > Arthropoda > Insecta > Hymenoptera > Formicidae > Solenopsis > Solenopsis invicta. The sequence continues at coordinate 10,437,850 of NC_052672.1, read as the reverse complement.
TTCATCTTTCCAATTTAATACGAAATATTAAGAATGGCAAATTTATTATTATCTAAGCGTGATCCACTCATGGACGCTTCCCACTGCTGTGCCATGCAACTCAGATCGAAACAACTTTAAAATCACGGCCAATAAAAATGCCAAATAATTTTGAATCAATCAATCTCCTACGAACGATAATTAAACCTTAACTTTTTATACATAAAACTATTGCATGTGCTTGGCGCTATCGCCTCGCACACTCTCAATATAAATTCTATTAAATTCTATTAATTTCCTGGGCACTGGATTTCGCGTCGGGGCTTGGTATGCGGTGCCCCCGCGAGTCGCGATCCCCGGAGAAGTCAACAAGCGCTCGCGCGATATAGGCGCAAGCCGCGCGGTCGCGGAACGGGGCGGGCTTCTAAGGGCCACACGTTACGAAAAACTATCGCTCCGAATTTTCCGCGAACCTGAGGAATCGTCCCGCGACACCTCTTGCCCATATCCTTGCCTATATAAAGAGCGAAATCGGAGCTCGAAATTCAGATCAGTCTTGTTGGTCGAGTGAGATTCGCTGCCATCGGCGACCACCAACATTCAGACCTCCAGGTACGATCTCAGCGACGGGAGGGTTTTACTCCTGACGAAGACGTTGGTCTTCGGGGTGGCCCCGGTCGGATCGCCTCTTTTCCTCTCCCTCCTTTCCGCCAGAGATCCTGAGGGTTGAACCTCACCTAGCACCAGCTAGAGTGTGGCCTCACTCGTTTCTCTGCCTCCCTCCCACTCCTCCGGCGTCGAAGAAAACTCGCTAACGCGACTCTTCGACGTCTCCTCTCTCTCTCTCTCTTTCCTGCGGCGTTGAAGAAGACTCGCTAACACGACTTTTCGACACCGTCCTTCTTTTATTCCCAACCCGTCGAGGAAGATTCGCTAGCGCGACTCCTCGACGCTCTCACCGTCCCCTCTTCTTCCATATAATTTCCACCTTTAAGGGAGGCGTTCTAACGGGTAACCACTCCGACCCAGCGGATTCGTCACTCGTTACATATACTTGATCACTAATCTATTTCACTAAATTTCGTAGATCTTCTATACCGAGCTCTCTCTCTCTCTCTCGCGTTAAGATCGGTAAGTTACCTGTTCATATACGCATTAACGTGGCAATCCTTCACCCATATTAAATCTATCATGTCTCGCTCGAAGCACGTATGGGCAAACGCAGGGCACACCGCGCGTACACCGGCGGCAGAAAGCGCTTCTTTCGCAAGATGACGTTTTACCCGCAGCCCCCATATGTAACCATCTACTATTCCGTAATCACGAAAATACATATACATATTCAGTTTAATCATTACACGCTCTGTCATTCATTTAATCCCACGCCAAGCTCGAGCACGCGCGCTACTACTCCAGTAGCGTTAATAAAACGCTACTACATTTCCTAAACCTACTCATAAATCACCTAATAATATATCTCCCTACAATATCTCCTACTTCTCATACAAGGAATTTGTCGCGTATCCGGCCGTGTTATCACACGATTCGGAGCCGCGACTGGTGACAGCTGCCTTAAAACCAAAACTAACTAACGAACCAGATCAACGTCCCGGAATCGCAACCCTCGCGAATCCGCGGACGCAACATTGACTAAAATTTTTTTGCGAATATCTCCAATATTTCTGTGTTCTGATAGCCCCCATATGAGTTCTGACTCTTATCATAATGGATCGAATTTCTAAAGTGAAAATCGAAAGCCATATATCAGTCAAAGTTCGAAATTTTTAAGTAAAATTTTTTTTGCAATTTTCTTCAATATTTCTGTGTTCTGATAGTCCCCGGAAGAGTTCTAACTTTTATCATTATGGATCGAATCGCTAAAGTGAGAAACGCAAGACTTATATCAGTCAAAGTTCGAAATTTTGGAATAATATTTTTTTTTTGCTAATTTCTCCAATATTTCTGTGTTCTGATAGTCCCAGGAAGAGTTCTAACTTTTATCATGATGGATCGAATCGCTAAAGTGAAAAACGAAAGACTTATATCAGTCAAAGTTCGAAATTTTTGAGTAAAATTTTTTTTGACAATTTCTCCAATATTTCTGTGTTCTGATAGTCCCCAGAAGAGTTCTAACTTTTGTCATGATGGATCGAATCGCTAAAGTGAAAAACGAAAGAGTTATATCAGTCAAAGATCGAAATATTTGAGTAAAATTTTTTTTGCAAATTTCTCCAACATCTCTGTGTTCTGATAGCCCCCAAAAAAGTTCAAACTTTTGTCGTGATGTATCGAATCGCTAAAGTGAAAAACGAAAGAGTTATATCACTCAAAGTTCGAAATATTTGAGTAAAATTTTTTTTGTGAATTTCTCGAATATCTCTGTGTTCTGATAGCCCCCAGAAGACTTCAAACTTTTATCATGATGGATCGAATCTCTAAAGTGAAAAAGGAAAGACATATATCCGACCAAAATTTTTGAGAAAAATTTTTTTTGCGAATTTCTCCAATATCTCTGTGTTCTGATAGCCCCCAGAAGACTTCAAACTTTTATCATGATGGATCGAATCTCTAAAGTGAAAAAGGAAAGACTTACATCCGACCAAAATTTTTGAGAAAAATACTTTTTGCGAATTTCTCCAATATCTCTGTGTTCTGATAGCCCCCAGAAGAGTTTTAACTTTTTCTTGATGGATCGAATCGCTAAAGTTAAAAACGAAAGACTTATATGCGATCGAAATTTTTGAGAAAAATTTTTTTTGCTAATTTCTCCAATATCTCTGTGTTCTGATAGCCCCCAGAAGAGTTTTAACTTTTTTCATGATGGATCGAATCGCTAAAGTGAAAAACGAAAGACTTATATCCGACCAAAATTTTTGAGAAAAATTTTTTTTGCGAATTTCTCCAATATCACTGTGTTCTGATAGCCCCCAGAAGACTTCAAACTTTTATCATGATGGATCGAATCACTAAAGTGAAAAACGAGAGACTTATATCAATCAAAGTTCGAAATTTTTGAGTAAAATTTTTTTTGACAATTTCTCCAATATTTCTGTGTTCTGATAGCCCCCATAAGAGATCAAACTTTTATCATGATGAATCGAATCGCTAAAGTGAAAAACGAAAGAGTTATAATAGTCAAAGTTCGAAATATTTGAGTAACACTTTTTTTGCGAATTTCTCCAATATCTCTGTGTTCTGATAGCCCCCAGAAGACTTCAAACTTTTATCATGATGGATCGAATCTCTAAAGTGAAAAAGGAAAGACTTATATCCGACCAAAATTTTTGAGAAAAATTTTTTTTGCGAATTTCTCCAATATCTCTGTGTTCTGATAGCCCCCAGAAGAGTTTTAACTTTTTCTTGATGGATCGAATCGCTAAAGTTAAAAACGAAAGACTTATATGCGATAGAAATATTTGAGAAAAATTTTTTTTGCTAATTTCTCCAATATCTCTGTGTTCTGATAGTCCCCAGAAGAGTTCAAACTTTTATCATGATTGATCGAATCGCTAAAGTGAAAAACGAAAGAGTTATATCTGTCAAAGTTCGAAATATTTGAGTAAAACTTTTTTTGCAAATTTCTCCAATATCTCTGTGTTCTAATAGCAACCAGAAGACTTCAAACTTTTATCATGATGGATCGAATCGCTAAAGTGAAAAACGAAAGACATATATCCGACCAAAATTTTTGAGAAAAATTTTTTTTGCGAATTTCTTCAATATCTCTGTGTTCTGATAGCCCCCAGAAGAGTTCAAACTTTTATCATGATGGACCGAATCGCTAAAGTGAAAAACGAAAGACTTATATCAGACCACAGTTTTTGAGAAAAATTTTTTTTGCGAATTTCTCCAATATTTTTGTGTTCTGACATCCCCCAGAAGTCTTTTAACTTTTTTCATGATGGATCGAATCGCTAAAGTGAAAAACGAAAGACTTATATCAGACCACAATTTATGAGAAAAATTTTTTTTGCGAATTTCTCCAATATCTCTGTGTTCTGATAGCCCCCAGAAGACTTCAAACTTTTATCATGATGGATCGAATCGCTAAAGTGAAAAACGAAAGACTTATATCCGCCCAAAATCTTTGAGAAAAATTTTTTTTGCGAATTTCTCCAATATTTTTGTGTTCTGACATCACCCAGAAGTCTTTTAACTTTTTTCATGATGGATCGAATCGCTAAATTGAAAAACGAAAGACTTATATCCGACCAAAATTTTTGAGAAAAATTTTTTTTGCGAATTCTCCAATATCTTCGTGTTCTGATAGCCCCCAGAAGAGTTCAAACTTTTATCATGATGGATCGAATCGCTAAAGTGAAAAACGAAAGACTTATATCAGTCAAAGTTCGAAATATTTGAGTAAAACTTTTTTGCGAATTTCTCCAATATCCCTGTGTTCTGATAACCCCAGAAGAGTTCAAACTTTTATCATGATGGATCGAATCGCTAAAGTGAAAAACGAAAGACTTATATCCGACCAAAATTTTTGAGAAAAATTTTTTTTGCGAATTTCTCCAATATTTTTGTGTTCTGACATCCCCCAGAAGTCTTTTAACTTTTTTCATGATGGATCGAATCGCTAAAGTGAAAAACGAAATACTTATATCAGACCACAATTTTTGTGAAAAATTTTTTTTGCGAATTTCTCCACTATCTCTGTGTTCTGATAGCCCCCAGAACACTTCAAACTTTTATCATGATGGATCGAATCGCTAAAGTGAAAAACGAAAGAGTTATATCTGTCAAAGTTCGAAATATCTTTGTAAAATTTTTCTTGCGAATTTCTCGAATATTTTTGTGTTCTGACATCACCCAGAAGTCTTTTAACTTTTTTCATGATGAATCGAATCGCTAAAGTGAAAAACGAAAGACTTATATCATTCAAAGTTCGAAATTTTTGAGTAAAACTTTTTTTGACAATTTCTCCAATATCTCTGTGTTCTGATAGCCCCCAGAAGACTTCAAACTTTTATCATGATGGATCGAATCGCTAAAGTGAAAAACGAAAGACATATATCCGACCAAAACTTTGGAGAAAAATTTTTTTTGCGAATTTCTTCAATATCTCTGTGTTCTGATAGCCCCCAGAAGAGTTCAAACTTTTATCATGATGGGCCGAATCGCTAAAGTGAAAAACGAAAGACTTATATCAGACCACAATTTTTGAGAAAAATTTTTTTTGCGAATTTCTCCAATATTTTTGTGTTCTGACATCCCCCAGAAGTCTTTTAACTTTTTTCATGATGGATCGAATCGCTAAAGTGAAAAACGAAAGACTTATATCAGACCACAATTTATGAGAAAAATTTTTTTTGCGAATTTCTCCAATATCTCTGTGTTCTGATAGCCCCCAGAAGACTTCAAACTTTTATCACGATGGATCGAATCGCTAAAGTAAAAAACGAAAGTCTTATATCAGACGAAAATTTTTGAGAAAAATTTTTTTTGCGTATTTCTCCAATATTTTTGTGTTCTGACATCACCCAGAAGTCTTTTAACTTTTATCATGATGGATCGATTTGCTAAAGTGAAAAACGAAAGACTTATATCAGACCAAAATTTTTGAGAAAAATTTTTTTTGCGAATTTCTCCAATATCTCAGTGTTCTGATAGCCCCCAGAAAAGTTCAAACTTTTATCATGATGGATCGAATCGCTAAAGTGAAAAGAGATAGACTTATATCAGTCAAAGTCTGAAATTTTTGAGTAAAACTTTTTTTGACTATTTCTCCAATATTTCTGTGTTCTAATAGCCCCCAGAAGAGTTCAAACTTTTATCATGATGAATCGAATCGCTAAAGTGAAAACGAAAGAGTTATATCAGTCAAAGTTCGAAGTATTTGAGTAAAATTTTTTTTGCATATTTCTTCAATATCTCTGTGTTCTGATAGCCCTCAGAAGAGTTCAAACTTTTATCATGATGAATCGAATCCCTAAAGTGAAAAACGAAAGAGTTATATCAGTCAAAGTTCGAAATATTTGTGTAAAATTTTTTTTTGCGAATTACTCCAATATCTCTGTGTTCTGATAACCCCCAGAAGAGTTCAAACTTTTATCATGATGGATCGAATCGCTAAAATGAAAAACGAAAGAGTTATATCAGTCAAAGTTCGAAATATTTCAGTAAAATTTTTTTGCGAATTTCTCCAATATCTCTGTGTTCTGATAACCCCCAGAAGAGTTCAAACTTTTATCATGATGGACCGAATCGCTAAAGTGAAAAACGAAAGACTTATATCTGTCAAAGTTCGAAATATTTGAGTAAAACTTTTTTTGCGAATTTCTCCAATATCTCTGTGTTCTGATAGCCCCCAGAAGACTTCAAACTTTTATCATGATGGATCGAATCGCTAAAGTGAAAAACGAAAGACTTATATCAGTCAAAGTTCGAAAGTTTTGAGTAAAACTTTTTTTGACAATTTCTCCAATATTTCTGTGTTCTGATAGCCCCCAGAAGAGTTCAAACTTTTATCATGATGAATCGAATCGCTAAAGTGAAAAACGAAAGAGTTATATCAGTCAAAGTTCGAAATATTTGAGTAAAATTTTTTTTGCGAATTTCTCCAATATCTCTGTGTTCTGATAGCCCCCAGAAGACTTCAAACATTTATCATGATTGTTCGAATCGCTAAAGTGAAAAACGAAAGACTTATATCCGACCAAAATTTTTGAGAAAAATTTTTTTTGCGAATTTCTCCAATATTTTTGTGTTCTGACATCACCCAGAAGTCTTTTAACTTTTTTCATGATGGATCGAATCGCTAAAGTGAAAAACGAAAGACTTATATCCGACCAAAATTTTTGAGAAAAATTTTTTTTGCGAATTCTCCAATATCTCTGTGTTCTGATAGCCCCCAGAAGAGTTCAAACTTTTATCATGATGGATCGAATCGCTAAAGTGAAAAACGAAAGACTTATATCAGTCAAAGTTCGAAATATTTGAGTAAAACTTTTTTGCGAATTTCTCCAATATCCCTGTGTTCTGATAACCCCCAGAAGAGTTCAAACTTTTATCATGATGGATCGAATCGCTAAAGTGAAAAACGAAAGACTTTTATCCGACCAAAATTTTTGAGAATAATTTTTTTTGCGAATTTCTCCAATATTTTTGTGTTCTGACATCCACCAGAAGTCTTTTAACTTTTTTCATGATGGATCGAATCGCTAAAGTGAAAAACGAAAGACTTATATCAGACCACAATTTTTGTGAAAAATTTTTTTTGCGAATTTCTCCACTATCTCTGTGTTCTGATAGCCCCCAGAATACTTCAAACTTTTATCATGATGGATCGAATCGCTAAAGTGAAAAACGAAAGAGTTATATCTGTCAAAGTTCGAAATATCTTTGTAAAATTTTTTTTGCGAATTTCTCCAATATTTTTGTGTTCTGACATCACCCAGAAGTCTTTTAACTTTTTTCATGATGAATCGAATCGCTAAAGTGAAAAACGAAAGACTTATATCAGTCAAAGTTCGAAATTTTTGAGTAAAACTTTTTTTGACAATTTCTCCAATATCTCTGTGTTCTGATAGCCCCCAGAAGACTTCAAACTTTTATCATGATGGATCGAATCGCTAAAGTGAAAACGAAAGACATATATCCGACCAAAATTTTTGAGAAAAATTTTTTTTGCGAATTTCTTCAATATCTCTGTGTTCTGATAGCCCCCAGAAGAGTTCAAACTTTTATCATGATGGGCCGAATCGCTAAAGTGAAAAACGAAAGACTTATATCAGACCACAATTTTTGAGAAAAATTTTTTTTGCGAATTTCTCCAATATTTTTGTGTTCTGACATCCCCCAGAAGTCTTTTAACTTTTTTCATGATGGATCGAATCGCTAAAGTGAAAAACGAAAGACTTATATCAGACCACAATTTTTGTGAAAAATTTTTTTTGCGAATTTCTCCACTATCTCTGTGTTCTGATAGCCCCCAGAATACTTCAAACTTTTATCATGATGGATCGAATCGCTAAAGTGAAAAACGAATGATTTATATCTGTCAAAGTTCGAATTATTTTTGTAAAATTTTTTTTGCGAATTTCTCCAATATCTCTGTGTTCTGATAACCCCCAGAAGAGTTCAAACTTTTATCATGATGGATCGAATCGCCAAAGTGAAAAACGAAAGACTTATATCAGACCACAATTTTTGAGAAACATTTTTTTTGCGAATTTATCCAATATCTCTGTGTTCTGATAACCCCCAGAAGAGTTCAAACTTTTATCATGACGGATCGAATCGCTAAAGTGAAAAACGAAAGTCTTATATCAGTCAAAGTTCGAAATTTTTGAGTAAAACTTTTTTTGACAATTTCTCCAATATCTCTGTGTTCTGATAGCCCCCAGAAGAGTTCAAACTTTTATCATGATGGACCGAATCGCTAAAGTGAAAAACGAAAGTCTTATATCCAACCAAAATTTTTGAGAAAAATTTTTTTTGCGAATTTCTCCAATATCTCTGTGTTCTGATAGCCCCCAGAAGACTTCAAACTTTTATCATGATGGATCGAATTGCTAAAGTGAAAAACGAAAGACATATATCCGACCAAAATTTTTGAGAAAAATTTTTTTTGCGAATTTCTTCAATATCTCTGTGTTCTGATAGCCCCCAGAAGAGTTCAAACTTTTATCATGATGGGCCAAATCGCTAAAGTGAAAAACGAAAGACTTATATCAGACCACAATTTTTGAGAAAAATTTTTTTTGCGAATTTCTCCAATATTTTTGTGTTCTGACATCCTCCAGAAGTCTTTTAACTTTTTTTTTGTTGATCGGAGGGGAAATGCGTTACCGCATACCCCAGGCCTCGGGGGAGGCCTGGCGGTTATGTGGGACTCTCCCCCGCCGTCGACGTGACGACAGGGGCATACCCACTAAAACCCCTCCGGGTGTCCGGCTCTGGTCCTTGGCTGGGGGACTCCGGGAACGCGTGCAGCATGCTTCCGGAGCCCCCCGGACCGGTCGGCCGAGGCCGACTCAGCACGCCGGGAGGACCCTGGTATAGGTCCCCCGGCAGAGCCGTGAGGCCAAGCCGGCCTCAGGTCGGTGGAGAGGGACACCAGCCCTCCCCCGCCTCTTCCCCTTGAGTTGTTTACGGGGGTAAAGCCCGGGAGTCCGGCCCCCCGGCCGGATGTCCCGGGCCCCTACGCGCCGGACTAGTCCGGCGCGGCGGCTTCTCCTTCTCAGTGTTGGGGGGGAGGAGGTAGGAAGAAATTCCTTCCACTCCCCCACCAGCACCCCGGCGAGGCGCTAGAAGGGGGAGCGATGGCGCGTAGTAGCGCGCGCGATCGCTCCCCCGGACCGTTAGGTCAGATCTGCCTCGCCGGGCTCACTAGCGCGGGGGACCCTTCTCCCGCGGCTGTGCGTCCCAAAAACTGGGCCGGCAGCCGAAGGGGAGGAGGGTCGCTCCCTTTCTTCATTCCCGTGGCGGTCGCCGTTGTCCCTCTCCTCCACGATAGTGGTGAGGGAGGGGGCGACCGCCACGGCTCTTCTGCCCCGCCGCCGCCCGGTGGAACTCCGGGGGCGGGGGCCGCTTCTTCTCGGTCGGGGTGGACGGGGCGGGGGCCGAGACGAAGCGTGACCCCCGTCTCCGCCGCCCCTTCTGTTCCTCGCGTCGCCTGGGGGCATACGGCCCCCAGGCTGACGCTCCCTCACCTTTTCGGCCTCCTCCTTCTGCAGCATGACTCGCTCGCAGAAGGAGGAGACCGCCTTCCAAGCGCTCTCCCTGCCAACCATCTGACTGATGATGGCCGGCAGGGAGAGGTCGTTTCCAACTTCAGCCCTCAGGACTCCGCGCAGCTCTTCCCACGCTGGACACTCTTCCAGCGTGTGCCGCGCGGAGTCCCGGGCGGCGCCACAGTGGTGGCACTGTGTCGTCGGCTCCTTCCTTATCCTGCACAGGTACTCACCGAAGCAGCCATGCCCGGTGAGCACCTGTGTCGTCCTGTAGGACAAGCCGCCAAACGGGCGGCCCACCCACTCGTCCAGGTGTGGTAGGACGGCCTCCAAGATCCGAGATCCGGCCGTCGGCGGGTTGTCGATGAGGTTCCTCTTCCATGACCTCATCACCCGCCGACGGGCCCTCTCCCGTAGCAACGCGGCGGCCCTGGGGGTGACTACCCCCCCTCAAGGCGGATGGCTTTTGCCCTGGCGTAGGTCCACGCCAGGGCATCGGCCGTGTACTCCGCCGGGGGGAGCCCCGCCAGGGCCATGATTGCCGCGTTGGGAGCGGTGCGAAACGCGCGCGTTATCCTTCGCGCCAGCCGCCGCTGCACATCGTGCAACACCTTCATGATGCGGCGGCTGGCCAGCGCCTCGCGGAACCACACCGGGGCTCCGTACAGAGCCCCGGACATGATCGCGAGGGCGTACGCGCGTCTAGCACCCACCCTCGGACCCCGGAGGTTGGGCATCAACCCATTGAGGGCGTTCAATCTCCTGCCCAACCGCTGGGCCAGCTGGTCAAAGTGATCAGCGAAGGCCCAGCGACCGTCCAGGTGCAACCCAAGGTACTTCAGGGTTGCACCCACCTGAACACGGGTGTTGTCCACCAGGACGAAGGCCTGGGGCGGTACCCCGGAGGAGCCATCGTGAAAGAATATGGCTTCCGTCTTCTCCGGGGCTACCCTCAGGCCCAGGCCTTTTATGGCACCGACGACACAGGCCACTGCCCAGTCGCCATTGGCGACTGCTCCTCCCCAGGAGGTCCCCCCCGCCACTATGAACGTGTCGTCAGCGTAGCCGACGACGTAGCAGCGGGGCGGGAGGGCCGTGCGGAGAACTTTGTCGTATGCGGCGTTCCATAGCAGGGGGCCCAACACAGACCCCTGTGGAACGCCACATGACACGTCCCTCCGCTGCTGGAGTCCGTCTTTGTCGCGGAACTCCAGCTCCCTATCCCGGAAATAGTCCTGAACGATGGCGACGAGGTAGGGCGGCAGGCGAAAGTACTCGCTCAGCGCCGCCACCACCTCGCCCCAGGGGAGACTATTAAAGGCGTTGGCGATATCCAGGGATATCGCCAACACCACCATCCCGTCCCCCGTTAGGGATTCCGAGAGGGACCGAACCTGACGTATCGCGTCGATTGTCGATCGCGCCTCTCGGAACCCGTATTGTTTGGGAGACAGTTCAGGACCATTCCGGGCCATATGCCGGATGATGCGGTTAGCGATTATTCGCTCAAAGATCTTACCCGCATCATCCAGCATACAGAGGGGCCTGTACGCGGAGGGACTCTCCGCGGGCTTGCCCTCCTTTTTGAGGAGGACAAGCCGGGCCCTCTTCCACCTCCTGGGGAAGGTACCTTCCCGGAGGCACTTCGTGTACGTGGCACGAAGTGCCTCCCCTACGATAGGCGATGCCCGGGCCCAGATTTTTGCATAGATGCCATCCGGCCCGGGCGCCTTCGCTTTTTTGCCAGTTATTCGGGCGAAGGCCGCGACCATTTCGTGTCTGGACACCTCCAGTTCCTCCGACCATCCTGGGGGAGGGTCGGACTTTTCCGGGATATCCCTCCCCCGGGTGGGGAACAGTGTGTTCACCACCCTTTGGAGGAACTGTGGGTCCAGCGTCTCCGAGACTGGAGGCGCCCATGAGCGAAGCCTTTTCATCACTATACAGTATGGCCTGCCCCATGGGTCGCGATCCAGCTCGGAGATCATATCCTCCCAGGCCGCGGCCTTGGCCCGAGCTATGGCGGTCCTCAGGGCCTTTCTGGCATCCCTGAGGACCGCCGTGGCGTTTGTCAACGCTTCCTCCATGCCCCGTCGCTTGGCGCGCGTGTGCGCCCGCCTGGCAGCCACGGTAGCTCGCCTTAGTTCGGCGAGCTCCGCGGACCACCAGTAGGCGGCGCGGCGCGCCATAGGTCTGCTGCGGGTCATGGAGGCGTCGCAGGCACGCGACATAATCTCACAGAGGCGCTCCGCCTCCTCCTCGGCTCCGAGGTCAGCTCCTCCCTCCGGCCAAGTGGAGGCGAGGAGACTGACCTCGAGGGCTTCTAGGTCGAGTTTCCTCAGAACCCATCGATTCCTATCCCGGGTGCGGCGGTGTTGCTCTCGCACCTCCGTGGGGGGGGAGACCAGCTCCATGGAGATAAGTCTATGATCAGACGTCTCTCCGAGGGAGCCGGTCTCCACCGTCCATCCCTGGACCCTGTTTAGGGCCTCGGGGGAGGCCCATGTCACGTCGACAATGGACTCTCCCCCGGTCCCCACGTAGGTGCTGACCCGGCCCCGGTTCAAAAGGACCAGGCCGAGCCCCGCCGCAAACTCTAAAGCGAGGCGGCCCCTCGCGTCAGTGCGGGGAGAGCCCCAGGCCACAGCATGGGCATTGAGGTCTCCCCCCACGATGACAGGCCTTGGAGAGCGACTGAGTATGTCGCTCTCCATGCCGTCTAAGGCCGCCTCGTACTCCCCCCTGGTTAGGCTAGGGGGGAGATAGCATCCCAGGACATCGATGGGTCCGTACTCGACCATGACGAAGCCCTCGCCAGCCGATAGAGGAATCATCGGCGGAGCGCCCGGCACATGATGGCTGACCATCGCCACCTTCCCCGAGGGATCTCCAACCCAGTTGGGGTTGCCCTCGGGGATCCTATAAGGATCGGCGACGATGGCCAGCCCGCCACCCCCCTCCGCCAGGCACTGCGCAAGCATGTCTTGCGCAGCCCTGGCGTGATTGAGGTTGGCCTGGAGGAGCCTAGGGGGCATTTTCGGATGTCCCCTGAGGCTCCTCCACCTCCATCTCGGTTTCGCGGGTTTCCGCGTTCTCGGTTCTTATGGTCCTCTCCCTTTGCGGGAGAGGGGCTTCCTCCTCAACTACCACCATGGGGACCGGAGCAGGGGGCGGGGTTGAGTCTGAGATTGTAGATGGCCCCGCCTCCCTCCGGTCCTCAGTGCTCAGGGGCGCCCGTTGCGGCTTGTTAACCAGGCACCCCTTTGCACCGATTCTGTGCTCGGCAGGCTTGCCCGCGTCGCGACAGACCGGGCAGCCCGCCTTGGCAGTGCATGCCTTGGCCAGATGGCCAAGGCCTCCGCACCTGTAGCAGCAGCCGGATCTATCGATCCGGCTGCTACATTTGGCCTGGACGTGTCCTTGGGCCAGGCACTTGTGGCACTGCAGCCCCCGAGGGGGAAGCAGCACCACTCGGCAACTCGACCAGCCCACCCTGACGCGGGGGGCGGCCAGAGCTGCCTTGCCAGCCTTGGCTGGGATACGTACCCAGCAGGTGCCTAGCCCGTTGGGAGCCGTTCGGATCTCCCCCACTTTGATGTCGTGGGGGGAGCATCCTCCTATGGCTCCCAAGGCATCGGCCACCTCACTCGAGGTGACCGAATCGTCCAGGCCACTCAACCGTAGCTCGACCGTCTTGCACGGTCGAGCTACTTTAACGTCATCTCTGACTCCGAGGGCCTCCCTGATCCCTTCGGCCAGGGCGTCGGCCTTGATGCCGTTTTCTACGCCCCTGACCTCTAGGATCAGGGCCCCCGTAACGGCTCGTCTCGGGCGCAGGTCCTCAATCCCGAGGGAGGAGAGATCTACCTTCTCCCTCGCGGTCTTGAGGACCTGCGCGTATGCTCCCGGGTCGGCGCAAGTGACCGTTACGGCCGCCGTGGTCGGCGGCCTGATCTTGGTCACCTTGGCCGGACCCTGGGAGCCGGCTCCTCCTGGGGTTTGCCCCCCTGGTCCCCCCTGGCCCCCTCCACGTCCACCCCTCTTCTTCTTCTTCTTCGAAGAAGTAGAAGGTTGTTGGTGGGTGGGTTTTGGGGGCGGGATCGGGAGGACCCTAGTCGGCCTCGCCGCCGGGGGTGGGGCCGTCTTTGTCGCCCTTTCGGCGGCTTTGACGGCCTTTTTCTTGGTCTTTTTGGAGACCACCTCCGTCCATAGCTCTAGTATGGACGGGGTGGCCTCCCTCTGCGTCGTCGGAGCGGGCCTAGCGGCCACTGCGACAGCGTTGTCCGCTCCTTTCTGGGGGGCAGCCCCGGACTGCCTGGCGATCTTGCCCGCAGTCGGGGGTGCCTTGGGCCTTTCCGCCCCCCTGGGGGCGGGGAGAAGTCCCATCTCAGCGAGGACGGCCGGGAGGACTCTAGAGAGAGCCTCCTTTAGGCCGTCCTCGGTCAGGGCTTTCGCCCTCTTCCTTTCTTTCTTCCCGCTCTCCCCAACCCTGGCCCATCCCGATGTCTCCAGAGTACTGGAGGGAGGAGGGAGGGCAGGGAAGGAGGAGCGGGAAACGGGAGCCGCTATCCGGTCCGCCGCTTTAGACAGGGGGTTCAGCTGCTTGCTGACCCCCTTTAGCGGCGGACGGAAGTACGGCTCCTTTAATATCTCCGTGGAGACCACTACCGGCAACTTTCTGTGCCGGGTGGTCTCTGCTTTGGCGGAGGTTTCCTCGACAGGGGGTCCCTCCACGGCTGTTTCCGTGTTTATATGGGTCCCCCCGGTCAGGGCGCCTAGGACTTCGTCGTCGAGGTCCAGATCCGTCTGGACCTCGACGTCCGTTCCGCCCTCGCCGGCGGCTCGTGCCGAGAGGCCCTTTTCGAGAAGGGCAATGCGAATTCGCAATTGCCCCATCTCGGCCTCCAGGCGCTTCTTCTCCAAGGCCCACTTGGCCTTGGCCTTGGCCAGTGCCGCGCTTTCGTCTCGCTGCGCACGAGCCTCAGGGCTCTCCGCTTGCCTTGTTACAATGGTGGACAAGCCGGCCGTAAGGTCCGTGTACACACTCCATAAGTCCCTCTTGATGGGACCCTGGATGTTTGTGGACCTTTCTACCGACTTGGCCAGCATCCCAAGGCTCTGCGACATAACTGCAGCAACAGCCGCGATTGGCTGTTGCTCCAGTTCTTCGGCGCGTTCTAGGGCCTTCTCTTGGGCCTTGGCGGCTCGAGCAGAGGAGGGGTGGACCTCCGGGTCGTTAATGGCCATGTGGTCCTTTTTCACCTTCCTCGCCCTTGCTGCATCGGCCTTCTTTGCGAGGGCCTCCGCCGTGAATTGCCCCTCATGAGAGGGGTCTTTCGCCGGCCTGCCTCGCCCCCTCTTGGTCGGACCTTCGTCCGACTCGGAGGAGGACGAGATGTAATATGCGGGCTTCTTTTTTACATAGGCCCGCTTTGTCCCTCGCCCCGTCGAATCCCTATCCGTGTCAACGTCCATGTATATGGGGTCCGTGACTAGGGACGGGGACGACGGCAGAGACGCCGTCTTCTTCGTTTTCAGGCCGGATGGCCCGGGAGTACTAACCTTCTCGAGGCGGGTGGTATCCGGTCCGCAGCTGTCGGGTTTCGGCCCCTTGCTGCAGGACGGGCCCGGCCTCGAGCCGGTGGGACGTGCCTTCCCACCTTTCGGCAGGAAGTCCTCCAGAGTGATCTGGAGCCTTCTGGTCTCCAACTTGTTTGGGGGGTTCTCCTGAGAGCTGGACGGGCTGAAAAGTTCTGGCCCGCCAGCTCCGGTGGAGGGTCCCCTCACATATTTCGAGGCATCTCTCCCTTCTGCGGGAGAGATGTCCCCTGTTTTTAAATCGGGAGAGGACGAAGATCTCGTCCCTCCCAGACCGCCGCTTGAGCGGACACCCTTGGTCGTGCCGCTTCTTCCTGCCTCTTGTTGGTTACTAATACTCATTTTGAAATGTATCCCACTCCCCGTGACGGCTGGACCGACCGGCGTATCTCCCACCCCGCCGAAACATGACCGGTACGGGTGCCCCCGGTACTCCGGGGGGTCGGCTTATGGCGCAGGCCCTGGGGATGTGACATCCAGGGCACGGGCCTCCAGCCCCCTACACACCCATACGGAGGAACCATCAAGGGCTCGCCCCGTATGGGCTTTCAGGGGTCCCCCGCCTCCGACAGCGGGGGCACCGTCACGGGTGGCGCCACCCGGGGGGCCCCACGGACGGGTCGGGCAACGGAAGCGACGCCCCTTCCGCACCCTAGCCGCCGTGGCGACCAGCACGTCCACCCAGGGGGGTGACAACTCCCCTGGGGGGACAAGACTCCGGCCCGGCACCCGCTTCGGAAGGGACGCCGTCGCGGAATGCCGGGCCAGCCAACACCGCCGCGGGCCCCGCCTCGGAATACTTCCGAGCGGCCCCGGAGCCAGTCCAGCCCGTAACCTCGGGGAGGGTTTCCCACGAGGAACGCGCTGGACCGTCCTCCACCGCTCCGACCCTGACCCGGAATAAGTCCGGGCGGCCCGGAGACGGCCCAGCCCGCTGGGTCCGGTGAACCGGGGTCCCAGCGGCCCGTCTCGTCCGATTGGGGGCGGCGGGGAGTTCCGTTCCGGGACAAGTCCCTTCACAGAGACCCCTCGCCGCTGTCCGCACGCGCCCTCGGCCCTGCCTCGGAAAAGTCCGAGCGGCCCGAGGGCCGCCCCGGCCCGATGCATCGGGGAGAGTTTCCCACGATGCACGCGCCGGGACAACCCCGCCGCTCCGACCCTGCCCTGGAATAAGTCCAGGCGGCCCGGAAACGGCCCAGCCCGACGGGAATGGCCACGCCAAAACCCGCCGGCCCGTCCTTCCCGGAGGGACTGGTTCTCCCCGTGCCAGGACGCGAGCCGTGAAAACGACACCGTCCCCAGACACAGGGATTACCAGCCCCTCTTCTTCCCGTGCCCGCCACGCCGGGAGGCGCCTTGGGCAAGGCATTTGCCTTCGATTTGAAGACAAATGCCTTTCAAGTGACCTCTTGGCCCCCATCCCCGAAGACATTCGGGGACGGAGTTCACCCTCTCACCACGATGAGGTGGGTCACATCGAGAGGGGTGTTCTGACATCCCCCAGAAGTCTTTTAACTTTTTTCATGATGGATCGAATCGCTAAAGTGAAAAACGAAAGACTTATATCAGACCACAATTTTTGTGAAAAATTTTTTTTGCGAATTTCTCCACTATCTCTGTGTTCTGATAGCCCCCAGAATACTTCAAACTTTTATCATGATGGATCGAATCGCTAAAGTGAAAAACGAATGAGTTATATCTGTCAAAGTTCGAATTATTTTTGTAAAATTTTTTTTGCGAATTTCTCCAATATCTCTGTGTTCTGATAACCCCCAGAAGAGTTCAAACTTTTATCATGATGGATCGAATCGCCAAAGTGAAAAACGAAAGACTTATATCAGACCACAATTTTTGAGAAACATTTTTTTTGTGAATTTATCCAATATCTCTGTGTTCTGATAACCCCCAGAAGAGTTCAAACTTTTATCATGACGGATCGAATCGCTAAAGTGAAAAACGAAAGTCTTATATCAGTCAAAGTTCGAAATTTTTGAGTAAAACTTTTTTTGACAATTTCTCCAATATCTCTGTGTTCTGATAGCCCCCAGAAGAGTTCAAACTTTTATCATGATGGACCGAATCGCTAAAGTGAAAAACGAAAGTCTTATATCCAACCAAAATTTTTGAGAAAAATTTTTTATGCGAATTTCTCCAATATCTCTGTGTTCTGATAGCCCCCAGAAGACTTCAAACTTTTATCATGATGGATCGAATTGCTAAAGTGAAAAACGAAAGACATATATCCGACCAAAATTTTTGTGAAAAATTTTTTTTGCGAATTTCTTCAATATCTCTGTGTTCTGATAGCCCCCAGAAGAGTTCAAACTTTTATCATGATGGGCCGAGTCGCTAAAGTGAAAAACGAAAGACTTATATCAAACCACAATTTTTGAGAAAAATTTTTTTTGCGAATTTCTCCAATATTTTTGTGTTCTGACATCCCCCAGAAGTCTTTTAACTTTTTTCATGATGGATCGAATCGCTAAAGTGAAAAACGAAAGACTTATATCAGACCACAATTTTTGTGAAAAATTTTTTTTGCGAATTTCTCCACTATCTCTGTGTTCTGATAGCCCTCAGAAGAGTTCAAACTTTTATCATGATGAATCGAATCCCTAAAGTGAAAAACGAAAGAGTTATATCAGTCAAAGTTCGAAATATTTGTGTAAAATTTTTTTTGCGAATTACTCCAATATCTCTGTGTTCTGATAACCCCCAGAAGAGTTCAAACTTTTATCATGATGGATCGAATCGCTAAAATGAAAAACGAAAGAGTTATATCAGTCAAAGTTCGAAATATTTCAGTAAAATTTTTTTGCGAATTTCTCCAATATCTCTGTGTTCTGATAACCCCCAGAAGAGTTCAAACTTTTATCATGATGGATCGAATCGCTAAAGTGAAAAACGAAAGACTTATATCAGTCAAAGTTCGAAATATTTGAGTAAAACTTTTTTTGCGAATTTCTCCAATATCTCTGTGTTCTGATAGCCCCCAGAAGACTTCAAACTTTTATCATGATGGATCGAATCGCTAAAGTGAAAAACGAAAGACTTATATCAGTCAAAGTTCGAAATTTTTGAGTAAAACTTTTTTTGACAATTTCTCCAATATTTCTGTGTTCTGATAGCCCCCAGAAGAGTTCAAACTTTTATCATGATGAATCGAATCGCTAAAGTGAAAAGCGAAAGAGTTATATTAGTCAAAGTTCGAAATATTTGAGTAAAATTTTTTTGCGAATTTCTCCAATATCTCTGTGTTCTGATAGCCCCCAGAAGACTTCAAACTTTTATCATGATTGTTCGAATCGCTAAAGTGAAAAACGAAAGACTTATATCCGACCAAAATTTTTGAGAAAAATTTTTTTTGCGAATTTCTCCAATATTTTTGTGTTCTGACATCACCCAGAAGTCTTTTAACTTTTTTCATGATGGATCGAATCGCTAAAGTGAAAAACGAAAGACTTATATCCGACCAAAATTTTTGAGAAAAATTTTTTTTGCGAATTCTCCAATATCTCCGTGTTCTGATAGCCCCCAGAAGAGTTCAAACTTTTATCATGATGGATCGAATCGCTTAAGTGAAAAACGAAAGACTTATATCAGTCAAAGTTCGAAATATTTGAGTAAAACTTTTTTGCGAATTTCTCCAATATCTCTGTGTTCTGATAACCCCCAGAAGAGTTCAAACTTTTATCATGATGGATCGAATCGCTAAAGTGAAAAACGAAAGACTTTTATCCGACCAAAATTTTTGAGAATAATTTTTTTTGCGAATTTCTCCAATATTTTTGTGTTCTGACATCCACCAGAAGTCTTTTAACTTTTTTCATGATGGATCGAATCGCTAAAGTGAAAAACGAAAGACTTATATCAGACCACAATTTTTGTGAAAAATTTTTTTGCGAATTTCTCCACTATCTCTGTGTTCTGATAGCCCCCAGAATACTTCAAACTTTTATCATGATGGATCGAATCGCTAAAGTGAAAAACGAAAGAGTTATATCTGTCAAAGTTCGAAATATCTTTGTAAAATTTTTTTTGCGAATTTCTCCAATATTTTTGTGTTCTGACATCACCCAGAAGTCTTTTAACTTTTTTCATGATGAATCGAATCGCTAAAGTGAAAAACGAAAGACTTATATCAGTCAAAGTTCGAAATTTTTGAGTAAAACTTTTTTGACAATTTCTCCAATATCTCTGTGTTCTGATAGCCCCCAGAAGACTTCAAACTTTTATCATGATGGATCGAATCGCTAAAGTGAAAAACGAAAGACATATATCCGACCAAAATTTTTGAGAAAAATTTTTTTTGCGAATTTCTTCAATATCTCTGTGTTCTGATAGCCCCCAGAAGAGTTCAAACTTTTATCATGATGGGCCGAATCGCTAAAGTGAAAAACGAAAGACTTATATCAGACCACAATTTTTGAGAAAAATTTTTTTTGCGAATTTCTCCAATATTTTTGTGTTCTGACATCCCCCAGAAGTCTTTTAACTTTTTTCATGATGGATCGAATCGCTAAAGTGAAA
Organism: Solenopsis invicta; assembly: GCF_016802725.1. Classification (NCBI taxonomy): domain Eukaryota; kingdom Metazoa; phylum Arthropoda; class Insecta; order Hymenoptera; family Formicidae; genus Solenopsis; species Solenopsis invicta. The sequence goes on along the minus strand of NC_052672.1, from coordinate 10,418,063 downwards.
AACGAAAGACTTATATCAGACCACAATTTTTGTGAAAAATTTTTTTGCGAATTTCTCCACTATCTCTGTGTTCTGATAGCCCCCAGAATACTTCAAACTTTTATCATGATGGATCGAATCGCTAAAGTGAAAAACGAATGATTTATATCTGTCAAAGTTCGAATTATTTTTGTAAAATTTTTTTTGCGAATTTCTCCAATATCTCTGTGTTCTGATAACCCCCAGAAGAGTTCAAACTTTTATCATGATGGATCGAATCGCCAAAGTGAAAAACGAAAGACTTATATCAGACCACAATTTTTGAGAAACATTTTTTTTGCGAATTTATCCAATATCTCTGTGTTCTGATAACCCCCAGAAGAGTTCAAACTTTTATCATGACGGATCGAATCGCTAAAGTGAAAAACGAAAGTCTTATATCAGTCAAAGTTCGAAATTTTTGAGTAAAACTTTTTTTGACAATTTCTCCAATATCTCTGTGTTCTGATAGCCCCCAGAAGAGTTCAAACTTTTATCATGATGGACCGAATCGCTAAAGTGAAAAACGAAAGTCTTATATCCCACCAAAACTTTGAGAAAAACTTTTTTTGCGAATTTCTCCAATATCTCTGTGTTCTGATAGCCCCCAGAAGACTTCAAACTTTTATCATGATGGATCGAATTGCTAAAGTGAAAAACGAAAGACATATATCCGACCAAAATTTTTGAGAAAAATTTTTTTTGCGAATTTCTTCAATATCTCTGTGTTCTGATAGCCCCCAGAAGAGTTCAAACTTTTATCATGATGGGCCGAATCGCTAAAGTGAAAAACGAAAGACTTATATCAGACCACAATTTTTGAGAAAAATTTTTTTTGCGAATTTCTCCAATATTTTTGTGTTCTGACATCCCCCAGAAGTCTTTTAACTTTTTTCATGATGGATCGAATCGCTAAAGTGAAAAACGAAAGACTTATATCAGACCACAATTTTTGTGAAAAATTTTTTTTGCGAATTTCTCCACTATCTCTGTGTTCTGATAGCCCCCAGAATACTTCAAACTTTTATCATGATGGATCGAATCGCTAAAGTGAAAAACGAATGAGTTATATCTGTCAAAGTTCGAATTATTTTTGTAAAATTTTTTTTGCGAATTTCTCCAATATCTCTGTGTTCTGATAACCCCCAGAAGAGTTCAAACTTTTATCATGATGGATCGAATCGCCAAAGTGAAAAACGAAAGACTTATATCAGACCACAATTTTTGAGAAACATTTTTTTTGTGAATTTATCCAATATCTCTGTGTTCTGATAACCCCCAGAAGAGTTCAAACTTTTATCATGACGGATCGAATCGCTAAAGTGAAAAACGAAAGTCTTATATCAGTCAAAGTTCGAAATTTTTGAGTAAAACTTTTTTTGACAATTTCTCCAATATCTCTGTGTTCTGATAGCCCCCAGAAGAGTTCAAACTTTTATCATGATGGACCGAATCGCTAAAGTGAAAAACGAAAGTCTTATATCCAACCAAAATTTTTGAGAAAAATTTTTTATGCGAATTTCTCCAATATCTCTGTGTTCTGATAGCCCCCAGAAGACTTCAAACTTTTATCATGATGGATCGAATTGCTAAAGTGAAAAACGAAAGACATATATCCGACCAAAATTTTTGAGAAAAATTTTTTTTGCGAATTTCTTCAATATCTCTGTGTTCTGATAGCCCCCAGAAGAGTTCAAACTTTTATCATGATGGGCCGAGTCGCTAAAGTGAAAAACGAAAGACTTATATCAAACCACAATTTTTGAGAAAAATTTTTTTTGCGAATTTCTCCAATATTTTTGTGTTCTGACATCCCCCAGAAGTCTTTTAACTTTTTTCATGATGGATCGAATCGCTAAAGTGAAAAACGAAAGACTTATATCAGACCACAATTTTTGTGAAAAATTTTTTTTGCGAATTTCTCCACTATCTCTGTGTTCTGATAGCCCTCAGAAGAGTTCAAACTTTTATCATGATGAATCGAATCCCTAAAGTGAAAAACGAAAGAGTTATATCAGTCAAAGTTCGAAATATTTGTGTAAAATTTTTTTTGCGAATTACTCCAATATCTCTGTGTTCTGATAACCCCCAGAAGAGTTCAAACTTTTATCATGATGGATCGAATCGCTAAAATGAAAAACGAAAGAGTTATATCAGTCAAAGTTCGAAATATTTCAGTAAAATTTTTTTTGCGAATTTCTCCAATATCTCTGTGTTCTGATAACCCCCAGAAGAGTTCAAACTTTTATCATGATGGACCGAATCGCTAAAGTGAAAAACGAAAGACTTATATCTGTCAAAGTTCGAAATATTTGAGTAAAACTTTTTTTGCGAATTTCTCCAATATCTCTGTGTTCTGATAGCCCCCAGAAGACTTCAAACTTTTATCATGATGGATCGAATCGCTAAAGTGAAAAACGAAAGACTTATATCAGTCAAAGTTCGAAAGTTTTGAGTAAAACTTTTTTTGACAATTTCTCCAATATTTCTGTGTTCTGATAGCCCCCAGAAGAGTTCAAACTTTTATCATGATGAATCGCATCGCTAAAGTGAAAAACGAAAGAGTTATATCAGTCAAAGTTCGAAATATTTGAGTAAAATTTTTTTTGCGAATTTCTCCAATATCTCTGTGTTCTGATAGCCCCCAGAAGACTTCAAACTTTTATCATGATTGTTCGAATCGCTAAAGTGAAAAACGAAAGACTTATATCCGACCAAAATTTTTGAGAATAATTTTTTTTGCGAATTTCTCCAATATTTTTGTGTTCTGACATCACCCAGAAGTCTTTTAACTTTTTTCATGATGGATCGAATCGCTAAAGTGAAAAACGAAAGACTTATATCCGACCAAAATTTTTGAGAAAAATTTTTTTTGCGAATTCTCCAACATCTCCGTGTTCTGATAGCCCCCAGAAGAGTTCAAACTTTTATCATGATGGATCGAATCGCTTAAGTGAAAAACGAAAGACTTATATCAGTCAAAGTTCGAAATATTTGAGTAAAACTTTTTTGCGAATTTCTCCAATATCCCTGTGTTCTGATAACCCCCAGAAGACTTCAAACTTTTATCATGATGGATCGAATCGCTAAAGTGAAAAACGAAAGACTTATATCCGACCAAAATTTTTGAGAATAATTTTTTTTGCGAATTTCTCCAATATTTTTGTGTTCTGACATCACCCAGAAGTCTTTTAACTTTTTTCATGATGGATCGAATCGCTAAAGTGAAAAACGAAAGACTTATATCAGACCACAATTTTTGTGAAAAATTTTTTTTGCGAATTTCTCCACTATCTCTGTGTTCTGATAGCCCCCAGAATACTTCAAACTTTTATCATGATGGATCGAATCGCTAAAGTGAAAAACGAAAGAGTTATATCTGTCAAAGTTCGAAATATCTTTGTAAAATTTTTTTTGCGAATTTCTCCAATATTTTTGTGTTCTGACATCACCCAGAAGTCTTTTAACTTTTTTCATGATGGATCGAATCGCTAAAGTGAAAAACGAAAGACTTATATCAGTCAAAGTTCGAAATTTTTGAGTAAAACTTTTTTTGACAATTTCTCCAATATCTCTGTGTTCTGATAGCCCCCAGAAGACTTCAAACTTTTATCATGATGGATCGAATCGCTAAAGTGAAAACGAAAGACATATATCCGACCAAAATTTTTGAGAAAAATTTTTTTTGCGAATTTCTTCAATATCTCTGTGTTCTGATAGCCCCCAGAAGAGTTCAAACTTTTATCATGATGGGCCGAATCGCTAAAGTGAAAAACGAAAGACTTATATCAGACCACAATTTTTGAGAAAAATTTTTTTTGCGAATTTCTCCAATATTTTTGTGTTCTGACATCCCCCAGAAGTCTTTTAACTTTTTTCATGATGGATCGAATCGCTAAAGTGAAAAACGAAAGACATATCAGAGCACAATTTTTGTGAAAAATTTTTTTTGCGAATTTCTCCACTATCTCTGTGTTCTGAGAGCCCCCAGAATACTTCAAACTTTTATCATGATGGATCGAATCGCTAAAGTGAAAAACGAATGAGTTATATCTGTCAAAGTTCGAATTATTTTTGTAAAATTTTTTTTGCGAATTTCTCCAATATCTCTGTGTTCTGATAACCCCCAGAAGAGTTCAAACTTTTATCATGATGGATCGAATCGCCAAAGTGAAAAACGAAAGACTTATATCAGACCACAATTTTTGAGAAACATTTTTTTTGCGAATTTATCCAATATCTCTGTGTTCTGATAACCCCCAGAAGAGTTCAAACTTTTATCATGACGGATCGAATCGCTAAAGTGAAAAACGAAAGTCTTATATCAGTCAAAGTTCGAAATTTTTGAGTAAAACTTTTTTTGACAATTTCTCCAATATCTCTGTGTTCTGATAGCCCCCAGAAGAGTTCAAACTTTTATCATGATGGACCGAATCGCTAAAGTGAAAAACGAAAGTCTTATATCCAACCAAAATTTTTGAGAAAAATTTTTTTTGCGAATTTCTCCAATATCTCTGTGTTCTGATAGCCCCCAGAAGACTTCAAACTTTTATCATGATGGATCGAATTGCTAAAGTGAAAAACGAAAGACTTATATCCGACCAAAATTTTTGAGAAAAATTTTTTTTGCGAATTTCTTCAATATCTCTGTGTTCTGATAGCCCCCAGAAGAGTTCAAACTTTTATCATGATGGGCCGAGTCGCTAAAGTGAAAAACGAAAGACTTATATCAGACCACAATTTTTGAGAAAAATTTTTTTTGCGAATTTCTCCAATATTTTTGTGTTCTGACATCCCCCAGAAGTCTTTTAACTTTTTTCATGATGGATCGAATCGCTAAAGTGAAAAACGAAAGACTTATATCAGACCACAATTTTTGTGAAAAATTTTTTTTGCGAATTTCTCCACTATCTCTGTGTTCTGATAGCCCCCAGAATACTTCAAACTTTTATCATGATGGATCGAATCGCTAAAGTGAAAAACGAAAGAGTTATATCTGTCAAAGTTCGAAATATTTTTGTAAAATTTTTTTTGCGAATTTCTCCAATATCTCTGTGTTCTGATAACCCCCAGAAGAGTTCAAACTTTTATCATGATGGATCGAATCGCTAAAGTGAAAAACGAAAGACTTATATCAGACCACAATTTTTGAGAAAAATTTTTTTTGCGAATTTCTCCAATATTTTTGTGTTCTGACATCACCCAGAAGTCTTTTAACTTTTTTCATGATGAATCGAATCGCTAAAGTGAAAAACGAAAGACTTATATCAGTCAAAGTTCGAAATTTTTGAGTAAAACTTTTTTTGACAATTTCTCCAATATCTCTGTGTTCTGATAGCCCCCAGAAGAGTTCAAACTTTTATCATGATGGACCGAATCGCTAAAGTGAAAAACGAAAGACTTATATCAGACCACAATTTTTGAGAAAAATTTTTTTTGCGAATTTCTCCAATATCTCAGTGTTCTGATAGCCCCCAGAAAAGTTCAAACTTTTATCATGATGGATCGAATCGCTAAAGTGAAAAGAGATAGACTTATATCAGTCAAAGTCTGAAATTTTTGAGTAAAACTTTTTTTGCGAATTTCTCCAATATCTCTGTGTTCTGATAGCCCCCAGAAGACTTCAAACTTTTATCATGATGGATCGAATCGCTAAAGTGAAAAACGAAAGACTTATATCAGTCAAAGTTCGAAAGTTTTGAGTAAAACTTTTTTTGACAATTTATCCAATATTTCTGTGTTCTGATAGCCCCCAGAAGAGTTCAAACTTTTATCATGATGAATCGCATCGCTAAAGTGAAAAACGAAAGAGTTATATCAGTCAAAGTTCGAAATATTTGAGTAAAATTTTTTTTGCGAATTTCTCCAATATCTCTGTGTTCTGATAGCCCCCAGAAGACTTCAAACTTTTATCATGATGGATCGAATCGCTAAAGTGAAAAACGAAAGACTTATATCCGACCAAAATTTTTGAGAAAAATTTTTTTTGCGAATTTCTCCAATATTTTTGTGTTCTGACATCACCCAGAAGTCTTTTAACTTTTTTCATGATGGATCGAATCGCTAAAGTGAAAAACGAAAGACTTATATCAGACCACAATTTTTGTGAAAAATTTTTTTTGCGAATTTCTCCTCTATCTCTGTGTTCTGATAGCCCCCAGAATACTTCAAACTTTTATCATGATGGATCGAATCGCTAAAGTGAAAAACGAAAGAGTTATATCAGTCAAAGTTCGAAATATTTTTGTAAAATTTTTTTTGCGAATTTCTCCAATATCTCTGTGTTCTGATAGCCCCCAGAAGACTTCAAACTTTTATCATGATGGATCGAATCTCTAAAGTGAAAAAGGAAAGACTTATATCCGACCAAAATTTTTGAGAAAAATTTTTTTTGCGAATTTCTCCAATATCTCTGTGTTCTGATAGCCCCCAGAAGAGTTTTAACTTTTTCTTGATGGATCGAATCGCTAAAGTTAAAAACGAAAGACTTATATGCGATAGAAATATTTGAGAAAAATTTTTTTTGCTAATTTCTCCAATATCTCTGTGTTCTGATAGTCCCCAGAAGAGTTCAAACTTTTATCATGATTGATCGAATCGCTAAAGTGAAAAACGAAAGAGTTATATCTGTCAAAGTTCGAAATATTTGAGTAAAACTTTTTTTGCGAATTTCTCCAATATCTCTGTGTTCTAATAGCAACCAGAAGACTACTAACTTTTATCATGATGGATCGTATCGCTAAAGTGAAAAACGAAAGTCTTATATCCAACCAAAATTTTTGAGAAAAATTTTTTTTGCGAATTTCTCCAATATCTCTGTGTTCTGATAGCCCCCAGAAGACTTCAAACTTTTATCATGATGGATCGAATCGCTAAAGTGAAAAACGAAAGACATATATCCGACCAAAATTTTTGAGAAAAATTTTTTTAGCGAATTTCTTCAATATCTCTGTGTTCTGATAGCCCCCAGAAGAGTTCAAACTTTTATCATGATGGGCCGAGTCGCTAAAGTGAAAAACGAAAGACTTATATCAGACCACAATTTTTGAGAAAAATTTTTTTTGCGAATTTCTCCAATATTTTTGTGTTCTGACATCCCCCAGAAGTCTTTTAACTTTTTTCATGATGGATCGAATCGCTAAAGTGAAAAACGAAAGACTTATATCAGACCACAATTTTTGTGAAAAATTTTTTTGCGAATTTCTCCACTATCTCTGTGTTCTGATAGCCCCCAGAATACTTCAAACTTTTATCATGATGGATCGAATCGCTAAAGTGAAAAACGAAAGAGTTATATCTGTCAAAGTTCGAAATATTTTTGTAAAATTTTTTTTGCGAATTTCTCCAATATCTCTGTGTTCTGATAACCCCCAGAAGAGTTCAAACTTTTATCATGATGGATCGAATCGCTAAAGTGAAAAACGAAAGACTTATATCAGACCACAATTTTTGAGAAAAATTTTTTTTGCGAATTTCTCCAATATTTTTGTGTTCTGACATCACCCAGAAGTCTTTTAACTTTTTTCATGATGAATCGAATCGCTAAAGTGAAAAACGAAAGACTTATATCAGTCAAAGTTCGAAATTTTTGAGTAAAACTTGTTTTGACAATTTCTCCAATATCTCTGTGTTCTGATAGCCCCCAGAAGACTTCAAACTTTTATCATGATGGATCGAATCGCTAAAGTGAAAAACGAAAGACTTATATCAGACCACAATTTTTGAGAAAAATTTTTTTTGCGAATTTCTCCAATATTTTTGTGTTCTGACATCCCCCAGAAGTCTCTTAACTTTTTTCATGATGAATCGAATCGCTAAAGTGAAAAACGAAAGACTTATATCAGTCAAAGTTCGAAATTTTTGAGTAAAACTTTTTTTGACAATTTCTCCAATATCTCTGTGTTCTGATAGCCCCCAGAAGACTTCAAACTTTTATCATGATGGATCGAATCGCTAAAGTGAAAAACGAAAGACTTATATCCGCCCAAAACTTTGAGAAAAATTTTTTTTGCGAATTTCTTCAATATTTTTGTGTTCTGACATCATCCAGAAGTCTTTTAACTTTTTTCATGATGGATCGAATCGCTAAAGTGAAAAACGAAAGACTTATATCCGACCAAAATTTTTGAGAAAAATTTTTTTTGCGAATTTCTCCAATATCTCTGTGTTCTGATAGCCCCCAGAAGAGTTCAAACTTTTATCATGATGGATCGAATCGCTAAAGTGAAAAACGAAAGACATATCAGTCAAAGTTCGAAATATTTGAGTAAAACTTTTTTGCGAATTTCTCCAATATCCTTGTGTTCTGATAACCCCCAGAAGAGTTCAAACTTTTATCATGATGGATCGAATCGCTAAAGTGAAAAACGAAAGACTTTTATCCGACCAAAATTTTTGAGAAAAATTTTTATTGCGAATTTCTCCAATATTTTTGTGTTCTGACATCCCCCAGAAGTCTTTTAACTTTTTTCATGATGGATCGAATCACTAAAGTGAAAACGAAAGACTTATATCAGACCACAATTTTTGTGAAAAATTTTTTTTGCGAATTTCTCCACTATCTCTGTGTTCTGATAGCCCCCAGAATACTTCAAACTTTTATCATGATGGATCGAATCGCTAAAGTGAAAAACGAAAGAGTTATATCTGTCAAAGTTCGAAATATCTTTGTAAAATTTTTTTTGCGAATTTCTCCAATATTTTTGTGTTCTGACATCACCCAGAAGTCTTTTAACTTTTTTCATGATGAATCGAATCGCTAAAGTGAAAAACGAAAGACTTTTATCAGTCAAAGTTCGAAATTTTTGAGTTAAACTTTTTTTGACAATTTCTCCAATATCTCTGTGTTCTGATAGCCCCCAGAAGACTTCAAACTTTTATCATGATGGATCGAATCGCTAAAGTGAAAAACGAAAGACTTATATCAGTCAAAGTTCGAAATATTTGAGTAAAACTTTTTTGCGAATTTCTCCAATATCCCTGTGTTCTGATAACCCCCAGAAGAGTTCAAACTTTTATCATGATGGATCGAATCGCTAAAGTGAAAAACGAAAGACTTATATCCGACCAAAATTTTTGAGAAAAATTTTTTTTGCGAATTCTCCAATATCTCCGTGTTCTGATAGCCCCCAGAAGAGTTCAAACTTTTATCATGATGGATCGAATCGCTAAAGTGAAAAACGAAAGACTTATATCAGACCACAATTTATGAGAAAAATTTTTTTTCCGAATTTCTTCAATATCTCTGTGTTCTGATAGCCCCCAGAAGAGTTCAAACTTTTATCATGATGGACCGAATCGCTAAAGTGAAAAACGAAAGACTTATATCAGACCACAGTTTTTGAGAAAAATTTTTTTTGCGAATTTCTCCAATACTTTTGTGTTCTGACATCCCCCAGAAGTCTTTTAACTTTTTTCATGATGGATCGAATCGCTAAAGTGAAAAACGAAAGACTTATATCCTCCCAAAACTTTGAGAAAAATTTTTTTTGCGAATTTCTCCAATATTTTTGTGTTCTGACATCACCCAGAAGTCTTTTAACTTTTTTCATGATGGATCGAATCGCTAAAGTGAAAAACGAAAGACTTATATCCGACCAAAGTTTTTGAGAAAAATTTTTTTTGCGAATTCTCCAATATCTCCGTGTTCTGATAGCCCCCAGAAGAGTTCAAACTTTTATCATGATGGATCGAATCGCTAAAGTGAAAAACGAAAGACTTATATCAGTCAAAGTTCGAAATATTTGATTAAAACTTTTTTGCGAATTTCTCCAATATCCCTGTGTTCTGATAACCCCCAGAAGAGTTCAAACTTTTATCATGATGGATCGAATCGCTAAAGTGAAAAACGAAAGACTTTTATCCGACCAAAATTTTTGAGAAAATTTTTTTTGCGAATTTCTCCAATACTTTTGTGTTCTGACATCCCCCAGAAGTCTTTTAACTTTTTTCATGATGGATCGAATCGCTAAAGTGAAAAACGAAAGACCTATATCAGACCACAATTTTTGTGAAAAATTTTTTTTGCGAATTTCTCCACTATCTCTGTGTTCTGATAGCCCCCAGAATACTTCAAACTTTTATCATGATGGATCGAATCGCTAAAGTGAAAAACGAAAGAGTTATATCTGTCAAAGTTCGAAATATTTTTGTAAAATTTTTTTTGCGAATTTCTCCAATATCTCTGTGTTCTGATAACCCCCAGAAGAGTTCAAACTTTTATCATGATGGATCGAATCGCCAAAGTGAAAAACGAAAGCCTTATATCAGACCACAATTTTTGAGAAACATTTTTTTTGCGAATTTATCCAATATCTCTGTGTTCTGATAACCCCCAGAAGAGTTCAAACTTTTATCATGATGGATCGAATCGCTAAAGTGAAAAACGAAAGACTTATATCAGTCAAAGTTCGAAATTTTTGAGTAAAACTTTTTTTGACAATTTCTCCAATATCTCTGTGTTCTGATAGCCCCCAGAAGACTTCAAACTTTTATCATGATGGATCGAATCGCTAAAGTGAAAAACGAAAGACTTATATCCGCCCAAAACTTTGAGAAAAATTTTTTTTGCGAATTTCTCCAACCTTTTTGTGTTCTGACATCCCCCAGAAGTCTTTTAACTTTTTTCATGATGGATCGAATCGCTAAAGTGAAAAACGAAAGACTTATATCAGACCACAATTTATGAGAAAAATTTTTTTTCCGAATTTCTCCAATATCTCTGTGTTCTGATAGCCCCCAGAAGACTTCAAACTTTTATCACGATGGATCGAATCGCTAAAGTAAAAAACGAAAGTCTTATATCCGACGAAAATTTTTGAGAAAAATTTTTTTTGCGTATTTCTCCAATATTTTTGTGTTCTGACATCACCCAGAAGTCTTTTAACTTTTATCATGATGGATCGATTTGCTAAAGTGAAAAACGAAAGACTTATATCAGACCAAAATTTTTGAGAAAAATTTTTTTTGCGAATTTCTCCAATATCTCAGTGTTCTGATAGCCCCCAGAAAAGTTCAAACTTTTATCATGATGGATCGAATCGCTAAAGTGAAAAGAGATAGACTTATATCAGTCAAAGTCTGAAATTTTTGAGTAAAACTTTTTTTTACTATTTCTCCAATATTTCTGTGTTCTAATAGCCCCCAGAAGAGTTCAAACTTTTATCATGATGAATCGAATCGCTAAAGTGAAAACGAAAGAGTTATATCAGTCAAAGTTCGAAGTATTTGAGTAAAATTTTTTTTGCATATTTCTTCAATATCTCTGTGTTCTGATAGCCCTCAGAAGAGTTCAAACTTTTATCATGATGAATCGAATCGCTAAAGTGAAAAACGAAAGACTTATATCAGACCACAGTTTTTGAGAAAAATTTTTTTTGCGAATTTCTCCAATATTTTTGTGTTCTGACATCCCCCAGAAGTCTTTTAACTTTTTTCATGATGGATCGAATCGCTAAAGTGAAAAACGAAAGACTTATATCCGACCAAAATTTTTGAGAAAAATTTTTTTTGCGAATTCTCCAATATCTCTGTGTTCTGATAGCCCCCAGAAGAGTTCAAACTTTTATCATGATGGATCGAATCGCTAAAGTGAAAAACGAAAGACTTATATCAGTCAAAGTTCGAAATATTTGAGTAAAACTTTTTTGCGAATTTCTCCAATATCCCTGTGTTCTGATAACCCCCAGAAGAGTTCAAACTTTTATCATGATGGATCGAATCGCTAAAGTGAAAAACGAAAGACTTTTATCCGACCAAAATTTTTGAGAAAAATTTTTTTTGCGAATTTCTCCAATATTTTTGTGTTCTGACATCCCCCAGAAGTCTTTTAACTTTTTTCATGATGGATCGAATCGCTAAAGTGAAAAACGAAAGACCTATATCAGACCACAATTTTTGTGAAAAATTTTTTTTGCGAATTTCTCCACTATCTCTGTGTTCTGATAGCCCCCAGAATACTTCAAACTTTTATCATGATGGATCGAATCGCTAAAGTGAAAAACGAAAGAGTTATATCTGTCAAAGTTCGAAATATCTTTGTAAAATTTTTTTTGCGAATTTCTCCAATATTTTTGTGTTCTGACATCACCCAGAAGACTTCAAACTTTTATCATGATGGATCGAATCGCTAAAGTGAAAAACGAAAGACATATATCCGACCAAAATTTTTGAGAAAAATTTTTTTTGCGAATTTCTTCAATATCTCTGTGTTCTGATAGCCCCCAGAAGAGTTCAAACTTTTATCATGATGGGCCGAATCGCTAAAGTGAAAAACGAAAGGCTTATATCAGACCACAATTTTTGAGAAAAATTTTTTTTGCGAATTTCTCCAATATTTTTGTGTTCTGACATCCCCCAGAAGTCTTTTAACTTTTTTCATGATGGATCGAATCGCTAAAGTGAAAAACGAAAGACTTATATCAGACCACAATTTTTGTGAAAAATTTTTTTGCGAATTTCTCCACTATCTCTGTGTTCTGATAGCCCCCAGAATACTTCAAACTTTTATCATGATGGATCGAATCGCTAAAGTGAAAAACGAAAGAGTTATATCTGTCAAAGTTCGAAATATTTTTGTAAAATTTTTTTTGCGAATTTCTCCAATATCTCTGTGTTCTGATAACCCCCAGAAGAGTTCAAACTTTTATCATGATGGATCGAATCGCCAAAGTGAAAAACGAAAGACTTATATCAGACCACAATTTTTGAGAAACATTTTTTTTGCGAATTTATCCAATATCTCTGTGTTCTGATAACCCCCAGAAGAGTTCAAACTTTTATCATGATGGATCGAATCGCTAAAGTGAAAAACGAAAGACTTATATCAGTCAAAGTTCGAAATTATTGAGTAAAACTTTTTTTGACAATTTCTCCAATATCTCTGTGTTCTGATAGCCCCCAGAAGACTTCACACTTTTATCATGATGGATCGAATCGCTAAAGTGAAAAACGAAAGACATATATCCGACCAAAATTTTTGAGAAAAATTTTTTTTGCGAATTTCTTCAATATCTCTGTGTTCTGATAGCCCCCAGAAGAGTTCAAACTTTTATCATGATGGACCGAACCGCTAAAGTGAAAAACGAAAGACTTATATCAGACCAAAATTTTTGAGAAAAATTTTTTTTGCGAATTTCTCCAATATCTCAGTGTTCTGATAGCCCCCAGAAAAGTTCAAACTTTTATCATGATGGATCGAATCGCTAAAGTGAAAAGAGATAGACTTATATCAGTCAAAGTCTGAAATTTTTGAGTAAAACTTTTTTTTACTATTTCTCCAATATTTCTGTGTTCTAATAGCCCCCAGAAGAGTTCAAACTTTTATCATGATGAATCGAATCGCTAAAGTGAAAACGAAAGAGTTATATCAGTCAAAGTTCGAAGTATTTGAGTAAAATTTTTTTTGCATATTTCTTCAATATCTCTGTGTTCTGATAGCCCTCAGAAGAGTTCAAACTTTTATCATGATGAATCGAATCCCTAAAGTGAAAAACGAAAAAGTTATATCAGTCAAAGTTCGAAATATTTGTGTAAAATTTTTTTTGCGAATTACTCCAATATCTCTGTGTTCTGATAACCCCCAGAAGAGTTCAAACTTTTATCATGATGGATCGAATCGCTAAAATGAAAAACGAAAGAGTTATATCAGTCAAAGTTCGAAATATTTCAGTAAAATTTTTTTTGCGAATTTCTCCAATATCTCTGTGTTCTGATAACCCCCAGAAGAGTTCAAACTTTTATCATGATGGACCGAATCGCTAAAGTGAAAAACGAAAGACTTATATCAGTCAAAGTTCGAAATATTTGAGTAAAACTTTTTTTGCGAATTTCTCCAATATCTCTGTGTTCTGATAGCCCCCAGAAGACTTCAAACTTTTATCATGATGGATCGAATCGCTAAAGTGAAAAACGAAAGACTTATATCAGTCAAAGTGCGAAATTTTTGAGTAAAACTTTTTTTGACAATTTCTCCAATATCTCTGTGTTCTGATAGCCCCCAGAAGACTTCAAACTTTTATCATGATGGATCGAATCGCTAAAGTGAAAAACGAAAGACTTATATCAGACCACAATTTTTGAGAAAAATTTTTTTTGCGAATTTCTCCAATATTTTTGTGTTCTGATAGCCCCCAGAAGAGTTCTAACTTTTATCATGATGAATCGAATCGCTAAAGTGAAAAACGAAAGACTTATATCAGTCAAAGTTCGAAATTTTTGAGTAAAACTTTTTTTGACAATTTCTCCAATATCTCTGTGTTCTGATAGCCCCCAGAAGACTTCAAACTTTTATCATGATGTATCGAATCGCTAAAGTGAAAAACGAAAGACATATATCCGACCAAAATTTTTGAGAAAAATTTTTTTTGCGAATTTCTTCAATATCTCTGTGTTCTGATAGCCCCCAGAAGAGTTCAAACTTTTATCATGATGGATCGAATCGCTAAAGTGAAAAACGAAAGACTTATATCCGACCAAAATTTTTGAGAAAAATTTTTTTTGCGAATTTCTCCAATATTTTTGTGTTCTGACATCCCCCAGAAGTCTTTTAACTTTTTTCATGATGGATCGAATCGCTAAAGTGAAAAACGAAAGACTTATATCAGACCAAAATTTTTGAGAAAAATTTTTTTTGCGAATTTCTCCAATATCTCTGTGTTCTGATAGCCCCCAGAAGACTTCAAACTTTTATCATGATGGATCGAATCGCTAAAGTGAAAAACGAAAGACTTATATCCGACCAAAATTTTTGAGAAAAATTTTTTTTGCGAATTTCTCCAATATTTTTGTGTTCTGACATTACCCAGAAGTCTTTTAACTTTTTTCATGATGGATCGAATCGCTAAAGTGAAAAACGAAAGACTTATATCAGACCAAAATTTTTGAGAAAAATTTTTTTTGCGAATTTCTCCAATATCTCTGTGTTCTGATAGCCCCCAGAAGAGTTCAAACTTTTATCATGATGGATCGAATCGCTAAAGTGAAAAACGAAAGACTATATCAGTCAAAGTTCGAAATATTTGAGTAAAACTTTTTTGCGAATTTCTCCAATATCCTCTGTGTTCTGATAACCCCCAGAAGAGTTCAAACTTTTATCATGATGGATCGAATCGCTAAAGTGAAAAACGAAAGACTTATATCCGACCAAAATTTTTGAGAAAAATTTTTTTTGCGAATTTCTCCAATATTTTTGTGTTCTGACATCCCCCAGAAGACTTTTAACTTTTTTCATGATGGATCGAATCGCTAAAGTGAAAAACGAAAGACTTATATCAGACCACAATTTTTGTGAAAAATTTTTTTGCGAATTTCTCCACTATCTCTGTGTTCTGATAGCCCCCAGAATACTTCAAACTTTTATCATGATGGATCGAATCGCTAAAGTGAAAAACGAAAGAGTTATATCTGTCAAAGTTCGAAATATCTTTGTAAAATTTTTTTTGCGAATTTCTCCAATATTTTTGTGTTCTGACATCACCCAGAAGTCTTTTAACTTTTTTCATGATGAATCGAATCGCTAAAGTGAAAACGAAAGACTTATATCAGACCACAATTTTTGTGAAAAATTTTTTTTGCGAATTTCTCCACTATCTCTGTGTTCTGATAGCCCCCAGAATACTTCAAACTTTTATCATGATGGATCGAATCGCTAAAGTGAAAAACGAAAGAGTTATATCTGTCAAAGTTCGAAATATCTTTGTAAAATTTTTATTGCGAATTTCTCCAATATTTTTGTGTTCTGACATCCCCCAGAAGTCTTTTAACTTTTTTCATGATGGATCGAATCGCTAAAGTGAAAACGAAAGACTTATATCAGACCACAATTTTTGTGAAAAATTTTTTTTGCGAATTTCTCCACTATCTCTGTGTTCTGATAGCCCCCAGAATACTTCAAACTTTTATCATGATGGATCGAATCGCTAAAGTGAAAAACGAAAGAGTTATATCTGTCAAAGTTCGAAATATCTTTGTAAAATTTTTTTTGCGAATTTCTCCAATATTTTTGTGTTCTGACATCACCCAGAAGACTTCAAACTTTTATCATGATGGATCGAATCGCTAAAGTGAAAAACGAAAGACTTATATCAGTCAAAGTTCGAAATATTTGAGTAAAACTTTTTTGCGAATTTCTCCAATATCCCTGTGTTCTGATAACCCCCAGAAGAGTTCAAACTTTTATCATGATGGATCGAATCGCTAAAGTGAAAAACGAAAGACTTATATCAGACCAAAATTTTTGAGAAAAATTTTTTTTGCGAATTTCTCCAATATCTCTGTGTTCTGATAACCCCCAGAAGAGTTCAAACTTTTATCATGATGGATCGAATCGCTAAAGTGAAAAACGAAAGACTTATATCAGACCACAATTTATGAGAAAAATTTTTTTTCCGAATTTCTTCAATATCTCTGTGTTCTGATAGCCCCCAGAAGAGTTCAAACTTTTATCATGATGGACCGAATCGCTAAAGTGAAAAACGAAAGACTTATATCAGACCACAGTTTTTGAGAAAAATTTTTTTTGCGAATTTCTCCAATACTTTTGTGTTCTGACATCCCCCAGAAGTCTTTTAACTTTTTTCATGATGGATCGAATCGCTAAAGTGAAAAACGAAAGTCTTATATCCCACCAAAACTTTGAGAAAAATTTTTTTTGCGAATTTCTCCAATATTTTTGTGTTCTGACATCACCCAGAAGTCTTTTAACTTTTTTCATGATGGATCGAATCGCTAAAGTGAAAAACGAAAGACTTATATCAGTCAAAGTTCGAAATATTTGAGTAAAACTTTTTTTGCGAATTTCTCCAATATCTCTGTGTTCTGATAGCCCCCAGAAAAGTTCAAACTTTTATCATGATGGATCGAATCGCTAAAGTGAAAAACGAAAGACTTATATCCGACCAAAATTTTTGAGAAAAATTTTTTTTGCGAATTTCTCCAATACTTTTGTGTTCTGACATCCCCCAGAAGTCTTTTAACTTTTTTCATGATGGATCGAATCGCTAAAGTGAAAAACGAAAGACCTATATCAGACCACAATTTTTGTGAAAAATTTTTTTTGCGAATTTCTCCACTATCTCTGTGTTCTGATAGCCCCCAGAATACTTCAAACTTTTATCATGATGGATCGAATCGCTAAAGTGAAAAACGAAAGAGTTATATCTGTCAAAGTTCGAAATATTTTTGTAAAATTTTTTTTGCGAATTTCTCCAATATCTCTGTGTTCTGATAACCCCCAGAAGAGTTCAAACTTTTATCATGATGGATCGAATCGCCAAAGTGAAAAACGAAAGCCTTATATCAGACCACAATTTTTGAGAAACATTTTTTTTGCGAATTTATCCAATATCTCTGTGTTCTGATAACCCCCAGAAGAGTTCAAACTTTTATCATGATGGATCGAATCGCTAAAGTGAAAAACGAAAGACTTATATCAGTCAAAGTTCGAAATTTTTGAGTAAAACTTTTTTTGACAATTTCTCCAATATCTCTGTGTTCTGATAGCCCCCAGAAGACTTCAAACTTTTATCATGATGGATCGAATCGCTAAAGTGAAAAACGAAAGACATATATCCGACCAAAATTTTTGAGAAAAACTTTTTTTGCGAATTTCTTCAATATCTCTGTGTTCTGATAGTCCTCAGAAGAGTTCAAACTTTTATCATGATGGACCGAACCGCTAAAGTGAAAAACGAAAGACTTATATCAGACCACAATTTTTGAGAAAAATTTTTTTTGCGAATTTCTCCAACCTTTTTGTGTTCTGACATCCCCCAGAAGTCTTTTAACTTTTTTCATGATGGATCGAATCGCTAAAGTGAAAAACGAAAGACTTATATCAGACCACAATTTATGAGAAAAATTTTTTTTCCGAATTTCTCCAATATCTCTGTGTTCTGATAGCCCCCAGAAGACTTCAAACTTTTATCACGATGGATCGAATCGCTAAAGTAAAAAACGAAAGTCTTATATCCGACGAAAATTTTTGAGAAAAATTTTTTTTGCGTATTTCTCCAATATTTTTGTGTTCTGACATCACCCAGAAGTCTTTTAACTTTTATCATGATGGATCGATTTGCTAAAGTGAAAAACGAAAGACTTATATCAGACCAAAATTTTTGAGAAAAATTTTTTTTGCGAATTTCTCCAATATCTCAGTGTTCTGATAGCCCCCAGAAAAGTTCAAACTTTTATCATGATGGATCGAATCGCTAAAGTGAAAAGAGATAGACTTATATCAGTCAAAGTCTGAAATTTTTGAGTAAAACTTTTTTTGACTATTTCTCCAATATTTCTGTGTTCTAATAGCCACCAGAAGAGTTCAAACTTTTATCATGATGAATCGAATCGCTAAAGTGAAAACGAAAGAGTTATATCAGTCAAAGTTCGAAGTATTTGAGTAAAATTTTTTTTGCATATTTCTTCAATATCTCTGTGTTCTGATAGCCCTCAGAAGAGTTCAAACTTTTATCATGATGAATCGAATCGCTAAAGTGAAAAACGAAAGACTTATATCAGACCACAGTTTTTGAGAAAAATTTTTTTTGCGAATTTCTCCAATATTTTTGTGTTCTGACATCCCCCAGAAGTCTTTTAACTTTTTTCATGATGGATCGAATCGCTAAAGTGAAAAACGAAAGACTTATATCAGACCACAATTTATGAGAAAAATTTTTTTTGCGAATTTCTCCAATATCTCTGTGTTCTGATAGCCCCCAGAAGACTTCAAACTTTTATCATGATGGATCGAATCGCTAAAGTGAAAAACGAAAGACTTATATCCGACCAAAACTTTGAGAAAAATTTTTTTTGCGAATTTCTCCAACCTTTTTGTGTTCTGACATCCCCCAGAAGTCTTTTAACTTTTTTCATGATGGATCGAATCGCTAAAGTGAAAAACGAAAGACTTATATCAGACCACAATTTATGAGAAAAATTTTTTTCCGAATTTCTCCAATATCTCTGTGTTCTGATAGCCCCCAGAAGACTTCAAACTTTTATCACGATGGATCGAATCGCTAAAGTAAAAAACGAAAGTCTTATATCCGACGAAAATTTTTGAGAAAAATTTTTTTTGCGTATTTCTCCAATATTTTTGTGTTCTGACATCACCCAGAAGTCTTTTAACTTTTATCATGATGGATCGATTTGCTAAAGTGAAAAACGAAAGACTTATATCAGACCAAAATTTTTGAGAAAAATTTTTTTTGCGAATTTCTCCAATATCTCAGTGTTCTGATAGCCCCCAGAAAAGTTCAAACTTTTATCATGATGGATCGAATCGCTAAAGTGAAAAGAGATAGACTTATATCAGTCAAAGTCTGAAATTTTTGAGTAAAACTTTTTTTGACTATTTCTCCAATATTTCTGTGTTCTAATAGCCCCCAGAAGAGTTCAAACTTTTATCATGATGAATCGAATCGCTAAAGTGAAAACGAAAGAGTTATATCAGTCAAAGTTCGAAGTATTTGAGTAAAATTTTTTTTGCATATTTCTTCAATATCTCTGTGTTCTGATAGCCCTCAGAAGAGTTCAAACTTTTATCATGATGAATCGAATCGCTAAAGTGAAAAACGAAAGACTTATATCAGACCACAGTTTTTGAGAAAAATTTTTTTTGCGAATTTCTCCAATATTTTTGTGTTCTGACATCCCCCAGAAGTCTTTTAACTTTTTTCATGATGGATCGAATCGCTAAAGTGAAAAACGAAAGACTTATATCCGACCAAAATTTTTGAGAAAAATTTTTTTTGCGAATTCTCCAATATCTCCGTGTTCTGATAGCCCCCAGAAGAGTTCAAACTTTTATCATGATGGATCGAATCGCTAAAGTGAAAAACGAAAGACTTATATCAGTCAAAGTTCGAAATATTTGAGTAAAACTTTTTTGCGAATTTCTCCAATATCCCTGTGTTCTGATAACCCCCAGAAGAGTTCAAACTTTTATCATGATGGATCGAATCGCTAAAGTGAAAAACGAAAGACTTTTATCCGACCAAAATTTTTGAGAAAAATTTTTTTTGCGAATTTCTCCAATATTTTTGTGTTCTGACATCCCCCAGAAGTCTTTTAACTTTTTTCATGATGGATCGAATCGCTAAAGTGAAAAACGAAAGACCTATATCAGACCACAATTTTTGTGAAAAATTTTTTTTGCGAATTTCTCCACTATCTCTGTGTTCTGATAGCCCCCAGAATACTTCAAACTTTTATCATGATGGATCGAATCGCTAAAGTGAAAAACGAAAGAGTTATATCTGTCAAAGTTCGAAATATCTTTGTAAAATTTTTTTTGCGAATTTCTCCAATATTTTTGTGTTCTGACATCACCCAGAAGACTTCAAACTTTTATCATGATGGATCGAATCGCTAAAGTGAAAAACGAAAGACATATATCCGACCAAAATTTTTGAGAAAAATTTTTTTTGCGAATTTCTTCAATATCTCTGTGTTCTGATAGCCCCCAGAAGAGTTCAAACTTTTATCATGATGGGCCGAATCGCTAAAGTGAAAAACGAAAGGCTTATATCAGACCACAATTTTTGAGAAAAATTTTTTTTGCGAATTTCTCCAATATTTTTGTGTTCTGACATCCCCCAGAAGTCTTTTAACTTTTTTCATGATGGATCGAATCGCTAAAGTGAAAAACGAAAGACTTATATCAGACCACAATTTTTGTGAAAAATTTTTTTGCGAATTTCTCCACTATCTCTGTGTTCTGATAGCCCCCAGAATACTTCAAACTTTTATCATGATGGATCGAATCGCTAAAGTGAAAAACGAAAGAGTTATATCTGTCAAAGTTCGAAATATTTTTGTAAAATTTTTTTTGCGAATTTCTCCAATATCTCTGTGTTCTGATAACCCCCAGAAGAGTTCAAACTTTTATCATGATGGATCGAATCGCCAAAGTGAAAAACGAAAGACTTATATCAGACCACAATTTTTGAGAAACATTTTTTTTGCGAATTTATCCAATATCTCTGTGTTCTGATAACCCCCAGAAGAGTTCAAACTTTTATCATGATGGATCGAATCGCTAAAGTGAAAAACGAAAGACTTTTATCCGACCAAAATTTTTGAGAAAAATTTTTTTTGCGAATTTCTCCAATACTTTTGTGTTCTGACATCCCCCAGAAGTCTTTTAACTTTTTTCATGATGGATCGAATCGCTAAAGTGAAAAACGAAAGACCTATATCAGACCACAATTTTTGTGAAAAATTTTTTTTGCGAATTTCTCCACTATCTCTGTGTTCTGATAGCCCCCAGAATACTTCAAACTTTTATCATGATGGATCGAATCGCTAAAGTGAAAAACGAAAGAGTTATATCTGTCAAAGTTCGAAATATTTTTGTAAAATTTTTTTTGCGAATTTCTCCAATATCTCTGTGTTCTGATAACCCCCAGAAGAGTTCAAACTTTTATCATGATGGATCGAATCGCCAAAGTGAAAAACGAAAGCCTTATATCAGACCACAATTTTTGAGAAACATTTTTTTTGCGAATTTATCCAATATCTCTGTGTTCTGATAACCCCCAGAAGAGTTCAAACTTTTATCATGATGGATCGAATCGCTAAAGTGAAAAACGAAAGACTTATATCAGTCAAAGTTCGAAATTTTTGAGTAAAACTTTTTTTGACAATTTCTCCAATATCTCTGTGTTCTGATAGCCCCCAGAAGACTTCAAACTTTTATCATGATGGATCGAATCGCTAAAGTGAAAAACGAAAGACATATATCCGACCAAAATTTTTGAGAAAAACTTTTTTTGCGAATTTCTTCAATATCTCTGTGTTCTGATAGTCCTCAGAAGAGTTCAAACTTTTATCATGATGGACCGAACCGCTAAAGTGAAAAACGAAAGACTTATATCAGACCACAATTTTTGAGAAAAATTTTTTTTGCGAATTTCTCCAACCTTTTTGTGTTCTGACATCCCCCAGAAGTCTTTTAACTTTTTTCATGATGGATCGAATCGCTAAAGTGAAAAACGAAAGACTTATATCAGACCACAATTTATGAGAAAAATTTTTTTTCCGAATTTCTCCAATATCTCTGTGTTCTGATAGCCCCCAGAAGACTTCAAACTTTTATCACGATGGATCGAATCGCTAAAGTAAAAAACGAAAGTCTTATATCCGACGAAAATTTTTGAGAAAAATTTTTTTTGCGTATTTCTCCAATATTTTTGTGTTCTGACATCACCCAGAAGTCTTTTAACTTTTATCATGATGGATCGATTTGCTAAAGTGAAAAACGAAAGACTTATATCAGACCAAAATTTTTGAGAAAAATTTTTTTTGCGAATTTCTCCAATATCTCAGTGTTCTGATAGCCCCCAGAAAAGTTCAAACTTTTATCATGATGGATCGAATCGCTAAAGTGAAAAGAGATAGACTTATATCAGTCAAAGTCTGAAATTTTTGAGTAAAACTTTTTTTGACTATTTCTCCAATATTTCTGTGTTCTAATAGCCACCAGAAGAGTTCAAACTTTTATCATGATGAATCGAATCGCTAAAGTGAAAACGAAAGAGTTATATCAGTCAAAGTTCGAAGTATTTGAGTAAAATTTTTTTTGCATATTTCTTCAATATCTCTGTGTTCTGATAGCCCTCAGAAGAGGTCAAACTTTTATCATGATGAATCGAATCGCTAAAGTGAAAAACGAAAGACTTATATCAGACCACAGTTTTTGAGAAAAATTTTTTTTGCGAATTTCTCCAATATTTTTGTGTTCTGACATCCCCCAGAAGTCTTTTAACTTTTTTCATGATGGATCGAATCGCTAAAGTGAAAAACGAAAGACTTATATCAGACCAAAATTTTTGAGAAAAATTTTTTTTGCGAATTTCTCCAATATCTCTGTGTTCTGATAGCCCCCAGAAGACTTCAAACTTTTATCATGATGGATCGAATCGCTAAAGTGAAAAACGAAAGACTTATATCCGCCCAAAACTTTGAGAAAAATTTTTTTTGCGAATTTCTCCAACCTTTTTGTGTTCTGACATCCCCCAGAAGTCTTTTAACTTTTTTCATGATGGATCGAATCGCTAAAGTGAAAAACGAAAGACTTATATCAGACCACAATTTATGAGAAAAATTTTTTTCCGAATTTCTCCAATATCTCTGTGTTCTGATAGCCCCCAGAAGACTTCAAACTTTTATCACGATGGATCGAATCGCTAAAGTAAAAAACGAAAGTCTTATATCCGACGAAAATTTTTGAGAAAAATTTTTTTTGCGTATTTCTCCAATATTTTTGTGTTCTGACATCACCCAGAAGTCTTTTAACTTTTATCATGATGGATCGATTTGCTAAAGTGAAAAACGAAAGACTTATATCAGACCAAAATTTTTGAGAAAAATTTTTTTTGCGAATTTCTCCAATATCTCAGTGTTCTGATAGCCCCCAGAAAAGTTCAAACTTTTATCATGATGGATCGAATCGCTAAAGTGAAAAGAGATAGACTTATATCAGTCAAAGTCTGAAATTTTTGAGTAAAACTTTTTTTGACTATTTCTCCAATATTTCTGTGTTCTAATAGCCCCCAGAAGAGTTCAAACTTTTATCATGATGAATCGAATCGCTAAAGTGAAAACGAAAGAGTTATATCAGTCAAAGTTCGAAGTATTTGAGTAAAATTTTTTTTGCATATTTCTTCAATATCTCTGTGTTCTGATAGCCCTCAGAAGAGTTCAAACTTTTATCATGATGAATCGAATCGCTAAAGTGAAAAACGAAAGACTTATATCAGACCACAGTTTTTGAGAAAAATTTTTTTTGCGAATTTCTCCAATATTTTTGTGTTCTGACATCCCCCAGAAGTCTTTTAACTTTTTTCATGATGGATCGAATCGCTAAAGTGAAAAACGAAAGACTTATATCCGACCAAAATTTTTGAGAAAAATTTTTTTTGCGAATTCTCCAATATCTCCGTGTTCTGATAGCCCCCAGAAGAGTTCAAACTTTTATCATGATGGATCGAATCGCTAAAGTGAAAAACGAAAGACTTATATCAGTCAAAGTTCGAAATATTTGAGTAAAACTTTTTTGCGAATTTCTCCAATATCCCTGTGTTCTGATAACCCCCAGAAGAGTTCAAACTTTTATCATGATGGATCGAATCGCTAAAGTGAAAAACGAAAGACTTTTATCCGACCAAAATTTTTGAGAAAAATTTTTTTTGCGAATTTCTCCAATATTTTTGTGTTCTGACATCCCCCAGAAGTCTTTTAACTTTTTTCATGATGGATCGAATCGCTAAAGTGAAAAACGAAAGACCTATATCAGACCACAATTTTTGTGAAAAATTTTTTTTGCGAATTTCTCCACTATCTCTGTGTTCTGATAGCCCCCAGAATACTTCAAACTTTTATCATGATGGATCGAATCGCTAAAGTGAAAAACGAAAGAGTTATATCTGTCAAAGTTCGAAATATCTTTGTAAAATTTTTTTTGCGAATTTCTCCAATATTTTTGTGTTCTGACATCACCCAGAAGACTTCAAACTTTTATCATGATGGATCGAATCGCTAAAGTGAAAAACGAAAGACATATATCCGACCAAAATTTTTGAGAAAAATTTTTTTTGCGAATTTCTTCAATATCTCTGTGTTCTGATAGCCCCCAGAAGAGTTCAAACTTTTATCATGATGGGCCGAATCGCTAAAGTGAAAAACGAAAGGCTTATATCAGACCACAATTTTTGAGAAAAATTTTTTTTGCGAATTTCTCCAATATTTTTGTGTTCTGACATCCCCCAGAAGTCTTTTAACTTTTTTCATGATGGATCGAATCGCTAAAGTGAAAAACGAAAGACTTATATCAGACCACAATTTTTGTGAAAAATTTTTTTGCGAATTTCTCCACTATCTCTGTGTTCTGATAGCCCCCAGAATACTTCAAACTTTTATCATGATGGATCGAATCGCTAAAGTGAAAAACGAAAGAGTTATATCTGTCAAAGTTCGAAATATTTTTGTAAAATTTTTTTTGCGAATTTCTCCAATATCTCTGTGTTCTGATAACCCCCAGAAGAGTTCAAACTTTTATCATGATGGATCGAATCGCCAAAGTGAAAAACGAAAGACTTATATCAGACCACAATTTTTGAGAAACATTTTTTTTGCGAATTTATCCAATATCTCTGTGTTCTGATAACCCCCAGAAGAGTTCAAACTTTTATCATGATGGATCGAATCGCTAAAGTGAAAAACGAAAGACTTATATCAGTCAAAGTTCGAAATTTTTGAGTAAAACTTTTTTTGACAATTTCTCCAATATCTCTGTGTTCTGATAGCCCCCAGAAGACTTCACACTTTTATCATGATGGATCGAATCGCTAAAGTGAAAAACGAAAGACATATATCCGACCAAAATTTTTGAGAAAAATTTTTTTTGCGAATTTCTTCAATATCTCTGTGTTCTGATAGCCCCCAGAAGAGTTCAAACTTTTATCATGATGGACCGAACCGCTAAAGTGAAAAACGAAAGACTTATATCAGACCACAATTTTTGAGAAAAATTTTTTTTGCGAATTTCTCCAACCTTTTTGCGTTCTGAAATCCCCCAGAAGTCTTTTAACTTTTTTCATGATGGATCGAATCGCTAAAGTGAAAAACGAAAGACTTATATCAGACCACAATTTATGAGAAAAATTTTTTTTCCGAATTTCTCCAATATCTCTGTGTTCTGATAGCCCCCAGAAGACTTCAAACTTTTATCACGATGGATCGAATCGCTAAAGTAAAAAACGAAAGTCTTATATCCGACGAAAATTTTTGAGAAAAATTTTTTTTGCGTATTTCTCCAATATTTTTGTGTTCTGACATCACCCAGAAGTCTTTTAACTTTTATCATGATGGATCG
Organism: Solenopsis invicta; assembly: GCF_016802725.1. Lineage (NCBI taxonomy): Eukaryota > Metazoa > Arthropoda > Insecta > Hymenoptera > Formicidae > Solenopsis > Solenopsis invicta. Next base: position 10,392,175 of record NC_052672.1, on the reverse strand, counting down.
ATTTGCTAAAGTGAAAAACGAAAGACTTATATCAGACCAAAATTTTTGAGAAAAATTTTTTTTGCGAATTTCTCCAATATCTCAGTGTTCTGATAGCCCCCAGAAAAGTTCAAACTTTTATCATGATGGATCGAATCGCTAAAGTGAAAAGAGATAGACTTATATCAGTCAAAGTCTGAAATTTTTGAGTAAAACTTTTTTTTACTATTTCTCCAATATTTCTGTGTTCTAATAGCCCCCAGAAGAGTTCAAACTTTTATCATGATGAATCGAATCGCTAAAGTGAAAACGAAAGAGTTATATCAGTCAAAGTTCGAAGTATTTGAGTAAAATTTTTTTTGCATATTTCTTCAATATCTCTGTGTTCTGATAGCCCTCAGAAGAGTTCAAACTTTTATCATGATGAATCGAATCCCTAAAGTGAAAAACGAAAAAGTTATATCAGTCAAAGTTCGAAATATTTGTGTAAAATTTTTTTTGCGAATTACTCCAATATCTCTGTGTTCTGATAACCCCCAGAAGAGTTCAAACTTTTATCATGATGGATCGAATCGCTAAAATGAAAAACGAAAGAGTTATATCAGTCAAAGTTCGAAATATTTCAGTAAAATTTTTTTTGCGAATTTCTCCAATATCTCTGTGTTCTGATAACCCCCAGAAGAGTTCAAACTTTTATCATGATGGACCGAATCGCTAAAGTGAAAAACGAAAGACTTATATCTGTCAAAGTTCGAAATATTTGAGTAAAACTTTTTTTGCGAATTTCTCCAATATCTCTGTGTTCTGATAGCCCCCAGAAGACATCAAACTTTTATCATGATGGATCGAATCGCTAAAGTGAAAAACGAAAGACTTATATCAGTCAAAGTGCGAAATTTTTGAGTAAAACTTTTTTTGACAATTTCTCCAATATCTCTGTGTTCTGATAGCCCCCAGAAGACTTCAAACTTTTATCATGATGGATCGAATCGCTAAAGTGAAAAACGAAAGAGATATATCCGACCAAAATTTTTGAGAAAAATTTTTTTTGCGAATTTCTTCAATATCTCTGTGTTCTGATAGCCCCCAGAAGAGTTCAAACTTTTATCATGATGGACCGAACCGCTAAAGTGAAAAACGAAAGACTTATATCAGACCACAATTTTTGAGAAAAATTTTTTTTGCGAATTTCTCCAACCTTTTTGTGTTCTGACATCCCCCAGAAGTCTTTTAACTTTTTTCATGATGGATCGAATCGCTAAAGTGAAAAACGAAAGACTTATATCAGACCACAATTTATGAGAAAAATTTTTTTCCGAATTTCTCCAATATCTCTGTGTTCTGATAGCCCCCAGAAGACTTCAAACTTTTATCACGATGGATCGAATCGCTAAAGTAAAAAACGAAAGTCTTATATCCGACGAAAATTTTTGAGAAAAATTTTTTTTGCGTATTTCTCCAATATTTTTGTGTTCTGACATCACCCAGAAGTCTTTTAACTTTTATCATGATGGATCGATTTGCTAAAGTGAAAAACGAAAGGCTTATATCAGACCAAAATTTTTGAGAAAAATTTTTTTTGCGAATTTGTCCAATATCTCAGTGTTCTGATAGCCCCCAGAAAAGTTCAAACTTTTATCATGATGGATCGAATCGCTAAAGTGAAAAGAGATAGACTTATATCAGTCAAAGTCTGAAATTTTTGAGTAAAACTTTTTTTTACTATTTCTCCAATATTTCTGTGTTCTAATAGCCCCCAGAAGAGTTCAAACTTTTATCATGATGAATCGAATCGCTAAAGCGAAAACGAAAGAGTTATATCAGTCAAAGTTCGAAGTATTTGAGTAAAATTTTTTTTGCATATTTCTTCAATATCTCTGTGTTCTGATAGCCCTCAGAAGAGTTCAAACTTTTATCATGATGAATCGAATCCCTAAAGTGAAAAACGAAAAAGTTATATCAGTCAAAGTTCGAAATATTTGTGTAAAATTTTTTTTGCGAATTACTCCAATATCTCTGTGTTCTGATAACCCCCAGAAGAGTTCAAACTTTTATCATGATGGATCGAATCGCTAAAATGAAAAACGAAAGAGTTATATCAGTCAAAGTTCGAAATATTTCAGTAAAATTTTTTTTGCGAATTTCTCCAATATCTCTGTGTTCTGATAACCCCCAGAAGAGTTCAAACTTTTATCATGATGGACCGAATCGCTAAAGTGAAAAACGAAAGACTTATATCTGTCAAAGTTCGAAATATTTGAGTAAAACTTTTTTTGCGAATTTCTCCAATATCTCTGTGTTCTGATAGCCCCCAGAAGACTTCAAACTTTTATCATGATGGATCGAATCGCTAAAGTGAAAAACGAAAGAGTTATATCTGTCAAAGTTCGAAATATCTTTGTAAAATTTTTTTTGCGAATTTCTCCAATATTTTTGTGTTCTGACATCACCCAGAAGTCTTTTAACTTTTTTCATGATGAATCGAATCGCTAAAGTGAAAAACGAAAGACTTATATCAGACCACAATTTTTGTGAAAAATTTTTTTTGCGAATTTCTCCACTATCTCTGTGTTCTGATAGCCCCCAGAATACTTCAAACTTTTATCATGATGGATCGAATCGCTAAAGTGAAAAACGAAAGAGTTATATCTGTCAAAGTTCGAAATATCTTTGTAAAATTTTTTTTGAGTATTTCTCCAATATTTTTGTGTTCTGACATCCCCCAGAAGTCTTTTAACTTTTTTCATGATGGATCGAATTGCTAAAGTGAAAAACGAAAGACTTATATCAGACCACAATTTTTGTGAAAAATTTTTTTTGCGAATTTCTCCACTATCTCTGTGTTCTGATAGCCCCCAGAATACTTCAAACTTTTATCATGATGGATCGAATCGCTAAAGTGAAAAACGAAAGAGTTATATCTGTCAAAGTTCGAAATATCTTTGTAAAATTTTTTTTGCGAATTTCTCCAATATTTTTGTGTTCTGACATCACCCAGAAGACTTCAAACTTTTATCATGATGGATCGAATCGCTAAAGTGAAAAACGAAAGACTTATATCAGTCAAAGTTCGAAATATTTGAGTAAAACTTTTTTGCGAATTTCTCCAATATCTCTGTGTTCTGATAACCCCCAGAAGAGTTCAAACTTTTATCATGATGGATCGAATCGCTAAAGTGAAAAACGAAAGACTTATATCCGACCAAAATTTTTGAGAAAAATTTTTTTTGCGAATTTCTCCAATATCTCTGTGTTCTGATAGCCCCCAGAAGAGTTCAAACTTTTATCATGATGGATCGAATCGCTAAAGTGAAAAACGAAAGACTTATATCAGACCACAATTTATGAGAAAAATTTTTTTTGCGAATTTCTCCAATATCTCTGTGTTCTGATAGCCCCCAGAAGAGTTCAAACTTTTATCATGATGGACCGAATCGCTAAAGTGAAAAACGAAAGACTTATATCAGACCACAGTTTTTGAGAAAAATTTTTTTTGCGAATTTCTCCAATACTTTTGTGTTCTGACATCCCCCAGAAGTCTTTTAACTTTTTTCATGATGGATCGAATCGCTAAAGTGAAAAACGAAAGTCTTATATCCCACCAAAACTTTGAGAAAAATTTTTTTTGCGAATTTCTCCAATATTTTTGTGTTCTGACATCACCCAGAAGTCTTTTAACTTTTTTCATGATGGATCGAATCGCTAAAGTGAAAAACGAAAGACTTATATCAGTCAAAGTTCGAAATATTTGAGTAAAACTTTTTTGCGAATTTCTCCAATATCCCTGTGTTCTGATAACCCCCAGAAGAGTTCAAACTTTTATCATGATGGATCGAATCGCTAAAGTGAAAAACGAAAGACTTTTATCCGACCAAAATTTTTGAGAAAAATTTTTTTTGCGAATTTCTCCAATACTTTTGTGTTCTGACATCCCCCAGAAGTCTTTTAACTTTTTTCATGATGGATCGAATCGCTAAAGTGAAAAACGAAAGACCTATATCAGACCACAATTTTTGTGAAAAATTTTTTTTGCGAATTTCTCCACTATCTCTGTGTTCTGATAGCCCCCAGAATACTTCAAACTTTTATCATGATGGATCGAATCGCTAAAGTGAAAAACGAAAGAGTTATATCTGTCAAAGTTCGAAATATTTTTGTAAAATTTTTTTTGCGAATTTCTCCAATATCTCTGTGTTCTGATAACCCCCAGAAGAGTTCAAACTTTTATCATGATGGATCGAATCGCCAAAGTGAAAAACGAAAGCCTTATATCAGACCACAATTTTTGAGAAACATTTTTTTTGCGAATTTATCCAATATCTCTGTGTTCTGATAACCCCCAGAAGAGTTCAAACTTTTATCATGATGGATCGAATCGCTAAAGTGAAAAACGAAAGACTTATATCAGTCAAAGTTCGAAATTTTTGAGTAAAACTTTTTTTGACAATTTCTCCAATATCTCTGTGTTCTGATAGCCCCCAGAAGACTTCAAACTTTTATCATGATGGATCGAATCGCTAAAGTGAAAAACGAAAGACATATATCCGACCAAAATTTTTGAGAAAAACTTTTTTTGCGAATTTCTTCAATATCTCTGTGTTCTGATAGTCCTCAGAAGAGTTCAAACTTTTATCATGATGGACCGAACCGCTAAAGTGAAAAACGAAAGACTTATATCAGACCACAATTTTTGAGAAAAATTTTTTTTGCGAATTTCTCCAACCTTTTTGTGTTCTGACATCCCCCAGAAGTCTTTTAACTTTTTTCATGATGGATCGAATCGCTAAAGTGAAAAACGAAAGACTTATATCAGACCACAATTTATGAGAAAAATTTTTTTTCCGAATTTCTCCAATATCTCTGTGTTCTGATAGCCCCCAGAAGACTTCAAACTTTTATCACGATGGATCGAATCGCTAAAGTAAAAAACGAAAGTCTTATATCCGACGAAAATTTTTGAGAAAAATTTTTTTTGCGTATTTCTCCAATATTTTTGTGTTCTGACATCACCCAGAAGTCTTTTAACTTTTATCATGATGGATCGATTTGCTAAAGTGAAAAACGAAAGACTTATATCAGACCAAAATTTTTGAGAAAAATTTTTTTTGCGAATTTCTCCAATATCTCAGTGTTCTGATAGCCCCCAGAAAAGTTCAAACTTTTATCATGATGGATCGAATCGCTAAAGTGAAAAGAGATAGACTTATATCAGTCAAAGTCTGAAATTTTTGAGTAAAACTTTTTTTGACTATTTCTCCAATATTTCTGTGTTCTAATAGCCACCAGAAGAGTTCAAACTTTTATCATGATGAATCGAATCGCTAAAGTGAAAACGAAAGAGTTATATCAGTCAAAGTTCGAAGTATTTGAGTAAAATTTTTTTTGCATATTTCTTCAATATCTCTGTGTTCTGATAGCCCTCAGAAGAGTTCAAACTTTTATCATGATGAATCGAATCGCTAAAGTGAAAAACGAAAGACTTATATCAGACCACAGTTTTTGAGAAAAATTTTTTTTGCGAATTTCTCCAATATTTTTGTGTTCTGACATCCCCCAGAAGTCTTTTAACTTTTTTCATGATGGATCGAATCGCTAAAGTGAAAAACGAAAGACTTATATCAGACCACAATTTATGAGAAAAATTTTTTTTGCGAATTTCTCCAATATCTCTGTGTTCTGATAGCCCCCAGAAGACTTCAAACTTTTATCATGATGGATCGAATCGCTAAAGTGAAAAACGAAAGACTTATATCCGCCCAAAACTTTGAGAAAAATTTTTTTTGCGAATTTCTCCAACCTTTTTGTGTTCTGACATCCCCCAGAAGTCTTTTAACTTTTTTCATGATGGATCGAATCGCTAAAGTGAAAAACGAAAGACTTATATCAGACCACAATTTATGAGAAAAATTTTTTTCCGAATTTCTCCAATATCTCTGTGTTCTGATAGCCCCCAGAAGACTTCAAACTTTTATCACGATGGATCGAATCGCTAAAGTAAAAAACGAAAGTCTTATATCCGACGAAAATTTTTGAGAAAAATTTTTTTTGCGTATTTCTCCAATATTTTTGTGTTCTGACATCACCCAGAAGTCTTTTAACTTTTATCATGATGGATCGATTTGCTAAAGTGAAAAACGAAAGACTTATATCAGACCAAAATTTTTGAGAAAAATTTTTTTTGCGAATTTCTCCAATATCTCAGTGTTCTGATAGCCCCCAGAAAAGTTCAAACTTTTATCATGATGGATCGAATCGCTAAAGTGAAAAGAGATAGACTTATATCAGTCAAAGTCTGAAATTTTTGAGTAAAACTTTTTTTGACTATTTCTCCAATATTTCTGTGTTCTAATAGCCCCCAGAAGAGTTCAAACTTTTATCATGATGAATCGAATCGCTAAAGTGAAAACGAAAGAGTTATATCAGTCAAAGTTCGAAGTATTTGAGTAAAATTTTTTTTGCATATTTCTTCAATATCTCTGTGTTCTGATAGCCCTCAGAAGAGTTCAAACTTTTATCATGATGAATCGAATCGCTAAAGTGAAAAACGAAAGACTTATATCAGACCACAGTTTTTGAGAAAAATTTTTTTTGCGAATTTCTCCAATATTTTTGTGTTCTGACATCCCCCAGAAGTCTTTTAACTTTTTTCATGATGGATCGAATCGCTAAAGTGAAAAACGAAAGACTTATATCCGACCAAAATTTTTGAGAAAAATTTTTTTTGCGAATTCTCCAATATCTCCGTGTTCTGATAGCCCCCAGAAGAGTTCAAACTTTTATCATGATGGATCGAATCGCTAAAGTGAAAAACGAAAGACTTATATCAGTCAAAGTTCGAAATATTTGAGTAAAACTTTTTTGCGAATTTCTCCAATATCCCTGTGTTCTGATAACCCCCAGAAGAGTTCAAACTTTTATCATGATGGATCGAATCGCTAAAGTGAAAAACGAAAGACTTTTATCCGACCAAAATTTTTGAGAAAAATTTTTTTTGCGAATTTCTCCAATATTTTTGTGTTCTGACATCCCCCAGAAGTCTTTTAACTTTTTTCATGATGGATCGAATCGCTAAAGTGAAAAACGAAAGACCTATATCAGACCACAATTTTTGTGAAAAATTTTTTTTGCGAATTTCTCCACTATCTCTGTGTTCTGATAGCCCCCAGAATACTTCAAACTTTTATCATGATGGATCGAATCGCTAAAGTGAAAAACGAAAGAGTTATATCTGTCAAAGTTCGAAATATCTTTGTAAAATTTTTTTTGCGAATTTCTCCAATATTTTTGTGTTCTGACATCACCCAGAAGACTTCAAACTTTTATCATGATGGATCGAATCGCTAAAGTGAAAAACGAAAGACATATATCCGACCAAAATTTTTGAGAAAAATTTTTTTTGCGAATTTCTTCAATATCTCTGTGTTCTGATAGCCCCCAGAAGAGTTCAAACTTTTATCATGATGGGCCGAATCGCTAAAGTGAAAAACGAAAGGCTTATATCAGACCACAATTTTTGAGAAAAATTTTTTTTGCGAATTTCTCCAATATTTTTGTGTTCTGACATCCCCCAGAAGTCTTTTAACTTTTTTCATGATGGATCGAATCGCTAAAGTGAAAAACGAAAGACTTATATCAGACCACAATTTTTGTGAAAAATTTTTTTGCGAATTTCTCCACTATCTCTGTGTTCTGATAGCCCCCAGAATACTTCAAACTTTTATCATGATGGATCGAATCGCTAAAGTGAAAAACGAAAGAGTTATATCTGTCAAAGTTCGAAATATTTTTGTAAAATTTTTTTTGCGAATTTCTCCAATATCTCTGTGTTCTGATAACCCCCAGAAGAGTTCAAACTTTTATCATGATGGATCGAATCGCCAAAGTGAAAAACGAAAGACTTATATCAGACCACAATTTTTGAGAAACATTTTTTTTGCGAATTTATCCAATATCTCTGTGTTCTGATAACCCCCAGAAGAGTTCAAACTTTTATCATGATGGATCGAATCGCTAAAGTGAAAAACGAAAGACTTTTATCCGACCAAAATTTTTGAGAAAAATTTTTTTTGCGAATTTCTCCAATACTTTTGTGTTCTGACATCCCCCAGAAGTCTTTTAACTTTTTTCATGATGGATCGAATCGCTAAAGTGAAAAACGAAAGACCTATATCAGACCACAATTTTTGTGAAAAATTTTTTTTGCGAATTTCTCCACTATCTCTGTGTTCTGATAGCCCCCAGAATACTTCAAACTTTTATCATGATGGATCGAATCGCTAAAGTGAAAAACGAAAGAGTTATATCTGTCAAAGTTCGAAATATTTTTGTAAAATTTTTTTTGCGAATTTCTCCAATATCTCTGTGTTCTGATAACCCCCAGAAGAGTTCAAACTTTTATCATGATGGATCGAATCGCCAAAGTGAAAAACGAAAGCCTTATATCAGACCACAATTTTTGAGAAACATTTTTTTTGCGAATTTATCCAATATCTCTGTGTTCTGATAACCCCCAGAAGAGTTCAAACTTTTATCATGATGGATCGAATCGCTAAAGTGAAAAACGAAAGACTTATATCAGTCAAAGTTCGAAATTTTTGAGTAAAACTTTTTTTGACAATTTCTCCAATATCTCTGTGTTCTGATAGCCCCCAGAAGACTTCAAACTTTTATCATGATGGATCGAATCGCTAAAGTGAAAAACGAAAGACATATATCCGACCAAAATTTTTGAGAAAAACTTTTTTTGCGAATTTCTTCAATATCTCTGTGTTCTGATAGTCCTCAGAAGAGTTCAAACTTTTATCATGATGGACCGAACCGCTAAAGTGAAAAACGAAAGACTTATATCAGACCACAATTTTTGAGAAAAATTTTTTTTGCGAATTTCTCCAACCTTTTTGTGTTCTGACATCCCCCAGAAGTCTTTTAACTTTTTTCATGATGGATCGAATCGCTAAAGTGAAAAACGAAAGACTTATATCAGACCACAATTTATGAGAAAAATTTTTTTTCCGAATTTCTCCAATATCTCTGTGTTCTGATAGCCCCCAGAAGACTTCAAACTTTTATCACGATGGATCGAATCGCTAAAGTAAAAAACGAAAGTCTTATATCCGACGAAAATTTTTGAGAAAAATTTTTTTTGCGTATTTCTCCAATATTTTTGTGTTCTGACATCACCCAGAAGTCTTTTAACTTTTATCATGATGGATCGATTTGCTAAAGTGAAAAACGAAAGACTTATATCAGACCAAAATTTTTGAGAAAAATTTTTTTTGCGAATTTCTCCAATATCTCAGTGTTCTGATAGCCCCCAGAAAAGTTCAAACTTTTATCATGATGGATCGAATCGCTAAAGTGAAAAGAGATAGACTTATATCAGTCAAAGTCTGAAATTTTTGAGTAAAACTTTTTTTGACTATTTCTCCAATATTTCTGTGTTCTAATAGCCACCAGAAGAGTTCAAACTTTTATCATGATGAATCGAATCGCTAAAGTGAAAACGAAAGAGTTATATCAGTCAAAGTTCGAAGTATTTGAGTAAAATTTTTTTTGCATATTTCTTCAATATCTCTGTGTTCTGATAGCCCTCAGAAGAGTTCAAACTTTTATCATGATGAATCGAATCGCTAAAGTGAAAAACGAAAGACTTATATCAGACCACAGTTTTTGAGAAAAATTTTTTTTGCGAATTTCTCCAATATTTTTGTGTTCTGACATCCCCCAGAAGTCTTTTAACTTTTTTCATGATGGATCGAATCGCTAAAGTGAAAAACGAAAGACTTATATCAGACCACAATTTATGAGAAAAATTTTTTTTGCGAATTTCTCCAATATCTCTGTGTTCTGATAGCCCCCAGAAGACTTCAAACTTTTATCATGATGGATCGAATCGCTAAAGTGAAAAACGAAAGACTTATATCCGCCCAAAACTTTGAGAAAAATTTTTTTTGCGAATTTCTCCAACCTTTTTGTGTTCTGACATCCCCCAGAAGTCTTTTAACTTTTTTCATGATGGATCGAATCGCTAAAGTGAAAAACGAAAGACTTATATCAGACCACAATTTATGAGAAAAATTTTTTTCCGAATTTCTCCAATATCTCTGTGTTCTGATAGCCCCCAGAAGACTTCAAACTTTTATCACGATGGATCGAATCGCTAAAGTAAAAAACGAAAGTCTTATATCCGACGAAAATTTTTGAGAAAAATTTTTTTTGCGTATTTCTCCAATATTTTTGTGTTCTGACATCACCCAGAAGTCTTTTAACTTTTATCATGATGGATCGATTTGCTAAAGTGAAAAACGAAAGACTTATATCAGACCAAAATTTTTGAGAAAAATTTTTTTTGCGAATTTCTCCAATATCTCAGTGTTCTGATAGCCCCCAGAAAAGTTCAAACTTTTATCATGATGGATCGAATCGCTAAAGTGAAAAGAGATAGACTTATATCAGTCAAAGTCTGAAATTTTTGAGTAAAACTTTTTTTGACTATTTCTCCAATATTTCTGTGTTCTAATAGCCCCCAGAAGAGTTCAAACTTTTATCATGATGAATCGAATCGCTAAAGTGAAAACGAAAGAGTTATATCAGTCAAAGTTCGAAGTATTTGAGTAAAATTTTTTTTGCATATTTCTTCAATATCTCTGTGTTCTGATAGCCCTCAGAAGAGTTCAAACTTTTATCATGATGAATCGAATCGCTAAAGTGAAAAACGAAAGACTTATATCAGACCACAGTTTTTGAGAAAAATTTTTTTTGCGAATTTCTCCAATATTTTTGTGTTCTGACATCCCCCAGAAGTCTTTTAACTTTTTTCATGATGGATCGAATCGCTAAAGTGAAAAACGAAAGACTTATATCCGACCAAAATTTTTGAGAAAAATTTTTTTTGCGAATTCTCCAATATCTCTGTGTTCTGATAGCCCCCAGAAGAGTTCAAACTTTTATCATGATGGATCGAATCGCTAAAGTGAAAAACGAAAGACTTATATCAGTCAAAGTTCGAAATATTTGAGTAAAACTTTTTTGCGAATTTCTCCAATATCCCTGTGTTCTGATAGCCCCCAGAAGAGTTCAAACTTTTATCATGATGGATCGAATCGCTAAAGTGAAAAACGAAAGACTTATATCCGACCAAAATTTTTGAGAAAAATTTTTTTTGCGAATTTCTCCAATATTTTTGTGTTCTGACATCCCCCAGAAGTCTTTTAACTTTTTTCATGATGGATCGAATCGCTAAAGTGAAAAACGAAAGACCTATATCAGACCACAATTTTTGTGAAAAATTTTTTTTGCGAATTTCTCCACTATCTCTGTGTTCTGATAGCCCCCAGAATACTTCAAACTTTTATCATGATGGATCGAATCGCTAAAGTGAAAAACGAAAGAGTTATATCTGTCAAAGTTCGAAATATCTTTGTAAAATTTTTTTTGCGAATTTCTCCAATATTTTTGTGTTCTGACATCACCCAGAAGACTTCAAACTTTTATCATGATGGATCGAATCGCTAAAGTGAAAAACGAAAGACTTATATCCGACCAAATTTTTGAGAAAAATTTTTTTTGCGAATTTTTTCAATATCTCTGTGTTCTGATAGCCCCCAGAAGAGTTCAAACTTTTATCATGATGGGCCGAATCGCTAAAGTGAAAAACGAAAGGCTTATATCAGACCACAATTTTTGAGAAAAATTTTTTTTGCGAATTTCTCCAATATTTTTGTGTTCTGACATCCCCCAGAAGTCTTTTAACTTTTTTCATGATGGATCGAATCGCTAAAGTGAAAAACGAAAGACTTATATCAGACCACAATTTTTGTGAAAAATTTTTTTGCGAATTTCTCCACTATCTCTGTGTTCTGATAGCCCCCAGAATACTTCAAACTTTTATCATGATGGATCGAATCGCTAAAGTGAAAAACGAAAGAGTTATATCTGTCAAAGTTCGAAATATTTTTGTAAAATTTTTTTTGCGAATTTCTCCAATATCTCTGTGTTCTGATAACCCCCAGAAGAGTTCAAACTTTTATCATGATGGATCGAATCGCCAAAGTGAAAAACGAAAGACTTATATCAGACCACAATTTTTGAGAAACATTTTTTTTGCGAATTTATCCAATATCTCTGTGTTCTGATAACCCCCAGAAGAGTTCAAACTTTTATCATGATGGATCGAATCGCTAAAGTGAAAAACGAAAGACTTATATCAGTCAAAGTTCGAAATTTTTGAGTAAAACTTTTTTTGACAATTTCTCCAATATCTCTGTGTTCTGATAGCCCCCAGAAGACTTCACACTTTTATCATGATGGATCGAATCGCTAAAGTGAAAAACGAAAGACATATATCCGACCAAAATTTTTGAGAAAAATTTTTTTTGCGAATTTCTTCAATATCTCTGTGTTCTGATAGCCCCCAGAAGAGTTCAAACTTTTATCATGATGGACCGAACCGCTAAAGTGAAAAACGAAAGACTTATATCAGACCACAATTTTTGAGAAAAATTTTTTTTGCGAATTTCTCCAACCTTTTTGCGTTCTGAAATCCCCCAGAAGTCTTTTAACTTTTTTCATGATGGATCGAATCGCTAAAGTGAAAAACGAAAGACTTATATCAGACCACAATTTATGAGAAAAATTTTTTTTCCGAATTTCTCCAATATCTCTGTGTTCTGATAGCCCCCAGAAGACTTCAAACTTTTATCACGATGGATCGAATCGCTAAAGTAAAAAACGAAAGTCTTATATCCGACGAAAATTTTTGAGAAAAATTTTTTTTGCGTATTTCTCCAATATTTTTGTGTTCTGACATCACCCAGAAGTCTTTTAACTTTTATCATGATGGATCGATTTGCTAAAGTGAAAAACGAAAGACTTATATCAGACCAAAATTTTTGAGAAAAATTTTTTTTGCGAATTTCTCCAATATCTCAGTGTTCTGATAGCCCCCAGAAAAGTTCAAACTTTTATCATGATGGATCGAATCGCTAAAGTGAAAAGAGATAGACTTATATCAGTCAAAGTCTGAAATTTTTGAGTAAAACTTTTTTTTACTATTTCTCCAATATTTCTGTGTTCTAATAGCCCCCAGAAGAGTTCAAACTTTTATCATGATGAATCGAATCGCTAAAGTGAAAACGAAAGAGTTATATCAGTCAAAGTTCGAAGTATTTGAGTAAAATTTTTTTTGCATATTTCTTCAATATCTCTGTGTTCTGATAGCCCTCAGAAGAGTTCAAACTTTTATCATGATGAATCGAATCCCTAAAGTGAAAAACGAAAAAGTTATATCAGTCAAAGTTCGAAATATTTGTGTAAAATTTTTTTTGCGAATTACTCCAATATCTCTGTGTTCTGATAACCCCCAGAAGAGTTCAAACTTTTATCATGATGGATCGAATCGCTAAAATGAAAAACGAAAGAGTTATATCAGTCAAAGTTCGAAATATTTCAGTAAAATTTTTTTGCGAATTTCTCCAATATCTCTGTGTTCTGATAACCCCCAGAAGAGTTCAAACTTTTATCATGATGGACCGAATCGCTAAAGTGAAAAACGAAAGACTTATATCTGTCAAAGTTCGAAATATTTGAGTAAAACTTTTTTTGCGAATTTCTCCAATATCTCTGTGTTCTGATAGCCCCCAGAAGACATCAAACTTTTATCATGATGGATCGAATCGCTAAAGTGAAAAACGAAAGACTTATATCAGTCAAAGTGCGAAATTTTTGAGTAAAACTTTTTTTGACAATTTCTCCAATATCTCTGTGTTCTGATAGCCCCCAGAAGACTTCAAACTTTTATCATGATGGATCGAATCGCTAAAGTGAAAAACGAAAGAGATATATCCGACCAAAATTTTTGAGAAAAATTTTTTTTGCGAATTTCTTCAATATCTCTGTGTTCTGATAGCCCCCAGAAGAGTTCAAACTTTTATCATGATGGACCGAACCGCTAAAGTGAAAAACGAAAGACTTATATCAGACCACAATTTTTGAGAAAAATTTTTTTTGCGAATTTCTCCAACCTTTTTGTGTTCTGACATCCCCCAGAAGTCTTTTAACTTTTTTCATGATGGATCGAATCGCTAAAGTGAAAAACGAAAGACTTATATCAGACCACAATTTATGAGAAAAATTTTTTTCCGAATTTCTCCAATATCTCTGTGTTCTGATAGCCCCCAGAAGACTTCAAACTTTTATCACGATGGATCGAATCGCTAAAGTAAAAAACGAAAGTCTTATATCCGACGAAAATTTTTGAGAAAAATTTTTTTTGCGTATTTCTCCAATATTTTTGTGTTCTGACATCACCCAGAAGTCTTTTAACTTTTATCATGATGGATCGATTTGCTAAAGTGAAAAACGAAAGGCTTATATCAGACCAAAATTTTTGAGAAAAATTTTTTTTGCGAATTTGTCCAATATCTCAGTGTTCTGATAGCCCCCAGAAAAGTTCAAACTTTTATCATGATGGATCGAATCGCTAAAGTGAAAAGAGATAGACTTATATCAGTCAAAGTCTGAAATTTTTGAGTAAAACTTTTTTTTACTATTTCTCCAATATTTCTGTGTTCTAATAGCCCCCAGAAGAGTTCAAACTTTTATCATGATGAATCGAATCGCTAAAGCGAAAACGAAAGAGTTATATCAGTCAAAGTTCGAAGTATTTGAGTAAAATTTTTTTTGCATATTTCTTCAATATCTCTGTGTTCTGATAGCCCTCAGAAGAGTTCAAACTTTTATCATGATGAATCGAATCCCTAAAGTGAAAAACGAAAAAGTTATATCAGTCAAAGTTCGAAATATTTGTGTAAAATTTTTTTTGCGAATTACTCCAATATCTCTGTGTTCTGATAACCCCCAGAAGAGTTCAAACTTTTATCATGATGGATCGAATCGCTAAAATGAAAAACGAAAGAGTTATATCAGTCAAAGTTCGAAATATTTCAGTAAAATTTTTTTTGCGAATTTCTCCAATATCTCTGTGTTCTGATAACCCCCAGAAGAGTTCAAACTTTTATCATGATGGACCGAATCGCTAAAGTGAAAAACGAAAGACTTATATCTGTCAAAGTTCGAAATATTTGAGTAAAACTTTTTTTGCGAATTTCTCCAATATCTCTGTGTTCTGATAGCCCCCAGAAGACATCAAACTTTTATCATGATGGATCGAATCGCTAAAGTGAAAAACGAAAGACTTATATCAGTCAAAGTGCGAAATTTTTGAGTAAAACTTTTTTTGACAATTTCTCCAATATCTCTGTGTTCTGATAGCCCCCAGAAGACTTCAAACTTTTATCATGATGGATCGAATCGCTAAAGTGAAAAACGAAAGACATATATCCGACCAAAATTTTTGAGAAAAATTTTTTTTGCGAATTTCTTCAATATCTCTGTGTTCTGATAGCCCCCAGAAGAGTTCAAACTTTTATCATGATGGACCGAATCGCTAAAGTGAAAAACGAAAGACTTATATCAGACCACAATTTTTGAGAAAAATTTTTTTTGCGAATTTCTCCAACCTTTTTGTGTTCTGAAATCCCCCAGAAGTCTTTTAACTTTTTTCATGATGGATCGAATCGCTAAAGTGAAAAACGAAAGATTTATATCAGACCACAATTTTTGTGAAAAATTTTTTTTGCGAATTTCTCCACTATCTCTGTGTTCTGATAGCCCCCAGAATACTTCAAATTTTTATCATGATGGATCGAAACGCTAAAGTGAAAAACGAAAGAGTTATATCTGTCAAAGTTCGAAATATTTTTGTAAAATTTTTTTTGCGAATTTTTCCAATATCTCTGTGTTCTGATAACCCCCAGAAGTGATCAAACTTTTATCATGATGGATCGAATCGCTAAAGTGAAAAACGAAAGACTTATATCCGACAAAAATTTTTGAGAAAAATTTTTTTTAAGAATTTCTCCAATATTTTTGTGTTCTGATATCCCCCAGGAGTTTTTTAACTTTTTTCATCTGGATCGAATCGCTAAAGTGAAAAACGGAAGACTTATATCAGACCACAATTTTTGAGAAAAATTTTTTTTGCGAATTTATCCAATATCTCTGTGTTCTGATAACCCCCAGAAGAGTTCAAACTTTTATTATGATGGATCGAATCGCTAAAGTGAAAAACGAAAGACTTTTATCCGATCAAAATTTTTGAGAAAAATTTTTTTTGCGAATTTCTCCAATATTTTTGTGTTCTGACATCACCCAGAAGTCTTTTAACTTTTTTCATGATGAATCGAATCGCTAAAGTGAAAAACGAAAGACTTATATCAGTCAAAGTTCGAAATTTTTGAGTAAAACTTTTTTTGACAATTTCTCCAATATCTCTGTGTTCTGATAGCCCCCAGAAGTGTTCAAACTTTTATCATGATGGACCGAATCGCTAAAGTGAAATACGAAAGACATATATCAGACCACAATTTTTGAGAAAAATTTTTTTTGCAAATTTCTCCAATATTTTTGTGTTCTGACATCCCCCAGAAGTCTTTTAACTTTTTTCATGATGGATCGAATCGCTAAAGTGAAAAACGAAAGACTTATATCAGACCACAATTTATGAGAAAAATTTTTTTTCCGAATTTCTCCAATATCTCTGTGTTCTGATAGCCCCCAGAAGACTTCAAACTTTTATCACGATGGATCGAATCGCTAAAGTAAAAAACGAAAGTCTTATATCCGACGAAAATTTTTGAGAAAAATTTTTTTTGCGTATTTCTCCAATATTTTTGTGTTCTGACATCACCCAGAAGTCTTTTAACTTTTATCATGATGGATCGATTTGCTAAAGTGAAAAACGAAAGACTTATATCAGACCAAAATTTTTGAGAAAAATTTTTTTTGCGAATTTCTCCAATATCTCAGTGTTCTGATAGCCCCCAGAAAAGTTCAAACTTTTATCATGATGGATCGAATCGCTAAAGTGAAAAAAGATAGACTTATATCAGTCAAAGTATGAAATTTTTGAGTAAAACTTTTTTTGACTATTTCTCCAATATTTCTGTGTTCTAATAGCCCCCAGAAGAGTTCAAACTTTTATCATGATGAATCGAATCGCTAAAGTGAAAACGAAAGAGTTATATCAGTCAAAGTTCGAAGTATTTGAGTAAAATTTTTTTTGCATATTTCTTCAATATCTCTGTGTTCTGATAGCCCTCAGAAGAGTTCAAACTTTTATCATGATGAATCGAATCCCTAAAGTGAAAAACGAAAGAGTTATATCTGTCAAAGTTCGAAACATCTTTGTAAAATTTTTTTTGCGAATTTCTCCAATATTTTTGTGTTCTGACATCACCCAGAAGTCTTTTAACTTTTTTCATGATGAATCGAATCGCTAAAGTGAAAAACGAAAGACTTATATCAGTCAAAGTTCGAAATTTTTGAGTAAAACTTTTTTTGACAATTTCTCCAATATCTCTGTGTTCTGATAGCCCCCAGAAGACTTCAAACTTTTATCATGATGGATCGAATCGCTAAAGTGAAAAACGAAAGACATATATCCGACCAAAATTTTGAGAAAAATTTTTTTTGCGAATTTCTTCAATATCTCTGTGTTCTGATAGCCCCCAGAAGAGTTCAAACTTTTATCATGATGGACCGAATCGCTAAAGTGAAAAACGAAAGACTTATATCAGACCACAGTTTTTGAGAAAAATTTTTTTTGCGAATTTCTCCAATATTTTTGTGTTCTGACATCCCCCAGAAGTCTTTTAACTTTTTTTATGATGGATCGAATCGCTAAAGTGAAAAACGAAAGACTTATATCAGACCACAATTTATGAGAAAAATTTTTTTTGCGAATTTCTCCAATATCTCTGTGTTCTGATAGCCCCCAGAAGACTTCAAACTTTTATCATGATGGATCGAATCGCTAAAGTGAAAAACGAAAGACTTATATCCGCCCAAAACTTTGAGAAAAATTTTTTTTGCGAATTTCTCCAATATTTTTGTGTTCTGACATCACCCAGAAGTCTTTTAACTTTTTTCATGATGGATCGAATCGCTAAAGTGAAAAACGAAACTCTTATATCCGACCAAAATTTTTGAGAAAAATTTTTTTTGCGAATTCTCCAATATCACCGTGTTCTGATAGCCCCCAGAAGAGTTCAAACTTTTATCATGATGGATCGAATCGCTAAAGTGAAAAACGAAAGACTTATATCAGTCAAAGTTCGAAATATTTGAGTAAAACTTTTTTGCGAATTTCTCCAATATCCCTGTGTTCTGATAACCCCCAGAAGAGTTCAAACTTTTATCATGATGGATCGAATCGCTAAAGTGAAAAACGAAAGACTTTTATCCGACCAAAATTTTTGAGAAAAATTTTTTTTGCGAATTTGTCCAATATTTTTGTGTTCTGACATCACCCAGAAGTCTTTTAACTTTTTTCATGATGAATCGAATCGCTAAAGTGAAAAACGAAAGACTTATATCAGTCAAAGTTCGAAATTTTTGAGTAAAACTTTTTTTGACAATTTCTCCAATATCTCTGTGTTCTGATAGCCCCCAGAAGACTTCAAACTTTTATCATGATGTATCGAATCGCTAAAGTGAAAAACGAAAGACATATATCCGACCAAAATTTTTGAGAAAAATTTTTTTTGCGAATTTCTTCAATATCTCTGTGTTCTGATAGCCCCCAGAAGAGTTCAAACTTTTATCATGATGGGCCGAATCGCTAAAGTGAAAAACGAAAGACTTATATCAGACCACAATTTTTGAGAAAAATTTTTTTTGCGAATTTCTCCAATATTTTTGTGTTCTGACATCCCCCAGAAGTCTTTTAACTTTTTTCATGATGGATCGAATCGCTAAAGTGAAAAAAGAAAGACTTATATCAGACCACAATTTTTGTGAAAAATTTTTTTGCGAATTTCTCCACTATCTCTGTGTTCTGATAGCCCCCAGAATACTTCAAACTTTTATCATGATGGATCGAATCGCTAAAGTGAAAAACGAAAGAGTTATATCTGTCAAAGTTCGAAATATTTTTGTAAAATTTTTTTTGCGAATTTCTCCAATATCTCTGTGTTCTGATAACCCCCAGAAGAGTTCAAACTTTTATCATGATGGATCGAATCGCCAAAGTGAAAACGAAAGACTTATATCAGACCAAAATTTTTGAGAAACATTTTTTTTGCGAATTTATCCAATATCTCTGTGTTCTGATAACCCCCAGAAGAGTTCAAACTTTTATCATGATGGATCGAATCGCTAAAGTGAAAAACGAAAGACTTATATCAGTCAAAGTTCGAAATTTTTGAGTAAAACTTTTTTTGACAATTTCTCCAATATCTCTGTGTTCTGATAGCCCCCAGAAGACTTCAAACTTTTATCATGATGGATCGAATCGCTAAAGTGAAAAACGAAAGACTTATATCAGTCAAAGTTCGAAATTTTTGAGTAAAACTTTTTTTGACGAATTTCTCCAATATCTCTGTGTTCTGATAGCCCCCAGAAGAGTTCAAACTTTTATCATGATGTACCGAATCGCTAAAGTGAAAAACGAAAGACTTATATCAGACCACAATTTTTGAGAAAAATTTTTTTTGCGAATTTCTCCAATATTTTTGTGTTCTGACATCCCCCAGAAGTCTTTTAACTTTTTTCATGATGGATCGAATCGCTAAAGTGAAAAACGAAAGACTTATATCAGACCACAATTTATGAGAAAAATTTTTTTTCCGAATTTTTCCAATATGTCTGTGTTCTGATAGCCCCCAGAAGACTTCAAACTTTTATCACGATGGATCGAATCGCTAAAGTAAAAAACGAAAGTCTTATATCCGACGAAAATTTTTGAGAAAAATTTTTTTTGCGTATTTCTCCAATATTTTTGTGTTCTGACATCACCCAGAAGTCTTTTAACTTTTATCATGATGGATCGATTTGCTAAAGTGAAAAACGAAAGACTTATATCAGACCAAAATTTTTGAGAAAAATTTTTTTTGCGAATTTCTCCAATATCTCAGTGTTCTGATAGCCCCCAGAAAAGTTCAAACTTTTATCATGATGGATCGAATCGCTAAAGTGAAAAAAGATAGACTTATATCAGTCAAAGTATGAAATTTTTGAGTAAAACTTTTTCTGACTATTTCTCCAATATTTCTGTGTTCTAATAGCCCCCAGAAGAGTTCAAACTTTTATCATGATGAATCGAATCGCTAAAGTGAAAACGAAAGAGTTATATCAGTCAAAGTTCGAAGTAATTGAGTAAAATTTTTTTTGCATATTTCTTCAATATCTCTGTGTTCTGATAGCCCTCAGAAGAGTTCAAACTTTTATCATGATGAATCGAATCCCTAAAGTGAAAAACGAAAGAGTTATATCTGTCAAAGTTCGAAAAATCTTTGTAAAATTTTTTTTGCGAATTTCTCCAATATTTTTGTGTTCTGACATCACCCAGAAGTCTTTTAACTTTTTTCATGATGAATCGAATCGCTAAAGTGAAAAACGAAAGACTTATATCAGTCAAAGTTCGAAATTTTTGAGTAAAACTTTTTTTGACAATTTCTCCAATATCTCTGTGTTCTGATAGCCCCCAGAAGTGTTCAAACTTTTATCATGATGGACCGAATCGCTAAAGTGAAAAACGAAAGACATATATCAGACCACAATTTTTGAGAAAAATTTTTTTTGCGAATTTCTCCAATATTTTTGTGTTCTGACATCCCCCAGAAGTCTTTTAACTTTTTTCATGATGGATCGAATCGCTAAAGTGAAAAACGAAAGATTTATATCAGACCACAATTTATGAGAAAAATTTTTTTTCCGAATTTCTCCAATATCTCTGTGTTCTGATAGCCCCCAGAAGACTTCAAACTTTTATCACGATGGATCGAATCGCTAAAGTAAAAAACGAAAGTCTTATATCCGACGAAAATTTTTGAGAAAAATTTTTTTTGCGTATTTCTCCAATATTTTTGTGTTCTGACATCACCCAGAAGTCTTTTAACTTTTATCATGATGGATCGATTTGCTAAAGTGAAAAACGAAAGACTTATATCAGACCAAAATTTTTGAGAAAAATTTTTTTTGCGAATTTCTCCAATATCTCAGTGTTCTGATAGCCCCCAGAAAAGTTCAAACTTTTATCATGATGGATCGAATCGCTAAAGTGAAAAAAGATAGACTTATATCAGTCAAAGTATGAAATTTTTGAGTAAAACTTTTTTTGACTATTTCTCCAATATTTCTGTGTTCTAATAGCCCCCAGAAGAGTTCAAACTTTTATCATGATGAATCGAATCGCTAAAGTGAAAACGAAAGAGTTATATCAGTCAAAGTTCGAAGTAATTGAGTAAAATTTTTTTTGCATATTTCTTCAATATCTCTGTGTTCTGGTAGCCCTCAGAAGAGTTCAAACTTTTATCATGATGAATCGAATCCCTAAAGTGAAAAACGAAAGAGTTATATCTGTCAAAGTTCGAAATATCTTTGTAAAATTTTTTTTGCGAATTTCTCCAATATTTTTGTGTTCTGACATCACCCAGAAGTCTTTTAACTTTTTTCATGATGGATCGAATCGCTAAAGTGAAAAACGAAAGACTTATATCCGACCAAAACTTTTGAGAAAAATTTTTTTTGCGAATATCTCCAATATTTTTGTGTTCTGACATCACCCAGAAGTCTTTTAACATTTTCATGTTGGATCGAATCGCTAAAGTGAAAAACGAAAGAGTTATATCCGACCAAAATTTTTGAGAAAAATTTTTTTTGCGAATTCTCCAATATCTCCGTGTTCTGATAGCCCCCAGAAGAGTTCAAACTTTTATCATGATGGATCGAATCGCTAAAGTGAAAAACGAAAGACTTATATCAGTCAAAGTTCGAAATATTTGAGTAAAACTTTTTTGCGAATTTCTCCAATATCCCTGTGTTCTGATAACCCCCAGAAGAGTTCAAACTTTTATCATGATGGATCGAATCGCTAAAGTGAAAAACGAAAGTCTTTTATCCGACCAAAATTTTGGAGAAAAATTTTTTTTGCGAATTTCTCCAATATTTTTGTGTTCTGACATCACCCAGAAGTCTTTTAACTTTTTTCATGATGAATCGAATCGCTAAAGTGAAAAACGAAAGACTTATATCAGTCAAAGTTCGAAATTTTTGAGTAAAACTTTTTTTGACAATTTCTCCAATATCTCTGTGTTCTGATAGCCCCCAGAAGACTTCAAACTTTTATCATGATGGATCGAATCGCTAAAGTGAAAAACGAAAGACATATATCCGACCAAAATTTTTGAGAAAAATTTTTTTTGCGAATTTCTTCAATATCTCTGTGTTCTGATAGCCCCCAGAAGAGTTCAAACTTTTATCATGATGGGCCGAATCGCTAAAGTGAAAAACGAAAGACTTATATCAGACCACAATTTTTGAGAAAAATTTTTTTTGCGAATTTCTCCAACCTTTTTGTGTTCTGAAATCCCCCAGAAGTCTTTTAACTTTTTTCATGATGGATCGAATCGCTAAAGTGAAAAACGAAAGATTTATATCAGACCACAATTTTTGTGAAAAATTTTTTTTGCGAATTTCTCCACTATCTCTGTGTTCTGATAGCCCCCAGAATACTTCAAATTTTTATCATGATGGATCGAAACGCTAAAGTGAAAAACGAAAGAGTTATATCTGTCAAAGTTCGAAATATTTTTGTAAAATTTTTTTTGCGAATTTTTCCAATATCTCTGTGTTCTGATAACCCCCAGAAGAGTTCAAACTTTTATCATGATGGATCGAATCGCTAAAGTGAAAAACGAAAGACTTATATCCGACAAAAATTTTTGAGAAAAATTTTTTTTAAGAATTTCTCCAATATTTTTGTGTTCTGATATCCCCCAGGAGTTTTTTAACTTTTTTCATCTGGATCGAATCGCTAAAGTGAAAAACGGAAGACTTATATCAGACCACAATTTTTGAGAAAAATTTTTTTTGCGAATTTATCCAATATCTCTGTGTTCTGATAACCCCCAGAAGAGTTCAAACTTTTATTATGATGGATCGAATCGCTAAAGTGAAAAACGAAAGACTTTTATCCGATCAAAATTTTTGAGAAAAATTTTTTTTGCGAATTTCTCCAATATTTTTGTGTTCTGACATCACCCAGAAGTCTTTTAACTTTTTTCATGATGAATCGAATCGCTAAAGTGAAAAACGAAAGACTTATATCAGTCAAAGTTCGAAATTTTTGAGTAAAACTTTTTTTGACAATTTCTCCAATATCTCTGTGTTCTGATAGCCCCCAGAAGTGTTCAAACTTTTATCATGATGGACCGAATCGCTAAAGTGAAAAACGAAAGACATATATCAGACCACAATTTTTGAGAAAAATTTTTTTTGCGAATTTCTCCAATATTTTTGTGTTCTGACATCCCCCAGAAGTCTTTTAACTTTTTTCATGATGGATCGAATCGCTAAAGTGAAAAACGAAAGATTTATATCAGACCACAATTTATGAGAAAAATTTTTTTTCCGAATTTCTCCAATATCTCTGTGTTCTGATAGCCCCCAGAAGACTTCAAACTTTTATCACGATGGATCGAATCGCTAAAGTAAAAAACGAAAGTCTTATATCCGACGAAAATTTTTGAGAAAAATTTTTTTTGCGTATTTCTCCAATATTTTTGTGTTCTGACATCACCCAGAAGTCTTTTAACTTTTATCATGATGGATCGATTTGCTAAAGTGAAAAACGAAAGACTTATATCAGACCAAAATTTTTGAGAAAAATTTTTTTTGCGAATTTCTCCAATATCTCAGTGTTCTGATAGCCCCCAGAAAAGTTCAAACTTTTATCATGATGGATCGAATCGCTAAAGTGAAAAAAGATAGACTTATATCAGTCAAAGTATGAAATTTTTGAGTAAAACTTTTTTTGACTATTTCTCCAATATTTCTGTGTTCTAATAGCCCCCAGAAGAGTTCAAACTTTTATCATGATGAATCGAATCGCTAAAGTGAAAACGAAAGAGTTATATCAGTCAAAGTTCGAAGTAATTGAGTAAAATTTTTTTTGCATATTTCTTCAATATCTCTGTGTTCTGATAGCCCTCAGAAGAGTTCAAACTTTTATCATGATGAATCGAATCCCTAAAGTGAAAAACGAAAGAGTTATATCTGTCAAAGTTCGAAATATCTTTGTAAAATTTTTTTTGCGAATTTCTCCAATATTTTTGTGTTCTGACATCACCCAGAAGTCTTTAAACTTTTTTCATGATGAATCGAATCGCTAAAGTGAAAAACGAAAGACTTATATCAGTCAAAGTTCGAAATTTTTGAGTAAAACTTTTTTTGACAATTTCTCCAATATCTCTGTGTTCTGATAGCCCCCAGAAGACTTCAAATTTTATCATGATGGATCGAATCGCTAAAGTGAAAAACGAAAGACTTATATCCGCCCAAAACTTTGAGAAAAATTTTTTTTGCGAATTTCTCCAATATTTTTGTGTTCTGACATCACCCAGAAGTCTTTTAACTTTTTTCATGATGGATCGAATCGCTAAAGTGAAAAACGAAAGACTTATATCCGACCAAAATTTTTGAGAAAAATTTTTTTTGCGAATTCTCCAATATCTCCGTGTTCTGATAGCCCCCAGAAGAGTTCAAACTTTTATCATGATGGATCGAATCGCTAAAGTGAAAAACGAAAGACTTATATCAGTCAAAGTTCGAAATATTTGAGTAAAACTTTTTTGCGAATTTCTCCAATATCCCTGTGTTCTGATAGCCCCCAGAAGAGTTCAAACTTTTATCATGATGGATCGAATCGCTAAAGTGAAAAACGAAAGACTTATATCCGACCAAAATTTTTGAGAAAAATTTTTTTTGCGAATTTCTCCAATATTTTTGTGTTCTGACATCACCCAGAAGTCTTTTAACTTTTTTCATGATGAATCGAATCGCTAAAGTGAAAAACGAAAGACTTATATCAGTCAAAGTTCGAAATTTTTGAGTAAAACTTTTTTTGACAATTTCTCCAATATTTCTGTGTTCTGATAGCCCCCAGAAGACTTCAAACTTTTATCATGATGGATCGAATCGCTAAAGTGAAAAACGAAAGACTTATATCCGACCAAAATTTTTGAGAAAAATTTTTTTTGCGAATTTCTTCAATATCTCTGTGTTCTGATAGCCCCCAGAAGAGTTCAAACTTTTATCATGATGGGCCGAATCGCTAAAGTGAAAAACGAAAGACTTATATCAGACCACAATTTTTGAGAAAAATTTTTTTTGCGAATTTCTCCAACCTTTTTGTGTTCTGAAATCCCCCAGAAGTCTTTTAACTTTTTTCATGATGGATCGAATCGCTAAAGTGAAAAACGAAAGATTTATATCAGACCACAATTTTTGTGAAAAATTTTTTTTGCGAATTTCTCCACTATCTCTGTGTTCTGATAGCCCCCAGAATACTTCAAATTTTTATCATGATGGATCGAAACGCTAAAGTGAAAAACGAAAGAGTTATATCTGTCAAAGTTCGAAATATTTTTGTAAAATTTTTTTTGCGAATTTTTCCAATATCTCTGTGTTCTGATAACCCCCAGAAGAGTTCAAACTTTTATCATGATGGATCGAATCGCTAAAGTGAAAAACGAAAGACTTATATCCGACAAAAATTTTTGAGAAAAATTTTTTTTAAGAATTTCTCCAATATTTTTGTGTTCTGATATCCCCCAGGAGTTTTTTAACTTTTTTCATCTGGATCGAATCGCTAAAGTGAAAAACGGAAGACTTATATCAGACCACAATTTTTGAGAAAAATTTTTTTTGCGAATTTATCCAATATCTCTGTGTTCTGATAACCCCCAGAAGAGTTCAAACTTTTATTATGATGGATCGAATCGCTAAAGTGAAAAACGAAAGACTTTTATCCGATCAAAATTTTTGAGAAAAATTTTTTTTGCGAATTTCTCCAATATTTTTGTGTTCTGACATCACCCAGAAGTCTTTTAACTTTTTTCATGATGAATCGAATCGCTAAAGTGAAAAACGAAAGACTTATATCAGTCAAAGTTCGAAATTTTTGAGTAAAACTTTTTTTGACAATTTCTCCAATATCTCTGTGTTCTGATAGCCCCCAGAAGTGTTCAAACTTTTATCATGATGGACCGAATCGCTAAAGTGAAAAACGAAAGACTTATATCAGACCACAATTTTTGAGAAAAATTTTTTTTGCGAATTTCTCCAATATTTTTGTGTTCTGACATCCCCCAGAAGTCTTTTAACTTTTTTCATGATGGATCGAATCGCTAAAGTGAAAAAAGAAAGACTTATATCAGACCACAATTTTTGTGAAAAATTTTTTTTGCGAATTTCTCCACTATCTCTGTGTTCTGATAGCCCCCAGAATACTTCAAACTTTTATCATGATGGATCGAATCGCTAAAGTGAAAAACGAAAGAGTTATATCTGTCAAAGTTCGAAATATTTTTGTAAAATTTTTTTTGCGAATTTCTCCAATATCTCTGTGTTCTGATAACCCCCAGAAGAGTTCAAACTTTTATCATGATGGATCGAATCGCCAAAGTGAAAACGAAAGACTTATATCAGACCACAATTTTTGAGAAACATTTTTTTTGCGAATTTATCCAATATCTCTGTGTTCTGATAACCCCCAGAAGAGTTCAAACTTTTATCATGATGGATCGAATCGCTAAAGTGAAAAACGAAAGATTTATATCAGTCAAAGTTCGAAATTTTTGAGTAAAACTTTTTTTGACAATTTCTCCAATATCTCTGTGTTCTGATAGCCCCCAGAAGACTTCAAACTTTTATCATGATGTATCGAATCGCTAAAGTGAAAAACGGAAGACTTATATCAGTCAAAGTTCGAAATTTTTGAGTAAAACTTTTTTTGACAATTTCTCCAATATCTCTGTGTTCTGATAGCCCCCAGAAGAGTTCAAACTTTTATCATGATGTACCGAATCGCTAAAGTGAAAAACGAAAGACTTATATCAGACCACAATTTTTGAGAAAAATTTTTTTTGCGAATTTCTCCAATATTTTTGTGTTCTGACATCCCCCAGAAGTTTTTTAACTTTTTTCATCTGGATCGAATCGCTAAAGTGAAAAACGGAAGACTTATATCAGACCACAATTTTTGAGAAAAATTTTTTTTGCGAATTTATCCAATATCTCTGTGTTCTGATAACCCCCAGAAGAGTTCAAACTTTTATTATGATGGATCGAATCGCTAAAGTGAAAAACGAAAGACTTTTATCCGATCAAAATTTTTGAGAAAAATTTTTTTTGCGAATTTCTCCAATATTTTTGTGTTCTGACATCACCCAGAAGTCTTTTAACTTTTTTCATGATGAATCGAATCGCTAAAGTGAAAAACGAAAGACTTATATCAGTCAAAGTTCGAAATTTTTGAGTAAAACTTTTTTTGACAATTTCTCCAATATCTCTGTGTTCTGATAGCCCCCAGAAGTGTTCAAACTTTTATCATGATGGACCGAATCGCTAAAGTGAAAAACGAAAGACTTATATCAGACCACAATTTTTGAGAAAAATTTTTTTTGCGAATTTCTCCAATATTTTTGTGTTCTGACATCCCCCAGAAGTCTTTTAACTTTTTTCATGATGGATCGAATCGCTAAAGTGAAAAACGAAAGACTTATATCAGACCACAATTTTTGTGAAAAATTTTTTTTGCGAATTTCTCCACTATCTCTGTGTTCTGATAGCCCCCAGAATACTTCAAACTTTTATCATGATGGATCGAATCGCTAAAGTGAAAAACGAAAGAGTTATATCTGTCAAAGTTCGAAATATTTTTGTAAAATTTTTTTTGCGAATTTCTCCAATATCTCTGTGTTCTGATAACCCCCAGAAGAGTTCAAACTTTTATCATGATGGATCGAATCGCCAAAGTGAAAACGAAAGACTTATATCAGACCACAATTTTTGAGAAACATTTTTTTTGCGAATTTATCCAATATCTCTGTGTTCTGATAACCCCCAGAAGAGTTCAAACTTTTATCATGATGGATCGAATCGCTAAAGTGAAAAACGAAAGATTTATATCAGTCAAAGTTCGAAATTTTTGAGTAAAACTTTTTTTGACAATTTCTCCAATATCTCTGTGTTCTGATAGCCCCCAGAAGACTTCAAACTTTTATCATGATGTATCGAATCGCTAAAGTGAAAAACGGAAGACTTATATCAGTCAAAGTTCGAAATTTTTGAGTAAAACTTTTTTTGACAATTTCTCCAATATCTCTGTGTTCTGATAGCCCCCAGAAGAGTTCAAACTTTTATCATGATGTACCGAATCGCTAAAGTGAAAAACGAAAGACTTATATCAGACCACAATTTTTGAGAAAAATTTTTTTTGCGAATTTCTCCAATATTTTTGTGTTCTGACATCCCCCAGAAGTCTTTTAACTTTTTTATGATGGATCGAATCGCTAAAGTGAAAAACGAAAGACTTATATCAGACCACAATTTATGAGAAAAATTTTTTTTCCGAATTTTTCCAATATGTCTGTGTTCTGATAGCCCCCAGAAGACTTCAAACTTTTATCACGATGGATCGAATCGCTAAAGTAAAAAACGAAAGTCTTATATCCGACGAAACTTTTTGAGAAAAATTTTTTTTGCGTATTTCTCCAATATTTTTGTGTTCTGACATCACCCAGAAGTCTTTTAACTTTTATCATGATGGATCGATTTGCTAAAGTGAAAAACGAAAGACTTATATCAGACCAAAATTTTTGAGAAAAATTTTTTTTGCGAATTTCTCCAATATCTCAGTGTTCTGATAGCCCCCAGAAAAGTTCAAACTTTTATCATGATGGATCGAATCGCTAAAGTGAAAAAAGATAGACTTATATCAGTCAAAGTTTGAAATTTTTGAGTAAAACTTTTTTTGACTATTTCTCCAATATTTCTGTGTTCTAATAGCCCCCAGAAGAGTTCAAACTTTTATCATGATGAATCGAATCGCTAAAGTGAAAACGAAAGAGTTATATCAGTCAAAGTTCGAAGTATTTGAGTAAAATTTTTTTTGCATATTTCTTCAATATCTCTGTGTTCTGATAGCCCTCAGAAGAGTTCAAACTTTTATCATGATGAATCGAATCCTTAAAGTGAAAAACGAAAGAGTTATATCTGTCAAAGTTCGAAATATCTTTGTAAAATTTTTTTTGCGAATTTCTCCAATATTTTTGTGTTCTGACATCACCCAGAAGTCTTTTAACTTTTTTCATGATGAATCGAATCGCTAAAGTGAAAAACGAAAGACTTATATCAGTCAAAGTTCGAAATTTTTGAGTAAAACTTTTTTTGAGAATTTCTCCAATATCTCTGTGTTCTGATAGCCCCCAGAAGACTTCAAACTTTTATCATGATGGATCGAATCGCTAAAGTGAAAAACGAAAGGCATATAACCGACCAAAATTTTTGAGAAAAATTTTTTTTGCGAATTTCTTCAATATCTCTGTGTTCTGATAGCCCCCAGAAGAGTTCAAACTTTTATCATGATGGACCGAATCGCTAAAGTGAAAAACGAAAGACTTATATCAGACCACAGTTTTTGAGAAAAATTTTTTTTGCGAATTTCTCCAATATTTTTGTGTTCTGACATCCCCCAGAAGTCTTTTAACTTTTTTCATGATGGATCGAATCGCTAAAGTGAAAAACGAAAGACTTATATCAGACCACAATTTATGAGAAAAATTTTTTTTGCGAATTTCTCCAATATCTCTGTGTTCTGATAGCCCCCAGAAGACTTCAAACTTTTATCATGATGGATCGAATCGCTAAAGTGAAAAACGAAAGACTTATATCCGCCCAAAACTTTGAGAAAAATTTTTTTTGCGAATTTCTCCAATATTTTTGTGTTCTGACATCACCCAGAAGTCTTTTAACTTTTTTCATGATGGATCGAATCGCTAAAGTGAAAAACGAAAGACTTATATCCGACCAAAATTTTTGAGAAAAATTTTTTTTGCGAATTCTCCAATATCTCCGTGTTCTGATAGCCCCCAGAAGAGTTCAAACTTTTATCATGATGGATCGAATCGCTAAAGTGAAAAACGAAAGACTTATATCAGTCAAAGTTCGAAATATTTGAGTAAAACTTTTTTGCGAATTTCTCCAATATCCCTGTGTTCTGATAACCCCCAGAAGAGTTCAAACTTTTATCATGATGGATCGAATCGCTAAAGTGAAAAACGAAAGACTTTTATCCGACCAAAATTTTTGAGAAAAATTTTTTTTGCGAATTTCTCCAATACTTTTGTGTTCTGACATCCCCCAGAAGTCTTTTAACTTTTTTCATGATGGATCGAATCGCTAAAGTGAAAAACGAAAGACCTATATCAGACCACAATTTTTGTGAAAAATTTTTTTTGCGAATTTCTCCACTATCTCTGTGTTCTGATAGCCCCCAGAATACTTCAAACTTTTATCATGATGGATCGAATCGCTAAAGTGAAAAACGAAAGAGTTATATCTGTCAAAGTTCGAAATATCTTTGTAAAATTTTTTTTGCGAATTTCTCCAATATTTTTGTGTTCTGACATCACCCAGAAGACTTCAAACTTTTATCATGATGGATCGAATCGCTAAAGTGAAAAACGAAAGACATATATCCGACCAAAATTTTTGAGAAAAATTTTTTTTGCGAATTTCTTCAATATCTCTGTGTTCTGATAGCCCCCAGAAGAGTTCAAACTTTTATCATGATGGGCCGAATCGCTAAAGTGAAAAACGAAAGGCTTATATCAGACCACAATTTTTGAGAAAAATTTTTTTTGCGAATTTCTCCAATATTTTTGTGTTCTGACATCCCCCAGAAGACTTTTAACTTTTTTCATGATGGATCGAATCGCTAAAGTGAAAAACGAAAGACTTATATCAGACCACAATTTTTGTGAAAAATTTTTTTTGCGAATTTCTCCACTATCTCTGTGTTCTGATAGACCCCAGAATACTTCAAACTTTTATCATGATGGATCGAATCGCTAAAGTGAAAAACGAAAGAGTTATATCTGTCAAAGTTCGAAATATTTTTGTAAAATTTTTTTTGCGAATTTCTCCAATATCTCTGTGTTCTGATAACCCCCAGAAGAGTTCAAACTTTTATCATGATGGATCGAATCGCCAAAGTGAAAAACGAAAGACTTATATCAGACCACAATATTTGAGAAACATTTTTTTTGCGAATTTATCCAATATCTCTGTGTTCTGATAACCCCCAGAAGAATTCAAA
Source organism: Solenopsis invicta (assembly GCF_016802725.1). Lineage (NCBI taxonomy): Eukaryota > Metazoa > Arthropoda > Insecta > Hymenoptera > Formicidae > Solenopsis > Solenopsis invicta. Next base: position 10,360,977 of record NC_052672.1, on the reverse strand, counting down.
CTTTTATCATGATGGATCGAATCGCTAAAGTGAAAAACGAAAGACTTATATCAGTCAAAGTTCGAAATTTTTGAGTAAAACTTTTTTTGACAATTTCTCCAATATCTCTGTGTTCTGATAGCCCCCAGAAGACTTCAAACTTTTATCATGATGGATCGAATCGCTAAAGTGAAAAACGAAAGACATATATCCGACCAAAATTTTTGAGAAAAATTTTTTTTGCGAATTTCTTCAATATCTCTGTGTTCTGATAGCCACCAGAAGAGTTCAAACTTTTATCATGATGGACCGAACCGCTAAAGTGAAAAACGAAAGACTTATATCAGACCACAATTTCTGAGAAAAATTTTTTTTGCGAATTTCTCCAACCTTTTTGTGTTCTGACATCCCCCAGAAGTCTTTTAACTTTTTTCATGATGGATCGAATCGCTAAAGTGAAAAACGAAAGACTTATATCAGACAACAATTTATGAGAAAAATTTTTTTTGCGAATTTCTCCAATATCTCTGTGTTCTGATAGCCCCCAGAAGACTTCAAACTTTTATCATGATGGATCGAATCGCTAAAGTGAAAAACGAAAGACTTATATCCGCCCAAAACTTTGAGAAAAATTTTTTTTGCGAATTTCTCCAATATTTTTGTGTTCTGACATCACCCAGAAGTCTTTTAACTTTTTTCATGATGGATCGAATCGCTAAAGTGAAAAACGAAAGACTTATATCCGACCAAAATTTTTGAGAAAAATTTTTTTTGCGAATTCTCCAATATCTCCGTGTTCTGATAGCCCCCAGAAGAGTTCAAACTTTTATCATGATGGATCGAATCGCTAAAGTGAAAAACGAAAGACTTATATCAGTCAAAGTTCGAAATATTTGAGTAAAACTTTTTTGCGAATTTCTCCAATATCCCTGTGTTCTGATAACCCCCAGAAGAGTTCAAACTTTTATCATGATGGATCGAATCGCTAAAGTGAAAAACGAAAGACTTTTATCCGACCAAAATTTTTGAGAAAAATTTTTTTTGCGAATTTCTCCAATACTTTTGTGTTCTGACATCCCCCAGAAGTCTTTTAACTTTTTTCATGATGGATCGAATCGCTAAAGTGAAAAACGAAAGACCTATATCAGACCACAATTTTTGTGAAAAATTTTTTTTGCGAATTTCTCCACTATCTCTGTGTTCTGATAGCCCCCAGAATACTTCAAACTTTTATCATGATGGATCGAATCGCTAAAGTGAAAAACGAAAGAGTTATATCTGTCAAAGTCCGAAATATCTTTGTAAAATTTTTTTTGCGAATTTGTCCAATATTTTTGTGTTCTGACATCACCCAGAAGACTTCAAACTTTTATCATGATGGATCGAATCGCTAAAGTGAAAAACGAAAGACATATATCCGACCAAAATTTTTGAGAAAAATTTTTTTTGCGAATTTCTTCAATATCTCTGTGTTCTGATAGCCCCCAGAAGAGTTCAAACTTTTATCATGATGGGCCGAATCGCTAAAGTGAAAAACGAAAGGCTTATATCAGACCACAATTTTTGAGAAAAATTTTTTTTGCGAATTTCTCCAATATTTTTGTGTTCTGACATCCCCCAGAAGACTTTTAACTTTTTTCATGATGGATCGAATCGCTAAAGTGAAAAACGAAAGACTTATATCAGACCACAATTTTTGTGAAAAATTTTTTTTGCGAATTTCTCCACTATCTCTGTGTTCTGATAGACCCCAGAATACTTCAAACTTTTATCATGATGGATCGAATCGCTAAAGTGAAAAACGAAAGAGTTATATCTGTCAAAGTTCGAAATATTTTTGTAAAATTTTTTTTGCGAATTTCTCCAATATCTCTGTGTTCTGATAACCCCCAGAAGAGTTCAAACTTTTATCATGATGGATCGAATCGCCAAAGTGAAAAACGAAAGACTTATATCAGACCACAATTTTTGAGAAACATTTTTTTTGCGAATTTATCCAATATCTCTGTGTTCTGATAACCCCCAGAAGAATTCAAACTTTTATCATGATGGATCGAATCGCTAAAGTGAAAAACGAAAGACTTATATCAGTCAAAGTTCGAAATTTTTGAGTAAAACTTTTTTTGACAATTTCTCCAATATCTCTGTGTTCTGATAGCCCCCAGAAGACTTCAAACTTTTATCATGATGGATCGAATCGCTAAAGTGAAAAACGAAAGTCATATATCCGACCAAAATTTTTGAGAAAAATTTTTTTTGCGAATTTCTTCAATATCTCTGTGTTCTGATAGCCCCCAGAAGAGTTCAAACTTTTATCATGATGGACCGAACCGCTAAAGTGAAAAACGAAAGACTTATATCAGATCACAATTTTTGAGAAAAATTTTTTTTGCGAATTTCTCCAACCTTTTTGTGTTCTGACATCCCCCAGAAGTCTTTTAACTTTTTTCATGATGGATCGAATCGCTAAAGTGAAAAACGAAAGACTTATATCAGACCACAATTTATGAGAAAAATTTTTTTTCCGAATTTCTCCAATATCTCTGTGTTCTGATAGCCCCCAGAAGACTTCAAACTTTTATCACGATGGACCGAATCGCTAAAGTAAAAAACGAAAGTCTTATATCCGACGAAAATTTTTGAGAAAAATTTTTTTTGCGTATTTCTCCAATATTTTTGTGTTCTGACATCACCCAGAAGTCTTTTAACTTTTATCATGATGGATCGATTTGCTAAAGTGAAAAACGAAAGTCTTATATCAGACCAAAATTTTTGAGAAAAATTTTTTTTGCGAATTTCTCCAATATCTCAGTGTTCTGATAGCCCCCAGAAAAGTTCAAACTTTTATCATGATGGATCGAATCGCTAAAGTGAAAAACGAAAGACTTATATCGGCCCAAAACTTTGAGAAAAATTTTTTTTGCGAATTTCTCCAATATTTTTGTGTTCTGACATCACCCAGAAGTCTTTTAACTTTTTTCATGATGGATCGAATCGCTAAAGTGAAAAACGAAAGACTTATATCCGACCAAAATTTTTGAGAAAAATTTTTTTTGCGAATTCTCCAATATCTCCGTGTTCTGATAGCCCCCAGAAGAGTTCAAACTTTTATCATGATGGATCGAATCGCTAAAGTGAAAAACGAAAGACTTATATCAGTCAAAGTTCGAAAATTTGAGTAAAACTTTTTTGCGAATTTCTCCAATATCCCTGTGTTCTGATAACCCCCAGAAGAGTTCAAACTTTTATCATGATGGATCGAATCGCTAAAGTGAAAAACGAAAGAATTTTATCCGACCAAAATTTTTGAGAAAAATTTTTTTTGCGAATTTCTCCAATATTTTTGTGTTCTGACATCCCCCAGAAGTCTTTTAACTTTTTTCATGATGGATCGAATCGCTAAAGTGAAAAACGAAAGACCTATATAAGACCACAATTTTTGTGAAAAATTTTTTTTGCGAATTTCTCCACTATCTCTGTGTTCTGATAGCCCCCAGAATACTTCAAACTTTTATCATGATGGATCGAATCGCTAAAGTGAAAAACGAAAGAGTTATATCTGTCAAAGTTCGAAATATCTTTGTAAAACTTTTTTTGCGAATTTCTCCAATATTTTTGTGTTCTGACATCACCCAGAAGACTTCAAACTTTTATCATGATGGATCGAATCGCTAAAGTGAAAAACGAAAGACATATATCCGACCAAAATTTTTGAGAAAAATTTTTTTTGCGAATTTCTTCAATATCTCTGTGTTCTGATAGCCCCCAGAAGAGTTCAAACTTTTATCATGATGGACCGAATCGCTAAAGTGAAAAACGAAAGAATTATATCAGACCACAATTTTTGAGAAAAATTTTTTTTGCGAATTTCTCCAACCTTTTTGTGTTCTGAAATCCCCCAGAAGTCTTTTAACTTTTTTCATGATGGATCGAATCGCTAAAGTGAAAAACGAAAGATTTATATCAGACCAAAATTTTTGTGAAAAATTTTTTTTGCGAATTTCTCCACTATCTCTGTGTTCTGATAGCCCCCAGAATACTTCAAATTTTTATCATGATGGATCGAAACGCTAAAGTGAAAAACGAAAGAGTTATATCTGTCAAAGTTCGAAATATTTTTGTATAATTTTTTTTGCGAATTTTTCCAATATCTCTGTGTTCTGATAACCCCCAGAAGAGTTCAAACTTTTATCATGATGGATCGAATCGCTAAAGTGAAAAACGAAAGACTTATATCCGACAAAAATTTTTGAGAAAAATTTTTTTTAAGAATTTCTCCAATATTTTTGTGTTCTGATATCCCCCAGGAGTTTTTTAACTTTTTTCATCTGGATCGAATCGCTAAAGTGAAAAACGAAAGACTTTTATCCGATCAAAATTTTTGAGAAAAATTTTTTTTGCGAATTTCTCCAATATTTTTGTGTTCTGACATCACCCAGAAGTCTTTTAACTTTTTTCATGATGAATCGAATCGCTAAAGTGAAAAACGAAAGACATATATCAGACCACAATTTTTGAGAAAAATTTTTTTTGCGAATTTCTCCAATATTTTTGTGTTCTGACATCCCCCAGAAGTCTTTTAACTTTTTTCATGATGGATCGAATCGCTAAAGTGAAAAACGAAAGACTTATATCAGACCACAATTTATGAGAAAAATTATTTTTCCGAATTTCTCCAATATCTCTGTGTTCTGATAGCCCCCAGAAGACTTCAAACTTTTATCACGATGGATCGAATCGCTAAAGTAAAAAACGAAAGTCTTATATCCGACGAAAATTTTTGAGAAAAATTTTTTTTGCGTATTTCTCCAATATTTTTGTGTTCTGACATCACCCAGAAGTCTTTTAACTTTTATCATGATGGATCGATTTGCTAAAGTGAAAAACGAAAGACTTATATCAGACCAAAATTTTTGAGAAAAATTTTTTTTGCGAATTTCTCCAATATCTCAGTGTTCTGATAGCCCCCAGAAAAGTTCAAACTTTTATCATGATGGATCGAATCGCTAAAGTGAAAAAAGATAGACTTATATCAGTCAAAGTATGAAATTTTTGAGTAAAACTTTTTTTGACTATTTCTCCAATATTTCTGTGTTCTAATAGCCCCCAGAAGAGTTCAAACTTTTATCATGATGAATCGAATCGCTAAAGTGAAAACGAAAGAGTTATATCAGTCAAAGTTCGAAGTATTTGAGTAAAATTTTTTTTGCATATTTCTTCAATATCTCTGTGTTCTGATAGCCCTCAGAAGAGTTCAAACTTTTATCATGATGAATCGAATCCCTAAAGTGAAAAACGAAAGAGTTATATCTGTCAAAGTTCGAAATATCTTTGTAAAATTTTTTTTGCGAATTTCTCCAATATTTTTGTGTTCTGACATCACCCAGAAGTCTTTTAACTTTTTTCATGATTAATCGAATCGCTAAAGTGAAAAACGAAAGACTTATATCAGTCAAAGTTCGAAATTTTTGAGTAAAACTTTTTTTGACAATTTCTCCAATATCTCTGTGTTCTGATAGCCCCCAGAAGACTTCAAACTTTTATCATGATGGATCGAATCGCTAAAGTGAAAAACGAAAGACATATATCCGACCAAAATTTTGAGAAAAATTTTTTTTGCGAATTTCTTCAATATCTCTGTGTTCTGATAGCCCCCAGAAGAGTTCAAACTTTTATCATGATGGACCGAATCGCTAAAGTGAAAAACGAAAGTCTTATATCAGACCACAATTTTTGAGAAAAATTTTTTTTGCGAATTTCTCCAATATTTTTGTGTTCTGACATCCCCCAGAAGTCTTTTAACTTTTTTCATGATGAATCGAATCGCTAAAGTGAAAAACGAAAGACTTATATCAGTCAAAGTTCGAAATTTTTGAGTAAAACTTTTTTTGACAATTTCTCCAATATCTCTGTGTTCTGATAGCCCCCAGAAGACTTCAAACTTTTATCATGATGGACCGAATCGCTAAAGTGAAAAACGAAAGACTTATATCAGACCACAGTTTTTGAGAAAAATTTTTTTTGCGAATTTCTCCAATATTTTTGTGTTCTGACATCCACCAGAAGTCTTTTAACTTTTTTCATGATGGATCGAATCGCTAAAGTGAAAAACGAAAGACTTATATCAGACCACAATTTATGAGAAAAATTTTTTTTGCGAATTTCTCCAATATCTCTGTGTTCTGATAGCCCCCAGAAGAGTTCAAACTTTTATCATGATGGATCGAATCGCTAAAGTGAAAAACGAAAGACTTATATCAGTCAAAGTTCGAAATATTTGAGTAAAACTTTTTTGCGAATTTCTCCAATATCCCTGTGTTCTGATAACCCCCAGAAGAGTTCAAACTTTTATCATGATGGATCGAATCGCTAAAGTGAAAAACGAAAGACTTTTATCCGACCAAAATTTTTGAGAAAAATTTTTTTTGCGAATTTCTCCAATATTTTTGTGTTCTGACATCACCCAGAAGTCTTTTAACTTTTTTCATGATGAATCGAATCGCTAAAGTGAAAAACGAAAGACTTATATCAGTCAAAGTTCGAAATTTTTGAGTAAAACTTTTTTTGACAATTTCTCCAATATCTCTGTGTTCTGATAGCCCCCAGAAGACTTCAAACTTTTATCATGATGGATCGAATCGCTAAAGTGAAAAACGAAAGACTTATATCCGCCCAAAACTTTGAGAAAAATTTTTTTTGCGAATTTCTCCAATATTTTTGTGTTCTGACATCACCCAGAAGTCTTTTAACTTTTTTCATGATGGATCGAATCGCCAAAGTGAAAAACGAAAGACTTATATCCGACCAAAATTTTTGAGAAAAATTTTTTTTGCGAATTCTCCAATATCTCCGTGTTCTGATAGCCCCCAGAAGAGTTCAAACTTTTATCATGATGGATCGAATCGCTAAAGTGAAAAACGAAAGACTTATATCAGTCAAAGTTCGAAATATTTGAGTAAAACTTTTTTGCGAATTTCTCCAATATCCCTGTGTTCTGATAACCCCCAGAAGAGTTCAAACTTTTATCATGATGGATCGAATCGCTAAAGTGAAAAACGAAAGACATATATCCGACCAAAATTTTTGAGAAAAATTTTTTTTGCGAATTTCTTCAATATCTCTGTGTTCTGATAGCCCCCAGAAGAGTTCAAACCTTTATCATGATGGGCCGAATCGCTAAAGTGAAAAACGAAAGACATATATCAGACCACAATTTTTGAGAAAAATTTTTTTTTTGAATTTCTCCAATATTTTTGTGTTCTGACATCCCCCAGAAGTCTTTTAACTTTTTTCATGATGGATCGAATCGCTAAAGTGAAAAACGAAAGACTTATATCAGACCACAATATTTGTGAAAAATTTTTTTTGCGAATTTCTCCACTATCTCTGTGTTCTGATAGCCCCCAGAATACTTCAAACTTTTATCATGATGGATCGAATCGCTAAAGTGAAAAACGAAAGAGTTATATCTGTCAAAGTTCGAAATATTTTTGTAAAATCTTTTTTGCGAATTTCTCCAATATCTCTGTGTTCTGATAACCCCCAGAAGAGTTCAAACTTTTATCATGATGGATCGAATCGCCAAAGTGAAAAACGAAAGACTTATATCAGACCACAATTTTTGAGAAACATTTTTTTTGCGAATTTATCCAATATCTCTGTGTTCTGATAACCCCCAGAAGAGTTCAAACTTTTATCATGACGGATCGAATCGCTAAAGTGAAAAACGAAAGACTTATATCAGTCAAAGTTCGAAATTTTTGAGTAAAACTTTTTTTGACGAATTTCTCCAATATCTCTGTGTTCTGATAGCCCCCAGAAGAGTTCAAACTTTTATCATGATGGACCGAATCGCTAAAGTGAAAAACGAAAGACTTATATCAGACCACAATTTATGAGAAAAATTTTTTTCCGAATTTCTCCAATATCTCTGTGTTCTGATAGCCCCCAGAAGACTTCAAACTTTTATCACGATGGATCGAATCGCTAAAGTAAAAAACGAAAGTCTTATATCCGACGAAAATTTTTGAGAAAAATTTTTTTTGCGTATTTCTCCAATATTTTTGTGTTCTGACATCACCCAGAAGTCTTTTAACTTTTATCATGATGGATCGATTTGCTAAAGTGAAAAACGAAAGACTTATATCCGACCAAAATTTTTGAGAAAAATTTTTTTTGCGAATTTCTCCAATATTTTTGTGTTCTGACATCACCCAGAAGTCTTTTAACTTTTTTCATGATGGATCGAATCGCTAAAGTGAAAAACGAAAGACTTATATCCGACCAAAATTTTTGAGAAAAATTTTTTTTGCGAATTCTCCAATATCTCCGTGTTCTGATAGCCCCCAGAAGAGTTCAAACTTTTATCATGACGGATCGAATCGCTAAAGTGAAAAACGAAAGACTTATATCAGTCAAAGTTCGAAATATTTGAGTAAAATTTTTTGCGAATTTCTCCAATATCCCTGTGTTCTGATAACCCCCAGAAGAGTTCAAACTTTTATCATGATGGATCGAATCGCTAAAGTGAAAAACGAAAGACTTTTATCCGACCAAAATTTTTGAGAAAAATTTTTTTTGCGAATTTCTCCAATATTTTTGTGTTCTGACATCCCCCAGAAGTCTTTTAACTTTTTTCATGATGGATCGAATCGCTAAAGTGAAAAACGAAAGACTTATATCAGACCACAATTTTTGTGAAAAATTTTTTTGCGAATTTCTCCACTATCTCTGTGTTCTGATAGCCCCCAGAATACTTCAAACTTTTATCATGATGGATCGAATCGCTAAAGTGAAAAACGAAAGAGTTATATCTGTCAAAGTTCGAAATATTTTTGTAAAATTTTTTTTGCGAATTTCTCCAATATCTCAGTGTTCTGATAGCCCCCAGAAAAGTTCAAACTTTTATCATGATGGATCGAATCGCTAAAGTGAAAAAAGATAGACTTATATTAGTCAAAGTTTGAAATTTTTGAGTAAAACTTTTTTTGACTATTTCTCCAATATTTCTGTGTTCTAATAGCCCCCAGAAGAGTTCAAACTTTTATCATGATGGATCGAATCGCTAAAGTGAAAAACGAAAGACATATATCCGACCAAAATTTTTGAGAAAAATTTTTTTTGCGAATTTCTTCAATATCTCTGTGTTCTGATAGCCTCCAGAAGAGTTCAAACTTTTATCATGATGGACCGAATCGCTAAAGTGAAAAACGAAAGTCTTATATCAGACCACAATTTTTGAGAAAAATTTTTTTTGCGAATTTCTCCAATATTTTTGTGTTCTGACATCCCCCAGAAGTCTTTTAACTTTTTTCATGATGAATCGAATCGCTAAAGTGAAAAACGAAAGACTTATATCAGTCAAAGTTCGAAATTTTTGAGTAAAACTTTTTTTGACAATTTCTCCAATATCTCTGTGTTCTGATAGCCCCCAGAAGACTTCAAACTTTTATCATGATGGATCGAATCGCTAAAGTGAAAAACGAAAGACTTATATCCGACCAAAATTTTTGAGAAAAATTTTTTTTGCGAATTTCTTCAATATCTCTGTGTTCTGATAGCCCCCAGAAGAGTTCAAACTTTTATCATGATGGACCGAATCGCTAAAGTGAAAAACGAAAGACTTATATCAGACCACAGTTTTTGAGAAAAATTTTTTTTGCGAATTTCTCCAATATTTTTGTGTTCTGACATCCCCCAGAAGTCTTTTAACTTTTTTCATGATGGATCGAATCGCTAAAGTGAAAAACGAAAGACTTATATCAGACCACAATTTATGAGAAAAATTTTTTTTGCGAATTTCTCCAATATCTCTGTGTTCTGATAGCCCCCAGAAGAGTTCAAACTTTTATCATGATGGATCGAATCGCTAAAGTGAAAAACGAAAGACTTATATCAGTCAAAGTTCGAAATATTTGAGTAAAACTTTTTTGCGAATTTCTCCAATATCCCTGTGTTCTGATAACCCCCAGAAGAGTTCAAACTTTTATCATGATGGATCGAATCGCTAAAGTGAAAAACGAAAGACTTTTATCCGACCAAAATTTTTGAGAAAAATTTTTTTTGCGAATTTCTCCAATATTTTTGTGTTCTGACATCACCCAGAAGTCTTTTAACTTTTTTCATGATGAATCGAATCGCTAAAGTGAAAAACGAAAGACTTATATCAGTCAAAGTTCGAAATTTTTGAGTAAAACTTTTTTTGACAATTTCTCCAATATCTCTGTGTTCTGATAGCCCCCAGAAGACTTCAAACTTTTATCATGATGGATCGAATCGCTAAAGTGAAAAACGAAAGACTTATATCCGCCCAAAACTTTGAGAAAAATTTTTTTTGCGAATTTCTCCAATATTTTTGTGTTCTGACATCACCCAGAAGTCTTTTAACTTTTTTCATGATGGATCGAATCGCCAAAGTGAAAAACGAAAGACTTATATCCGACCAAAATTTTTGAGAAAAATTTTTTTTGCGAATTCTCCAATATCTCCGTGTTCTGATAGCCCCCAGAAGAGTTCAAACTTTTATCATGATGGATCGAATCGCTAAAGTGAAAAACGAAAGACTTATATCAGTCAAAGTTCGAAATATTTGAGTAAAACTTTTTTGCGAATTTCTCCAATATCCCTGTGTTCTGATAACCCCCAGAAGAGTTCAAACTTTTATCATGATGGATCGAATCGCTAAAGTGAAAAACGAAAGACATATATCCGACCAAAATTTTTGAGAAAAATTTTTTTTGCGAATTTCTTCAATATCTCTGTGTTCTGATAGCCCCCAGAAGAGTTCAAACCTTTATCATGATGGGCCGAATCGCTAAAGTGAAAAACGAAAGACATATATCAGACCACAATTTTTGAGAAAAATTTTTTTTGCGAATTTCTCCAATATTTTTGTGTTCTGACATCCCCCAGAAGTCTTTTAACTTTTTTCATGATGGATCGAATCGCTAAAGTGAAAAACGAAAGACTTATATCAGACCACAATATTTGTGAAAAATTTTTTTTGCGAATTTCTCCACTATCTCTGTGTTCTGATAGCCCCCAGAATACTTCAAACTTTTATCATGATGGATCGAATCGCTAAAGTGAAAAACGAAAGAGTTATATCTGTCAAAGTTCGAAATATTTTTGTAAAATCTTTTTTGCGAATTTCTCCAATATCTCTGTGTTCTGATAACCCCCAGAAGAGTTCAAACTTTTATCATGATGGATCGAATCGCCAAAGTGAAAAACGAAAGACTTATATCAGACCACAATTTTTGAGAAACATTTTTTTTGCGAATTTATCCAATATCTCTGTGTTCTGATAACCCCCAGAAGAGTTCAAACTTTTATCATGACGGATCGAATCGCTAAAGTGAAAAACGAAAGACTTATATCAGTCAAAGTTCGAAATTTTTGAGTAAAACTTTTTTTGACAATTTCTCCAATATCTCTGTGTTCTGATAGCCCCCAGAAGAGTTCAAACTTTTATCATGATGGACCGAATCGCTAAAGTGAAAAACGAAAGACTTATATCAGACCACAATTTATGAGAAAAATTTTTTTCCGAATTTCTCCAATATCTCTGTGTTCTGATAGCCCCCAGAAGACTTCAAACTTTTATCATGATGGATCGAATCGCTAAAGTAAAAAACGAAAGTCTTATATCCGACGAAAATTTTTGAGAAAAATTTTTTTTGCGTATTTCTCCAATATTTTTGTGTTCTGACATCACCCAGAAGTCTTTTAACTTTTATCATGATGGATCGATTTGCTAAAGTGAAAAACGAAAGACTTATATCCGACCAAAATTTTTGAGAAAAATTTTTTTTGCGAATTTCTCCAATATTTTTGTGTTCTGACATCACCCAGAAGTCTTTTAACTTTTTTCATGATGGATCGAATCGCTAAAGTGAAAAACGAAAGACTTATATCCGACCAAAATTTTTGAGAAAAATTTTTTTTGCGAATTTCTCCATCATCTCTGTGTTCTGATAGCCCCCAGAAAAGTTCAAACTTTTATCATGACGGATCGAATCGCTAAAGTGAAAAACGAAAGACTTATATCAGTCAAAGTTCGAAATATTTGAGTAAAACTTTTTTGCGAATTTCTCCAATATCCCTGTGTTCTGATAACCCCCAGAAGAGTTCAAACTTTTATCATGATGGATCGAATCGCTAAAGTGAAAAACGAAAGACTTTTATCCGACCAAAATTTTTGAGAATAATTTTTTTTGCGAATTTCTCCAATATTTTTGTGTTCTGACATCACCCAGAAGTCTTTTAACTTTTTTCATGATGGATCGAATCGCTAAAGTGAAAAACGAAAGACTTATATCAGACCACAATTTTTGTGAAAAATTTTTTTGCGAATTTCTCCACTATCTCTGTGTTCTGATAGCCCCCAGAATACTTCAAACTTTTATCATAATGGATCGAATCGCTAAAGTGAAAAACGAAAGAGTTATATCTGTCAAAGTTCGAAATATTTTTGTAAAATTTTTTTTGCGAATTTCTCCAATATCTCAGTGTTCTGATAGCCCCCAGAAAAGTTCAAACTTTTATCATGATGGATCGAATCGCTAAAGTGAAAAAAGATAGACTTATATTAGTCAAAGTTTGAAATTTTTGAGTAAAACTTTTTTTGACTATTTCTCCAATATTTCTGTGTTCTAATAGCCCCCAGAAGAGTTCAAACTTTTATCATGATGAATCGAATCGCTAAAGTGAAAACGAAAGAGTTATATCAGTCAAAGTTCGAAGTATTTGAGTAAAATTTTTTTTGCATATTTCTTCAATATCTCTGTGTTCTGATAGCCCCCAGAAGACTTCAAACTTTTATCATGATGGATCGAATCGCTAAAGTGAAAAACGAAAGACTTAGTCAAAGTTCGAAAGTTTTGAGTAAAACTTTTTTTGACAATTTCTCCAATATTTCTGTGTTCTGATAGCCCCCAGAAGAGTTCAAACTTTTATCATGATGAATCGCATCTCTAAAGTGAAAAACGAAAGAGTTATATCAGTCAAAGTTCGAAATATTTGAGTAAAATTTTTTTTGCGAATTTCTCCAATATCTCTGTGTTCTGATAGCCCCCAGAAGACTTCAAACTTTTATCATGATGGATCGAATCGCTAAAGTGAAAAACGAAAGACTTATATCCGACCAAAATTTTTGAGAAAAATTTTTTTTGCGAATTTCTCCAATATTTTTGTGTTCTGACATCACCCAGAAGTCTTTTAACTTTTTTCATGATGGATCGAATCGCTAAAGTGAAAAACGAAAGACTTATATCCGACCAAAATTTTTGAGAAAAATTTTTTTTGCGAATTCTCCAATATCTCCGTGTTCTGATAGCCCCCAGAAGAGTTCAAACTTTTATCATGATGGATCGAATCGCTAAAGTGAAAAACGAAAGACTTATATCAGTCAAAGTTCGAAATATTTGAGTAAAACTTTTTTTGCGAATTTCTCCAATATCTCTGTGTTCTGATAACCCCCAGAAGAGTTCAAACTTTTATCATGATGGATCGAATCGCTAAAGTGAAAAACGAAAGACTTATATCAGACCAAAATTTTTGAGAAAAATTTTTTTTGCGAATTTCTCCAATATTTTTGTGTTCTGACATCCCCCAGAAGTCTTTTAACTTTTTTCATGATGGATCGAATCGCTAAAGTGAAAAACGAAAGACTTATATCAGACCACAATTTTTGTGAAAAATTTTTTTTGCGAATTTCTCCACTATCTCTGTGTTCTGATAGCCCCCAGAATACTTCAAACTTTTATCATGATGGATCGAATCGCTAAAGTGAAAAACGAAAGAGTTATATCTGTCAAAGTTCGAAATATCTTTGTAAAATTTTTTTTGCGAATTTCTCCAATATTTTTGTGTTCTGACATCACCCAGAAGTCTTTTAACTTTTTTCATGATGAATCGAATCGCTAAAGTGAAAAACGAAAGACTTATATCAGTCAAAGTTCGAAATTTTTGAGTAAAACTTTTTTTGACAATTTCTCCAATATCTTTGTGTTCTGATAGCCCCCAGAAGACTTCAAACTTTTATCATGATGGATCGAATCGCTAAAGTGAAAAACGAAAGACATATATCCGACCAAAATTTTTGAGAAAAACTTTTTTTGCGAATTTCTTCAATATCTCTGTGTTCTGATAGCCCCCAGAAGAGTTCAAACTTTTATCATGATGGATCGAAACGCTAAAGTGAAAAACGAAAGAGTTATATCTGTCAAAGTTCGAAATATTTTTGTAAAATTTTTTTTGCGAATTTCTCCAATATCTCTGTGTTCTGATAACCCCCAGAACAGTTCAAACTTTTATCATGTTGGATCGAATCGCTAAAGTGAAAAACGAAAGTCTTATATCCGACAAAAATTTTTGAGAAAAATTTTTTTTAAGAATTTCTCCAATATTTTTGTGTTCTGATATCCCCAAGGAGTTTTTTAACTTTTTTCATCTGGATCGAATCGCTAAAGTGAAAAACGAAAGACTTAAATCAGACCACAATTTTTGAGAAAAATTTTTTTTGCGAATTTCTTCAATATCTCTGTGTTCTGATAGCCCCCAGAACAGTTCAAACTTTTACCATGATGGACCGAATCGCTAAAGTGAAAAACGAAAGACTTATATCAGACCACAATTTTTGAGAAAAATTTTTTTTGCGAATTTCTCCAATCTTTTTGTGTTCTGACATCCCCCAGAAGTCTTTTAACCTTTTTCATGATGGATCGAATCGCTAAAGCGAAAAACGAAAGACTTATATCAGACCACAATTTTTGTGAAAAATTTTTTTTGCGAATTTCTCCACTATCTCTGTGTTCTGATAGCCCCCAGAATACTTCAAACTTTTATCATGATGGATCGAAACGCTAAAGTGAAAAACGAAAGAGTTATATCTGTCAAAGTTCGAAATATTTTTGTAAAATTTTTTTTGCGAATTTCTCCAATATCTCTGTGTTCTGATAACCCCCAGAAGAGTTCAAACTTTTATCATGATGGATCGAATCGCTAAAGTGAAAAACGAAAGACATATATCCGACAAAAGTTTTTGAAAATAATTTTTTTTGAGTATTTCTCCAATATTTGTGTGTTCTGACATCACCCAGAAGTCTTTTAACTTTTTTCATGATGGATCGAATTGCTAAAGTGAAAAACGAAAGACTTATATCAGACCAAAATTTTTGAATAAAATTTTTTATGCGAATTTCTCCAATATTTTTGTGTTCTGACATCACCCAGAAGTCTTTTAACTTTTTTCATGATGAATCGAATCGCTAAAGTGAAAAACGAAAGACTTATATCAGTCAAAGTTCGAAATTTTTGAGTAAAACTTTTTTTGACAATTTCTCCAATATCTCTGTGTTCTGATAGCCCCCAGAAGACTTCAAACTTTCATCATGATGGATCGAATCGCTAAAGTGAAAAACGAAAGACATATATCCGACCAAAATTTTTGAGAAAAATTTTTTTTGCGAATTTCTTCAATATCTCTGTGTTCTGATAACCCCCAGAAGAGTTCAAACTTTTATCATGATGGATCGAATCGCTAAAGTGAAAAACGAAAGACTTTTATCCGACCAAAATTTTTGAGAAAAATTTTTTTTGCGAATTTCTCCAATATTTTTGTGTTCTGACATCACCCAGAAGTCTTTTAACTTTTTTCGTGATGAATCGAATCGCTAAAGTGAAAAACGAAAGACTTATATCAGTCAAAGTTCGAAATTTTTGAGTAAAACTTTTTTTGACAATTTCTCCAATAACTCTGTGTTCTGATAGCCCCCAGAAGACTTCAAACTTTTATCATGATGGATCGAATCGCTAAAGTGAAAAACGAAAGGCATATATCCGACCAAAATTTTTGAGAAAAATTTTTTTTGCGAATTTCTTCAATATCTCTGTGTTCTGATAGCCCCCAGAAGAGTTCAAACTTTTATCATGATGGACCGAATCGCTAAAGTGAAAAACGAAAGACTTATATCAGACCACAATTTTTGAGAAAAATTTTTTTTGCGAATTTCTCCAATATTTTTGTGTTCTGACATCCCCCAGAAGACTTTTAACTTTTTTCATGATGGATCGAATCGCTAAAGTGAAAAACGAAAGACTTATATCCGACAAAAGTTTTTGAAAATAATTTTTTTTGAGTATTTCTCTAATATTTTTGTGTTCTGACATCTCCCAGAAGTCTTTTAACTTTTTTCATGATGGATCGAATTGCTA
Source organism: Solenopsis invicta (assembly GCF_016802725.1). Lineage (NCBI taxonomy): Eukaryota > Metazoa > Arthropoda > Insecta > Hymenoptera > Formicidae > Solenopsis > Solenopsis invicta. Next base: position 10,344,783 of record NC_052672.1, on the reverse strand, counting down.
AAGTGAAAAACGAAAGACTTATATCAGACCAAAATTTTTGAGAAAAATTTTTTTTGCGAATTTCTCCAATATTTTTGTGTTCTGACATCACCCAGAAGTATTTTAACTTTTTTCATGATGAATCGAATCGCTAAAGTGAAAAACGAAAGACTTATATCAGTCAAAGTTCGAAATTTTTGAGTAAAACTTTTTTTGACAATTTCTCCAATATCTCTGTGTTCTGATAGCCCCCAGAAGACTTCAAACTTTCATCATGATGTATCGAATCGCTAAAGTGAAAAACGAAAGACATATATCCGACCAAAATTTTTGAGAAAAATTTTTTTTGCGAATTTCTCCAATATCTCTGTGTTCTGATAACCCCCAGAAGAGTTCAAACTTTTATCATGATGGATCGAATCGCTAAAGTGAAAAACGAAAGACTTATATCCGACCAAAATTTTTGAGAAAAATTTTTTTTGCGAATTTCTCCAATATTTTTGTGTTCTGACATCACCCAGAAGTCTTTTAACTTTTTTCATGATGAATCGAATCGCTAAAGTGAAAAACGAAAGACTTATATCAGTCAAAGTTCGAAATTTTTGAGTAAAATTTTTTTTGACAATTTCTCCAATATTTCTGTGTTCTGATAGCCCCCAGAAGAGTTCAAACTTTTATCATGATGGATCGAATCGCTAAAGTGAAAAACGAAAGAGTTATATCTGTCAAAGTTCGAAATATTTTAGTAAAATTTTTTTGCGAATTTCTCCAATATCTCTGTGTTCTGATAGCCCCCAGAAGACTACTAACTTTTATCATGATGGATCGAATCGCTAAAGTGAAAAACGAAAGTCTTATATGCGATCGAAATATTTGAGAAAAATTTTTTTTGCGAATTTCTCCAATATCTCTGTGTTCTGATAGCCCCCTGAAGAGTTCAAACTTTTATCATGATGGATCGAATCGCTAAAGTGAAAAACGAAAGACTTATATCCGACAAAAATTTTTGAGAAAAATTTTTTTTGCGAATTTCTCCAATATCTCAGTGTTCTGATAGCCCCCAGAAAAGTTCAAACTTTTATCATGATGGATCGAATCGCTAAAGTGAAAAACGAAAGACTTATATCAGTCAAAGTTCGAAATTTTTGAGTAAAACTTTTTTTGACAATTTCTCCAATATTTCTGTGTTCTGATAGCCCCCAGAAGAGTTCAAACTTTTATCATGATGAATCGAATCGCTAAAGTGAAAAACGAAAGAGTTATATCAGTCAAAGTTCGAAATATTTGAGTAAAATCTTTTTTGCGAATTTCTCCAATATCTCTGTGTTCTGATAACCCCCAGAAGAGTTCAAACTTTTATCATGATGGATCGAATCGCTAAAGTGAAAAACGAAAGACTTATATCCGACCAAAATTTTTGAGAAAAATTTTTTTTGCGAATTTCTCCAATATTTTTGTGTTCTGACATCACCCAGAAGTCTTTTAACTTTTTTCATGATGAATCGAATCGCTAAAGTGAAAAACGAAAGACTTATATCAGTCAAAGTTCGAAATTTTTGAGTAAAACTTTTTTTCACAATTTCTCCAATATTTCTGTGTTCTGATAGCCCCCAGAAGACTTCAAACTTTTATCATGATGGATCGAATCGCTAAAGTGAAAAACGAAAGACTTATATCCGACCAAAATTTTTGAGAAAAATTTTTTTTGCGAATTTCTCCAATATCTCTGTGTTCTGATAGCCCCCAGAAGACTTCAAACTTTTATCATGATGGATCGAATCGCTAAAGTGAAAAACGAAAGACTTATATCCGACAAAAGTTTTTGAAAATAATTTTTTTTGAGTATTTCTCCAATATTTTTGTGTTCTGACATCCCCCAGAAGTCTTTTAACTTTTTTCATGATGGATCGAATTGCTAAAGTGAAAAACGAAAGTCTTTTATTCCACCAAAATTTTGAGAAAAATTTTTTTTGCGAATTTCACCAATATATCTGTGTTCTGATAGCTCCCAGAAGACTTCAAACTTTTATCATGATGGATCGAATCGCTAAAGTGAAAAACGAAAGACTTATATCAGTCAAAGTTCGAAATATTTGAGTAAAACTTTTTTTGCGAATTTCTCCAATATCTCTGTGTTCTGATAGCCCCCAGAAGAGTTTTAACTTTTTTCATGATGGATCGAATCGCTAAAGTGAAAAACGAAAGACTTATATCAGTCAAAGTTCGAAATTTTTGAGTAAAATTTTTTTTGACAATTTCTCCAATATTTCTGTGTTCTGATAGCCCCCAGAAGAGTTCAAACTTTTATCATGATGGATCGAATCGCTAAAGTGAAAAACGAAAGCGTTATATCTGTCAAAGTTCGAAATATTTGAGTAAAACTTTTTTTGTGAATTTCTCCAATATCTCTGTGTTCTAATAGCCCCCAGAAGACTACTAACTTTTATCATGATGGATCGAATCGCTAAAGTGAAAAACGAAAGACTTATATGCGATCGAAATTTTTCAGAAAAATTTTTTTTGCGAATTCCTCCAATATCTCTGTGTTCTGATAGCCCCCAGAAGAGTTTTAACTTTTTTCATGATGGATCGAATCGCTAAAGTGAAAAACGAAAGACTTATATCCGACCAAAATTTTTGAGAATAATTTTTTTTGCGAATTCTCCAATATCTCTGTGTTCTGATAGCCCCCAGAAGAGTTCAAACTTTTATCATGATGGATCGAATTGCTAAAGTGAAAAACGAAAGACTTATATCAGACCAAAATTTTTGAGAAAAATTTTTTTTGCGAATTTCTCCAATATTTTGGGTTCTGACATCACCCAGAAGTCTTTTAACTTTTTTCATGATGAATCGAATCGCTAAAGTGAAAAACGAAAGACTTATATGCGATCGAAATTTTTGAGAAAAATTTTTTTTGCTAATTTCTCCAATATCTCTGTGTTCTGATCGCCCCCAGAAGAGTTCCAACTTATATCATGATGGATCGAATCGCTAAAGTGAAAGACGATATTGTTATATCAGTCAAAGTTCGAAATATTTGATTAAAATTTTTTTTGCGAATTTCTCTGTTATCTCTGTGTTCTGAAAGCCCCCCGAAGAGTTTTAACATTTATCATATTTGATCGAATCGCTAAAGTGAAAAACGAAAGAGATATATCAATGTACGAAATGTTTGAGTAAAATTTTTTTTGCGAATTTCTTTAATACCTGTGTCCTGAAAGCCCCCCGAAGAGTTCTAACTTTTATCATAATGGATCGAATCGCTAACGTGAAGAACGATAGAGATATATCAGTCAAAGTTCGAAATTTTTGAGTAAAATTTTTTTTGCGACTTTCTCCAATATCTCTGTGTTCTGATAGCCCCCAGAATTGTTCTAACTTTTATCATAATGGATCGAATCGCTAAAGTGAAAAACGAAAGCGTTATATCTGTCAAAGTTCGAAATTTTTGAGTAAATTTTTTTTTGCGTGTTTCTCCAATATTTCTGTGTTCTGATAGCCACCAGAAGAGTTCTAACTTTTATGATAACGGACCGAATCGCTAAAGTGAAAATCGAAAGGGTTACATCAATTGTGGGTTAGGTTATGATATCAGAAGGTTCTACAAATAAATGAACGTTATATTTTTACGTGTTCTTTAATAGAATAGCTTTTTGTTACAGATGTGTTTTGTGTAAGTGTGACCTTTCTCTTTGATAGTGGCTTAGGCGGCGCCCGGAAGCGCCTAAAAAGTTGGTCAGTTACCGAATAAATTGCGTATTAATTTATCCTTCTTCCTCTTCTTTTTCTCCCGTTTTTCTGCGGGGAGAGATCACCCTGGCGTGATAGGACGCGGAGAACGCGGCGATGGAGCGACCGGGATGACGACGACGCTTCTGGTCCTCGGCGGAGTGCTCGTGGCAGGCGTAGCGGACGTCTGGATACCATTGGACGTAGTCGAAGCGGGTGGAGACGTTTATGTCCTTTGATTCCTCGTCACGGTGCACCGGCGTCGGGGATCGTCTTGCCGTGGTAGCTCTACTCCCACTAGCTTCCAGGGAATGAACGCTACGCCTTGGTCGGGTATGGGAGCACCCTGGCACCCGTCAGGACAGATGCACCGCTGGCAGTCCGGGTGCGGATAAGGACCGGGACTGTCCCGTCGAAGACGTCGACGAGGCAGTTTGGCGTGCCACGAAGCTCTTCGACCAAAAAACTGAGGGCCCTGGAGGGAGCGCACCTCGTGTTACACCAAGATTGAGGGCCCTTGCAGGAGCGCACCTCGGGTTATACCAAGGGAGAGGGCCCGGAAAGGAGTGCACCTCTGGGTACACCAAGAGAAAGGGCCCGTAAAGGGGCGCACCTCAGGTGACGATTCTCGAGATCGAAGGGCCCAAATGGAGCTCAGCCTCGATCGGAGGATGCTTGCTTGACGGGTTGCGGTCGCGTATTATATGCGCTCAGTGGATGCATTTGACTCCCGAGAAAGCGGCCGCTTAACGGCGGCGCCTGAACTAGCGCCGGCGCTCACGCCCACGCTGGCGCCCGCGGCTTGCCTGCGCGCTCACGCGCGCGCGTTTGTTGGTGGCGAATTTTGGTTCGCCACATGACCCCCTTGGTTGTCTTAAAGTCCTTTGAAACGGACTGGTGGACGTGATATTCGTCCGCTTCTCGTCCGTTTTTCGTTGGGTACCTTGGGTGTCTGTTCTGTTGTTCTGTTGCTCTGATTTTGTTCCGTTTCTTCTGGTTCCAAAATGTAAGCGGGTTTTAGTCTATCGATTGACACATTGATGGCTTGCCCGTTGATGAGGATTTTAAACTTTTTTTCTCCTCTGTTTAGGACCTTGTATGGTTCGTCGTACGGCGGCTGTAGCGTTTTCGTCTGCGCGTCATGTCGTAAGAAAACTTGTTGTGTCGTGGCTAAGGCTTTAAATACAAACGTGGCTTTTTGTCCGTGCCTTCTTACTCTTGGTTGCAGGCTTTTCATTGTTTTCTTCAGGTCCTTTACGAATCCTTCTGAAGTGTCTGTTTCGCTGTCGGCTTCGTTGAGAAACTGTCCTGGTAACCGAATTGGTTCTCCGTAGACTATTTCCTCCGGTGTTGCTTGTAGGTCCTCTTTCCACGCCGTCCTGATGCCCATTAAAACGACTGGGAGTATCTCTGCCCATGCTTCGGTTTGGTGACTCTTTATGGCTGCTTTTAATTGCCGGTGGAGCCTCTTTACCATCCCATTGGCTGCTGGGTGGTACGTTATGGAGATGAGTGGATCCAGTTAGTTTTATTAGCTTCTTGAATAGTTCGGACTCAAATTGTCGTCCTTGATCTGTAGTGATCCTTGTTGGTGTTCCGAATCTTGCTATCCAATTTGTGAAAAGCTGTCTGGCTACTGTTTCGGCCGTAATGTTGGGAACAGGAATTGCTTCCGGCCATCTCGTGAAGCGGTCTATGATTTTCAAGCAATACTTGTACCCAAGCGATGTTGGCATGGGTCCGATCAGGTCCATGTGTATGTGCTGGAATCTTTTCGTCGGCCCTAGAAAATTCCCCGTTGACGTGACTGTGTGTCTGTGTACCTTAGCTTTTTGGCATTGCAGACATGTACGTGCCCACTTTCGGCAGTCCCGTTGGATGTTAGGCCATATGTATTTTTGTCTGACCAATCTCTCCGTTGCTCTAATGCCGGGGTGCGATAGTCCATGCAGTGCTTGGAATACTTGCTTTCTAAATGGTTCCGTTACGTAGGGACGCGTTGTTTGTGTTGATGTGTCGCAATACAGTTTGATTTCAGTCCCGGGTATCGGAATTTTTGTTAGTTTGAGTGACGACTGTATGCTGCCGTCTAGCAACTGTTGGAGTTCGGGATCTTCTTTCTGTGATTTTGCCATTTCCTCGAAGTCAGGCGCTTTCTGTATAGCCTCTACTCGAGACAATGCGTCAGCGACTACGTTGTCCTTGCCGGCCACGTGTCGGATGTCTGTTGAAAATTGACCGATGAAATCCAAGTGTCGCGCCTGCCGTGGGGAAATGCGCAATGGATCTTGCTGGAATGCGTATACCAGCGGTTTGTGATCCGTGAAGACGGTGAACTTCCGGCCTTCCAACAAGTGCCGAAAGTACTTTACCGCTGCGTAGATTGCCAAAAGTTCCCTGTCGTATGGATTGTATTTCACTTGAGCTTGGTTGAGTTTCTTGTTCATGAATGCTAACGGTTGTCAGTTGCCGTCGACTTCCTGGTGCACCACCGCTCCTAATGCTGTGTCTGAGGCATCGGTGGTTAATGTGATTGTTGCTTCTGCTTTCGGATGGGCCAATAGCGTTGCCTTTGCTAGACTATCTTTGCAAAGTTGAAACTTGTTCCAGCTGAGGAGTCCATTCTATCGGAGTTTTCCCTTTTTGTTTTGGTTCTTGCAGTACGTCGTGCAGTTTTGCCTGGTCGTTTGCTGCTCCTGGGATAAACCTTCTATAGAAGTTTAAGGTGCCTAAGAATTGCCTCATCTGTTTGATGTTCTCAGGTCTTTTGTAGTCCTTGATTGCTTGGACTTTCTCTGGCAATGGTTGAGTGCCCTCTGCGGACACCATGTATCCCAAACCTTGACCTCTGTGGCTCCAAAAGTGTACTTGGCCGGGTTTATTTCAATGCCGTATGCATCGAGGCGACAAAATAGCTCCTCTAAATGTTTTCTGTGCTCCTCCTCGTTGCTGGAGGCGACGAGGATGTCGTCGATGTAGGCGTAACAGAAATCTAGGCTGTGTAGTACCTCATTGATGAACCTCTGGAATGTCTGTGCGGCGTTGAATAACCCGAAAGGCATGTACCGAAACTCGAATAACCCGAAAGGCGTCGTGATCGCCATCTTGGGTATGTCCTCCGGGTGCACTGGAATTTGATTGTACGCTCGGACCAAGTCTAGCGTGGAGAACAGTGTTTTTCTTTCGAGGCCTTGCGTGAAATCCTCTATGTGAGGAATCGGGTATTGATCTGGTACCGTTCTTGCGTTCAGTTTCCTGTAGTCTCCGCATGGTCTCCAAGTGTTTCCTTTCTTCGGAGCCATGTGAAGTGGTGCGGTCCATGGGCTTTTAGAAGGTTGTATAATCCCTTTTTCTAGAAGGAGATTAAATTCCGCTTTTGCTGCCTTTAGTTTTTCAGGCGCAAACCTTCGTGGCCGGCTTGCTTCTGGTGGTCCAGCCGTGGTTTTGATGTAATGCACGGTAGAGTGTGGCTGCTTCTTTTGGTAAGTACCCGAGCTCTGCGTGATCTTCGGGAACTGTGACAAAAGTAGGTGATACGTAGTGCTTCCAATTATGGACTAGACCGAGGGTAGGTTTGTCCCTCTTGTCGCTCCGTTTGTTCGTAGTCCCGTTTTTACGTCCACTAGTTGGCCTCTTCGTACGTCTGGCAAGAGGTGAAAATATGCTAGGACATCGGAACCGATTATTGGTGTAGTTACATCTGCCACGATGAATCGCCACAGGAAGTCTCGACGTAAAACAAGGTCGGGTCTTATCGTCAGGTCGCCGTAGGTTCGTATAGCTGAACCGTTTGCTGCAAATAGTTCTCCCGCGCTAACTAGCTGTCGGCCGTGAACCAGAGTTCGAGGGAAAACGCAGACGTATGACCCGGTGTCGATCAAGTATCTTGTCTTGGTGCTGCCATCTGTGACAAATAAGCGGCAAGGTTTCGGGCTGGAGCCGTTTGCCGCTACCAACGACTGCCCATCTAGTTTTCCTCATTTTTCTTGAACCCGCACGGTTGTGTGCACTTCTTAGCTTTGTCTTTGAATCGCCTGTGGTAGAAGCACACGTTGCTCTCTTCCGTTTTCTTTTTGCTGCGGCTCTGGGAACGGTCACGTTTCTGGCTTTTTCCCGTTGACCGTGATAATCGCCTGCTTAGACTTGCTACTTGTTTAGCGAGTTCTTTGATTTGTTGTTGGAGCGTTGGAGTTGCAGATTGTAGGCTAGCGACTCCTGTAGCTCTGTTGGCGACCTCGTGAATGCGGTCAGCCTGCTCGGCTACTGCCTCGAGATCATCTGCCGTTCGGGTGGCTAAAATGGCTTGCAGTTGTGACGGCAATCTGCCCATCCACAGGGTTCGTAGTAGCTGGTCTGGGATGGCGGAGTTTGCGAGGGCTTGTAGGTGTCGTAGAAATTGTGACGGCCTACGATCCCCGATCTCTTCGTGTTCTAGTAGCTGTCGGATCTGTTGCTCTTGCGAAATCGATAGTCTTTGTATGAGGGCCTTTTTTAAATTTTCATACTTGTTCTCCGCAGGAGGCTTCGTAATTAGATCCTTGATTTCCTTGGCGTGCTTCGTTTCGATGTGTGACAATACATAAGCGTATTTCGTACTGTCTTGCGTTATGCCTCCTAGCATAAACTGGCCTTCCAGCTGAGCAAATCATAGTTCGGGCTCGTCGGCCCAAAAAGGAGGTATTTTGAGGGCTACTCGGTGGATGTGCGGACGTTCCTCTGTTGCGTTGGTGCCACTACCATGTGCCTCTGTCATGGTGCTGATTTCAGATTACGTCGGGGTCACCAATTTGTGGGTTAGCTTATGGTATCAGAAGGTTCCACAAATAAATGAACGTTAGATGTTCACGTGTTCTTTAATAGAATAGCTCTTTGTTACAGATGTGTTTTGTGTAAGTGTGACTTTTCTCTTTGATAGTGGCTTAGGCGGCGCCCGGAGGCGCCTAAAAAAGTCTGTCAGTTGCCGAATAAATTGCGTATTAATTTATCCTTCTTCCTCTTCTTTTTCTCCCGCTTTTCTGCGGGGAGAGATCGCTCTGGCGTGATAGGACGCGGAGAACGCGGCGATGGAGCGACTGGGACGACGACGACGCTTATGGGCCTCGGCGGAGTGCTCGTGGCAGGCGTAGGGGACGTCTGGATACCACTGGACGTAGTCGAAGCGGGTGGAGACGTTTGTGTCCTTTGATTCCTCGTCACGGTGCACCGGCGTCGGGGATCGTCTTGCCGTGGTAGCTCTACTCCCACTAGCTTCCAGGGAATGAACGCTACGCCTTGGTCGGGTATGGGAGCACCCTGGCACCCGTCAGGACAGATGTACCGCGGGCAGTCCGGGTGCGGGTAAGGACCGGGACGGTTCCGTCAAAGACGTCGACGAGGCAGTTTGGCGTGCCACAAAGCTCTTCGACCAAAAAACTGAGGGCCCTGGAGGGAGCGCACCTCGTGTTACACCAAGAGTGAGAGCCCGTGCAGGAGCGCACCTCGGTTTATACCAAGGGAGAGGGCCCGGAAAGGAGCGCACCTCTGGGTACACCAAGAGAGAGGGCCCGTAAAGGAGCGCACCTCAGGTGACGATTCTCGAGATCGAAGGGCCCAAAAGGAGCTCAGCCTCGATCGGAGGATGCGTGCTTGACGGGTTGCGGTCGCGTATTATATGCGCTCGGTGGATGCATTTGATTCCCGAGAAAGCGGCCGCTTAGCGGCGGCGCCTGAACTAGCGCCGGCGCTCACGTCCACGCTGGCGCCCGCGGCTTGCCTGCGCGCTCGCGCGCGCGCGTATGTTGGTGGCGGATTTTGGTTCGCCACATCAGTTAAAGTTCGAAATTTTTGAGTAAAACTTTTTTTGCGACTTTCTCCAATATCTCTGTGTTCTGATAGCCACCAGAAGAGTTCAAACTTTTATGATAATGGATCGAATCGCTAAAGTGAAAAACGAAAGAGTTATATCAGTCAAAGTTCGAAATTTTTGAGTAAAACTTTTTTTGCGACTTTCTCCAATATCTCTGTGTTCTGATAGCCACCAGAAAAGTTCTAACTTTTATGATAATGGATCGAATTGCTAAAGTGAAAAACAAAAGAGTTATATCATTCAAAGTTCCAAATTTTTTAGTAAAATTTTTTTTGCGACTTTCTGCAATATCTCTGTGTTCTTATAGCCCCCAGAAGAATTCTAACTTTTATGATAATGGATCGAATCGCTAAAGTGAAAAACGAAAGACTTATATCAGTCAAAGTTCGATATTTTTGAATAAAATTTTTTTTGCGACTTTCTCCAATATCTCTGTGTTCTGATACCCCCCAGAATAGTTCTAACTTTTATCATAATGGATCGAATCGCTAAAGTGAAAAACGAAAGAGATATATCAGTCAAAGTTCGTAATTTATGAGTAAAATTTTTTTTGCGAATTCCTCCAATATCTCTGTGTTCTGATAGCCCCCCGAAGAGTTCTAGCTTTTATGATAATGGATCGAATCGCTAAAGTGAAAAACGAAAGAGATATATCAGTCAAAGTTCGTAATTTATGAGTAAAATTTTTTTTGCGACTTTCTCCAATATCTCTGTGTTCTGATAACCCCTGGAATAGTTCTAACTTTTATCATAATGGTTCGAATCGCTAAAGTCAAAAACGAAAGAGTTATATGAGTCAAAATTCGAAATTTCTAAATAAACTTTTTTTTGCGAGTTTTGCCAATATTTCGCGAGTTCTGATAGCCCCATAAGAATTCTAACTCTTATCATGATGGATCAAATCGCTAAAGTGAAAAACGAAAGAGTAATATCAGTCAAAGTACGAAATTTTTGAATAAAACTATTTTTGCGAATTTCTCTATTATCTCTGTGTTTTGATAGCCCACCGAAGAGTTCTAACTTTTATCATAATGGAACGAATCGCTAAAGTTAAAACGAAAGAGTTATATCAGTCAAAGTTCGAAATTTTTGAGTAAAACTTTTTTTGCAAATTTCTCCATAATCTCTGTGTTCTGATAGCCCCCCGAAGAGTTCTAACTTTTATCATAATCAGCCTAAACAATTAAAGAACAATCACGTTAAAAGAGAAAGAGAGAAAGAGATAAAGGGAGAGAGAGAGAGAGAGAGTTGCGTCAAGATTTAAAAAAATTAAAAAAGCTAATTTTTTCAAAAGCATAATTTGAAGACATTTAAATAATAAAGAATTATGTAAAAATAAAAAGATGGTATATTTATTCGTAGAAAGACATTTATTTCTTCTTCATCATATGATGCGATGTTAATTACAATTATTTTTTAAGTACTGCGTAAAATGAATGTTTCTTTATTAAAGAACCAAATTCTCTCTGTTACTTAAACATCTTTTTTAAGTAAAAATATGATTGTGCAAAATATGGTCATAAACGTATTGATATGTATTAATATCAATGTTAATGTAAATAATTCAGACTATAATAAATAAAAAATTACGCGAAAGTAGACGTAATTAATCATTTGTGCACATTCTCGACCCCTGTTCTGGATGCAACATACGCGATACGCGTCAGATTTTATTTGCAGCAAAATGGATGTTAGCACGGACAACAACCTACATCCATTTCTCGAGAGATGGATGTGGGTTGTTGTCCGTTCTAACATCCACACTGTTTTTAACGGCGGGTTGCAAAATGGATGTGACACGTAGTTCCCGTTCTGACCAGAATAGATGTGCGTCACTAGTGTACGGGAGTTTCGAAGCGTTATAGGAAAAAGGCCGCCGTGGCCGCTCTCAGGTTCCTCTCTGGTATTAGAGAGTCTGTAGCCAGTACTGTTCATTCCTACTCTCGAGTGTAAAAATTATACAGTAATCTCAACCAATGAAATTCGCTATCGGTCTAGCAATGGCTCCTGCACTCAGGACGCGGGAAGATTTGCCACGCTGTGGAAGTCGATGATCTCTCGCTCTCGCCGTTAGTTCAACGGAAAAAGATTTAAAAAATCTTAAATAAAATAGAATATAAAGATTTTGCATCTTTGATTTATAAAATGAAGATAGAGGGTTATCTGATGTAGTAGATCCACAATCGTATGTACACACTAATTATTTTGTATTATATAATTTGCATGTAATAAAATGTTTAAATGTTACATTTTAAATACGCTCCAGATCAATTATTTAATATTTTCAAGTAATTTTTTTAACGAATTTGAGATTAATAATCAAAGAGCGAAAATATATTACCAACTAATAAAAAAATTATAATGTTCTGCAGTTGAGTAACGACAAATTGTATATTACAACAAGAAAGAAAAGAAAGAAGGATGCGTTAGGCATGAAGAGAGCATGATCGGTGTTGTTTGGATCATTATCCTCGAATTAAAAATATAATCGAGCAATCGTATCTTTTGTTCTTTTCGCGCTTAGACGAGAACAAGATATATAATGTTAAACAGAAATGCTCTTGTTTCATAATTAGTTAAACGATCTTTTTAAAAAGATTGCAATCCTGATTAGGAATTATGTGATAAAGTACAACGAACGAATTGAACAACAGGAGGCCGAAGAACTGAAGAAGATGGCAAGTATTCTGTCGAAGCACAACAGATTTGCACGAGAAACAGCTCTAAAAGAACGATTGGCACATTCTTTGAAATTATACCTGGCTGTCCTAAATGTTGTACGAGCAAAAGAGATCAGTGTTGCCGACTTTACATGGGGAAAATGCATTACGCATACCCCAATTCCTGGAGAGGGACCGGTGGTTATATGGGACTAGGTATGAGCCTTGGATTTACTAAAAACCCCATGGGTGTTCTAGACTTGGCCTTTGACAGGGGCATCAGCCCGAAAATCGCCACTGGCATTGCTTCCGAAATATTCAGGCATTTCTAACAAAACGCAGTATTTTATTTCGGCAGGTATTATATTACTATAATTTATTTCTATAATAAATATTGTTAATTTAAGGAGAATGACCACCCAGAGAGCACAGAGAATTCAAAAAGATTAAAAAAAGAATTCAGGTTTATGTCACCAATACTGAGTTCATTTTGAAACGCAAAAAGAATTTTTTTTCTGAAAAAAAAGAAAAAGTCAGGAAAAGAATTCTTTTTGCATTTCAAAATAAACTCAGTATTGGTAACATAGACCTGAATTCTTTTTGAATGCTGTGTGCTATCTGGGCTCATAGTGACGAGAGACTGCCTCAACAAGATATTTGTTTTACGATCTATGTTTACTAGATCTATTTTTCTTATTTTGATGATTACTGGTCTCAAAATATGTAAGACATTTTCCGAACACCTAGTATATAAAAACACAAAATTATGTAGATGCCCAGGTGATAAGTTAAATATTTTATATATTTAGCAATGTCGCGAGAAAATTGTCGTCATAAGATTGACGTGTATAAATTTTAAATATGTACACAGATGGCACGTACAAGTGGCGAAATAAGCGGTTTACTTGTAAAAGCTACACATGAATGCTTAAATATAAACTTTATCAATATATCGATAGCGCAAATTAGTACAAAGATGCTACTTTGGTGCCGTGTGCAATTACGTATTTAAATCATCGAACATCATAATATCGGTAATTGTCAGTGCTCCCGTTTTACAAAAGGGTAAATCAATTTTCTTAAAAAAAAGAATTATTCTTAAATTATATTATAAAAATTGTTTTATTAATCAAATCATAATTGGTATTATTAATTGTCTTACATATGATAAAACCAGTTGTTTTATTGATTAAATCAAAATTAGTGTTATTAGTTGGTTTTAGCTGCATTATGTAAAAATCGCATATTTTGATATAACAAAAAAATATTTGTTACAATTGTGCCAAAAATTAATAATTGTTGTTCGCACGTTAAAATTAAAGGAAACTGTGATCATCATGTGGAAGATAATAATATTATGTACGGTCGTGGGCTTAGTGGCTGCCGAACAAGCTACTTATGAAAACTACAAGGTCTTCAAAGTTATTGCGACTACACAGGCTCAGGCTGAATCCCTCAACCAATTAACAGACTTTTCTGATGGAGTAAGTAAATTCTTCAAGCCAGGTAATAAAGACAAGTAGAAATAAATTAATACATTTTGTACAAAAAATCAATCTTTTTTATGAAAGATTCGTGATTTTTGTTTAAATTGACTATGTTACCTAAAATGTAAAAAAGATCAGTTACATAAAAATAGCCTAATATACATAAATTTATAACATCACTTATATAGTAACTATTCATCTAATTAGAATATTTATTTATTAAATTACATTTAGATGGTATAAAAAGTGATATAAATATATACCTTCTAATTTTTTTAATTAAAATTATACTTAATAAATTTGTTATTAAATAAACAAAATATTATTTATAGTTCTCTTTCTGGTTGGAACCAGCTGTGAACAGAGAGGCGCAGCTTATGGTGGCCCCGCATAAACTGCCCGAATTCTATGAAATAATGGCACAAATCCAAGTACCTTATAAACCTTATATTGAGGATGTTCAGGAATTAATCAGTATAACGGCGCCCGCGGCGGCATCGTCGACGTTTAATTTCAACAACTATCATAATCTCGACGTAATTTATCAAAATCTAGACGACTTGGCGAAGCAATATCCCGACAAGGTACAAACTATCGTAGGTGGCAAGACGTACGAGGGACGTCAAATCAAAGGCGTCAAGGTTTCCTTTAAAGCCAACAATCCCGGAATCTTCCTTGAGGGTGGTATTCACGCCAGAGAATGGATCGCACCAGCGACTGCTATGTACATTTTGCATCAATTATTGACTAGCAGCGATCCGGAGGTCAGAGCTCTAGCTGAGAGCCACGATTGGTATATCTTCCCCGTATTTAATCCCGATGGATACGTGTACACGCACACTACGGTAAACTTGACCTCATAAAATATTGTCCACTAATTTAGAAATCAAGTTTAATTACATAGATAATTTTAATTTATTTCAGAACCGATTATGGAGGAAAACACGTAAACCGTACGGTTTCGCCTGTTATGGCAGCGATCCCAACAGAAACTGGGGATATAAATGGAATAGTTAAGAATTTATATTATATTAATAGAAAACTATAATGTGTAGTTAAAGTTAAATAATAATTAATAAATTATTAAAATTATTTTATAGGCTGGAAAGATTATACGGTTAAAATTGATATTTTTTTGTTCATATTATTTATTTATATTTTTATATGTTATCTGATATTTTCAGCTGGAGGCTCTAGTAATTTCCCATGTTCCGAAACCTACGGTGGATCGGCGGCATTCTCCGAAGTTGAGACAAAAAGCATGTCTGAATATATTGACTCTATTTCTGACCGAATCTACGCATATATTGCATTCCATAGCTTCTCGCAGCTATTGCTGATTCCTTATGGTCACACCACGGCTCATCTTGATAATTATAATGACTTGGTAAGTAATTTTCATTAACATAGCTTTGAAAAACTCATCATGAACTAATTGTGTGTAAAAATAGTAATTTAAGTAAACAATTATTTTCCCTATAATACTATTCTAATGACAGTATATATTATATACTGTCAGTGAAATAATACAAATAATTATATAAATTATGAGTTATTAGAAACATATGTTTGTATATTGTAAAAGAAATATTAATAAATATCGTTTCTATAAACTTCTCAATAATTCGGATTAATAGTAATTGAGCCAATTCTATGTACAATGAAACCAGAAAAACTAGCTACACCGTTAGCAACTGTCCTTAAAACTTAATTACTTTTATATAATAATAATAATTAAGAACATTTGTTATATTATTCCAAGACTTCTTTATGTTATTTTTTCAGTATCAAATTGGCATGAAGACAAAAACTGCTCTCAGCAGGAGATATGGAACTCAATTTAAGGTCGGAAACATTGCTGAGGCAATCTGTACGTAAAAAAATTTTATTTATTTTATCTTTCTCTTTCTCTCTCTATTATTTATTCATTAAATTGTTACCTTGTAATGATCTCGTGCTGTCATTCCTTGCTAAAGATAAATGAACTTTCCGATGAAAGTCACAATAGAGTTCCAAAAAAGTGTTTCTTTTAATAAACTCCAATCACTGATCTTACACTCGGTCCATTTACGCACTCGATTAAGAAAACGAAAAATTTTTTTCCTAACAAATTTAATAATTAATCATTTATTATCAATCACTTTATATCTTACTGATGAGAAACGTTTGATTTTATTCGATCACTAATTACTACCTTTTTTATTTATAGATGTGGCTTCTGGAGGTTCTATGGATTGGGTCAAAGGCACTTATGGTACACCTATCACTTACACTTATGAATTGCGTGATACGGGTCGTCATGGCTTTTTATTGCCTCCTAATCAGATTATCCCGACTGGAGAAGAAACTTTGGATTCTCTCGTAGCTATGTTTAAAGAAGCAAAAGCACGTGGATATCCTTCAAAATAATTAAAGTTGACTAAATTTTGTATAAATATTATTATTGATGATATATCTTCATTTAATAATTTGTTAATTTTTCTTTCAATATTGTGTAATATATAATATATTAATAATTTTTGGTTTTCTGTTTTTAATATTATGTATGATATTGTTAAACGCGCGGTGGCGGCATACATAACAGCGAATAACTCTCGCTTCCCGACTCGGTGGCTCTACTTATGACCAAATCCGTTCGTACAGCTCGATCAATCGTCTCATGCAAGCTTACAAATCACACTATCTGTCGCAATATAAATCGAGTAGTGGTGTGACTTTTGTTTATTATGCGTTAATTTATCGAACTACTAGTTTGAAATACTATCCGCGGTTTCCGCTATTTTTGCACATCAGCGATTCACGAAGTGCGAGTGTGCATAACAACGAAATCGTGCTTGACTTCCTTTATTGCTATGCGTAGTAGATAATGTACAAACTAAATACATAGATAATTACACGATTGTCTAAAAGTACGAAGTACAATCGCTAATTTAAGATAAGAAAATTTTATGTCCACAATTTTCTGTGACGTCAACATACTGATAAGCTATCTGTGAAATAATGAATGAATATGTTTCTCTCTGCCTCTTACCTCTATAAAAATTGTATATGCCGTGAAAACAATTTTTAAAAATGTTTTGTAGAATGAAACTTTACATAACAGAAATAAGCATAGACTTTATGAATATTTATTGACAATCTTTTTGAAGCCATGAAAATAGCTCTACTATTTTCATTATTTTTACTAGTAGCACTATTACTACTGTTGCAAATAGATTATTCCGTTATTTAAATCAATTCTTAAATATTTTATGATTTTATTTATTTTAAAAGCGAGAAAATAATTATTATAAGAATTTCTTCATAAATAAGTAAAATTTGAGAGAGAATTATAAAAGATACATATTCATATTGTATAACACATAATTTTATATG
The DNA here is from genome assembly GCF_016802725.1 of Solenopsis invicta. NCBI lineage: Eukaryota > Metazoa > Arthropoda > Insecta > Hymenoptera > Formicidae > Solenopsis > Solenopsis invicta. The sequence continues at coordinate 10,327,705 of NC_052672.1, read as the reverse complement.
TAAGCGGAAAAACTACTTTGCAACTAAGTAAAAAAACAAGAAGTACAAAAATCTGTTTTGACACTTTGATAACAGGTTGACAAATTATTGCGATAATACAGTTTTAGTGCCGTGTGTAACTTCGTATTTAAATACAATGAACGTTACAGAATTGGTAAGAGGAGGTGTTTTTGTTTTACGAAAAGGTAAGTCGATATTGCTATAAAAAAAGGGATTAAAATATCACAAGAATTAAGTATCTTATTAATTAATTTAATATTAACTTATTTATCTAATAATTTATTTATTAGTTAGTAAATCTAGTTGATTGCTACTAAGAAATTTTGTAAAAAGTACGAGTGTAATGTAATAAAAAAATTTGCGATAATTGTGATAATCATTGATTAAAGTAAAATATATGACATGGCGTATTAAAATTAAAGGGAAACGTAATCATCATGTGGAGAACAATAATACTATGTGCAGTCATCGGCTTGATAGCCGCCGAGAAGGCTACTTTTCACAACTACAAGGTCTTTAGAATTACTCCGACTACAAACGAGCATGTTGAATTACTGCGCGAATTACCTGAGATTGCTGATGAGGTAAGTAAATATTTAAAAGTATAAATAATGAAAATTATATAAAACAATTTATAAAAATAAAATAGAAAACACAAAATTAATGTATCGTATTTCATTAAAAGTCTGTTTTTTTTTTAAAGAAATAAATTTCTACTGAGTTGTTTACATTGATAGCACAAAATTACTTTTACATAATTTGCATAAAATAATTTGAATATTCACAAAGTCAGTTTGTTTTATTTTAGATATTCAGTAATTGAAAATAATCTCACAAATGTGCAACAAATTTATAAAATAAAAATTAAATAACTTTTAAGCATACAAAATATATTATTTATAGTTCTCCTTCTGGAAAGAACCAACTACCGTAAATGCGCACGTGGATCTTATGGTAGCTCCGCACAAGTTGCCCGTGTTCCACGATATAATGGATAAGATCAAAGCACCCCATCAAGTTCATGTCGATAATGTTCAGACATTAATCGATGAAACGACAACCGCAAATAATCAATCGATGTCGTTCGATGAAAACTATCGCACTCTCTGGGAAATCTATGACCACCTGGATAACTTGGCCAAGCAGTATCCCGGCAAAGTAGAAGTCGTTGTGGGTGGCAGTACATTTGAGAAACGTCAGATCAAAGGCGTCAAGGTTTCTTTCAAAGCTAACAATCCCGGAATCTTTATCGAAGGAGGTAATCATGCTAGGGAGTGGATTTCGCCGGCGACTGTCATGTATATTCTTCATCAGTTGTTGACCAGCAAGAATCCGGATGTCAGAGCTTTGGCTGAGAGCCATGATTGGTACATCTTCCCCGTATTTAATCCTGACGGATACGTGTATACGCATACTACTGTAAGTCTTATTTTATATTACCAAAAAATTTATAAATTATAATTATCTGTACAAAATTTTTTCTATTATTTCCAGAATCGGATGTGGAGAAAAACACGTGAAGTACACGGTTTAATCTGCAGAGGCACTGATCCCAATAGAAATTGGAGCTATAAATGGAGAAGTAAGGATGTGTTTCTGTTTAGAAGATAATGACACTCGCCAATCAGGAAACAATATTTTTTAAATGTTTTTTAAATATTTAAAAAACGTTATAATGAAGAATAAATATTTTAAAAAATATTGTCTACTGAATGGGTCAATAATAATAAATAAATAGTTATAATTATAAATATAGATAAACTCAGATTATTTTAAAAATTGTAGAGAATTGATGAAATTACAATTAATTTGATGTTTATAAATATTATCGTATTTTGATAATATAGTATAATTGTAGGTGAGGGCTTCAGATGGGCCAGCAGTTTCCCATGTTCCGAAACTTATTCCGGAAGTGCACCATTCTCCGATATAGAAACAAAGTCCATGTCTGAATATATCAGATCTATTTCTGACAAATTCTACGCATACATTTCGTTTCACAGTTATTCACAGCTTTTGATGTTTCCATATGGATATACAAAGACACATCTTGACAATTACGACGATTTGGTGAGTAATTTTAATTCTATGACATAGTTCTTTTATATAATTTTAGAATAATGAAATGGATTTAAAATGGTGTTAAATAAATAAAACAATTATTGCTTTCTTTATAATAGTATTATTAATTATTATTATTTCTATTAGAGATTGAGATCGTGTAATTTATTACTTAAATAACGAGTTAATGCAAGCCATTAATTAAATATCAATAAGGAAACATTTAGTCTCTTTACATACTTATTAGCACAATTAACACGATTTTTTTGTGATCTACACATTTAGAGCAATTAAATTTATTCTTATTTTCTTAGTAACATTAACAAAAATTATATAATTTTTTATGATTTTAGTATGCCATTGGCTTGAAATCGGCTGGAGCACTAAAAAAGAGATATGGAACTGAATACAAAGTTGGAAGTATTGCCGAGACGATTTGTAAGTAGAGAAATTTTTAATTAGTTTATATTATTCTTTCTCCTTTCTCTTTCTTTTTCTCTTTTATTCTTCTTTTACCTAATATCTAATATTTTCTAGAATTTTTTAACTATTTTAATTATGTTACTGCACTTACTATAGTTAAGAATTTACTTCCCAGATAACAAGGCGTCGTCTATTTGATGTCATAAATAGTCACTTCTATGATGAATCTTTTTAAAATGATTCAAGCATCGTAAAAAGACGTAGATTTATCACAATTTACGTAACGTCATATATCTACGTCAAAAATATATGACACTACCGTCATTTTTACGTCTTGAGAACATAAAATCAAAACATAAAATTATATCGTTAATAACCCGAAAAAAAAGTATTATGTCATCAAATAGACGGACACTCTTTGCTGAGTTTTTCCTAAACGTTATTATCCATAGATATAAGTAGATCGAGCATATTTAAGATAATAAAGATCAGGCAGAAGAAAAACAGAAAACAGTTGCCATATTTCTTTCTTTATCTGTTTCACACAATTACCTGTTCTCTCTTTTACTGTCTTCTTTTTCTACGCGATCTTCCAATTTTACACTTTACGCTTGATTTATCTTTTCTACATCAATGATCCATCCAAGTTAAAATCATCGTCAACGTTACTTGATTGCACGATAATTAAAACTTCAAGTAATTTAAATATGTTCGCTAAATTTCAATGGAAATACATGACATTGATTTCAATTTAATAGATATTAAAAAGTAGAATATATACAGTTAAAATATTTATTTCATAAATGAATATAGACTGTACTTCTTACTAATTTTTACAAATTATAATTAATCATAAAGTTTTTTATTTTTATAAAAACAATATTTTTGTTTTAACGTTTTAATAAAATCAAAATTAGTCAGTTTTTTTCAAAACTAAATTAATTTCTATTTATTTAAAACTGAATAAATAGAATAAACAACGCAAATGTAACGGTAAAGTAACGTCAACGTTTAGTGGCCAATTCTCTGACATTAATAAGTAATATGAAGTAATACATCATAAAAGCTCAATAGAGAACATCAATCGATTGAAAAATGACATATTATTAAATTTTAAATAGATAACACAACATCAATTAGCTAAAATAATTAACGAATAATAACGTCGAAATATAATAATGTCAACAGCTTGTTACCGAGTTTTTTTTTATTATTATAAAAATATAGTGCTAATCTACAGGCTTATTCTATATCATAACTCTTAATGACAGTTTCGTTATTGTTATAACATAACGTCGTTGCGCAGATATAATACGTAGTAAAAGAGCTGCGCAACGACATTATAACAACAACGAAATTGTCGATAAAAATTACAGAATAGGCCTGTTGGAGACTAATTGTTGTATTGAAATATTAAAACAATCTTTATAAAAATATTACTTTTTAAATTTATTTTGTAAAATTATTTTTAGATATGGCTTCTGGAAGTACTGTGGATTATATCAAAGGCGTTTATAATAAACCTATTGTTTTCGTTTACGAGTTACGTGATGCAGGTCGTTATGGTTTCTTGTTGCCACGTGAGCAGATCATTCCGACTGGAGAAGAAACCCTGGATTCTCTCGTAACTATGTTTAAAGAGGCAAAGGCACGTGGATATCCTAAAACAAACTAACTTTATTGCAAATGTCAACAATTAAATAATAGAATATCTATGGATGTTCTTTCATTTATTTTAATGTTTATATTGCAACCAACTCACTTGAAAAGGATCTAATTCTAAGATCGAAACGTTTGGATTTATCTTATAAATAAACGCATTTTGACTGCAGCAAGTTGACTGAATTTTGGATTCTTTCTGTATTTAACATAATTTTATTATTAATGTTAAACTGGACAATTAAACTAATCTGTTGTATTATTTTGTTATCAATTGACAACAATAAACATCGATATTTTGCTTTTTAATTATTTGACATATTCGAAACCTTTTGTACTTATTTGTTTTGTGATTAAAAGAATGTTGTGATATAATTAATTGTAATATACATATGAAATGTACATATATCAATATTAAATGATTATAAATTTACATATATTATAGAAATGAATATTAATTTATAATAACCATTAATTGGATAAACCATTTTTTGGAAGGTCTCTTAGACCCATTTATGTGTTTAAGGGTTAAATACGTCTCATAAAGTTTTGCAAGTTTTATACTCAACAATGCTTGCTTTTACTTGATTTCATTTCTTTGTTTGTGTCTTGGTTCTTTTTTGTCATAAATTGCATAAGCTGTTACAAATTTAAATAATTAATATTTATGTGAATGTTATTATAAACACAATAAGTATCCTAATAAAAATAAAAATATACAATTACTACGTAACAATAACTGTGTAAAACTACATTTGGCTTTTAGATAAGATTTTTATTACATTATTTACATTATTTATATAAATAGAAAAAATCATGTTTTCAACAACCATTTGTAAATAATATATCTGAAAACGATGATAGAGCAACGGAATTCTTTCGCACAAAGTTCGGAAAAGAGATTAGATCGGATCTTTCCATGTTTTATCAAATTAGTACATCAGGTAAAACCCGATACGCGATCTCTCTTTGATAGATATATCAATGTGTCTCTTTTTCAAATAATTGTTTGATATTTGTTGGTGTCGTGTGCATACAACCTTTAAATATAATAAACGAGAAGTGTCAATAATCACAAACGCTTCATCTCTTAAAGGGTAAGACGTGCATACGTGCACATTTTAGAAACTTTCTAAATTAAATGGTAAGAATTACGTATTCTATTAATTAATCAATAACAATATTTAAAATACGTAAAAATTTATTCACTAAAAAACGTACTTTTTGATGATATATTTACAATTGTGCTTACAATAGGTTTATAATTAATTTTTGTGTTAAAATATGTAGAAGCATCATGTGGAAGATAATAGTGTTGTGCACGATTGTGTGCCTAGCAGCTGCCCAAAAAGCTACTTTCAACAACTACAAGGTCTTTAGAATTATTCCTACTACAGAAGAACAAGTCAATAATTTACAACAGCTGCAAGCGATTTATGATGGAGTGAGTAGATCTTGTCAAATACAAATATAAGTACAAAACGAAAATATCTGTATACGGAAAAAATGATTTTTGTCTAAAGTACCTAAAATTTATTTAGGAACATATTTAAAAATTTAAGCTATCAAAATGATTATGTAGATCGCTTAATTAACTAGTTGTCAGAAACATTTTGCATTGCAGTTTCAACATCCTTTATAATTATCTTCCCGGTCCAACAATATTATTTTCATAACTGTATGTACTTAAATGTTTAAATACTTTAGCAAAACCGTTGTTTTTGTGTATAGAATTTCATTAAGTTTCTAAGTAATTAGTATTATTCAAACATATTTGATTATTACAAACTTTTACTAAAGTATTTTTCAAATTTAATTAATATATATAAAAATTTATTTCAAAAATTTTTATAATCATTAATTAATTGAAGTTTATACAATTACGGAATAATTGGGAAAATCTGCAAGATTTTCAATAATTTTATGAAATAGAAGAATTAAAATTATGAATAAAAATTATGACAGGAATAAAAAATTAAATATCATTTTCAGTTCTCGTTCTGGACAGAACCTAGTTTTGTAGGTGCAAATGTGGATCTCATGGTGGCTCCGCATAAATTGCCCGAATTTTACGAATTGATGACTCGGATCGATATGCCATATCAAGTTTATATCGAGGATGTTCAAAAGTTGATTGACCAAACGACGCCTAAACAACTGGCTACGTCATTCGATTTCAAAAATTATCATACTCTTGAAGTAATCTATAAAAATCTCGATGACTTGGCTAAACAATATCCCGATAAAGTGGAAGTCATTGTGGGCGGCAGATCATATGAAAACCGTCAGATCAAAGGCGTCAAGGTTTCTTTTAAGGCCAACAATCCTGGAATCTTTATCGAGGGTGGCATTCATGCTAGAGAATGGATTTCGCCGGCAACTGTCATGTACATCCTTCATCAATTATTAACCAGCAATGACCCGGACGTTAGAGACCTGGCCGAGAGCCACGATTGGTACATCTTCCCGGTGTATAATCCCGATGGATATGCATACACGCACACAACGGTAAATTTTTTTGGCGTTATTACGTATCATCGTCTGCTAAATTATGTATTAAAATTATACACTTAAATTAAATTCTTTCAATTTAACTAAATTCTTTTAATTTCTTCCAGAATCGATTATGGAGAAAAACGCGCAAACCATACGGAATTTGCGTCGGAGCTGATGCAAATAGAAACTGGGACTACCATTGGGAGTGTAAGTATTAGTCCGAGCAGATAATTATAAAAATCAATGAATTGTCATAATAATATAACCGAATGTTTGCGAATAATATAACCGAATAATATAACCGAATGAATATTTTGATCTAATTCGATTTAATTAATCAAAATTTGTCATTTTTTAGCTAACATCCTTACCAGACATGCATGTTCTCCAATTCACGCAGGAAGTGAACCGTTTTCCGAAATAGAGACAAAAAGCATGTCCGAGTATATTAAATCTGTTTCCGACAAATTCTATTCATATATATCGTTTCACAGTTTTTCGCAACTTTTGATGTATCCTTACGGTTACACGAAAGAGCAACTTGAAAATTACAAAGATTTGGTAAGACATAATTTTAATAAAAGACGTAATTTTGAAAAAAAAACGATAATGGCAAGAAAAAAATTTTTTTAAATAATGTAATAAGTGTAATAATTTCACATTTTTTTCATTTCTATACATATATTAATAAAATATAAATATTATCTTTTGATATAAATTATGTTTAGGTACATACAATGCAATAATTTAATTATTACTACATTGTTGATACTATTTTAGAATATACTTAATTATATATAATACATATATATTTATATGTAATTTAAAACAATTATTAATACATTATACATAATTATGTGTATACATGAATTTAAATGTTTTTTATATTAAATTCTATTTTAATTTCATTAATTTTAGTAAATTATCTTATTATTTATACATGTTACAAAAAAATGTTACAAACTTCTAATAATTATAAAATTTTTTACATAATATTTATAATTTTAGGACGCTATAGGTTTGAAGTCAGCTGCAGCTCTTAAACAAAAGTATGGAACTTTATATCGAGTCGGAAATGTTGCTGATACGATTTGTAAGTTTGTTTGAATATTTTATTTATTTTAATTATCAAAATTATGTATTTTAAATATTATCTTTTGATATAAATTATGTTTAGGTACATACATATATTTAAGGAACTGAATTACAAATAAAATTAATATTTTTTTATTTTTTTATAGTTTAATTTACTTGTTTATTGCATTTCTCGGAGCATTAAAATAATAAAAATTTTTGACATTTATTGCTTTTTAAACAGATTATTTAGCAAATAGTAATCAGACTAATCAGTAATTAATAAATTAATTTCTAGATAAGTGCACCGGAATTAGTGTGGACTACATTAAAGGCATTTATCATACACCTATCGTGTACACTTATGAGTTGCGTGATACCGGCTCTTACGGTTTCTTACTGCCTCCTGATCAAATTATTCCATCTGGAGAAGAGACTCTGGATTCTCTCGTAGCTATGTTTAAGGAAGTAAAGGCGCGCGGATATCTCACAGAAAATTAGTATTAATATAAACTTTGTGTGTGTGTGTGAGTGTATGTGACTTTGATAAAACATTTTTTATATAAAATATTGACAATAAGAAATATTGACAATTTAATTGTTAATTATACATGGTGTGAACAATTTTTTTATATTTTATAGTAATTGATATATTTTTGTGCGTGGTACAGCATTTATAATTATTTTATGATGTAACAGGTTTTGTACCTTTATTGTTGTAATAAATTTTCAATAAAGCAGTTAATAATTATTAAGAAATATAAATATGACGCATTATTTTCTCATAAAAAATTTTTTTTATATACTTATATATATTTTAATAAATATGATCATATTTTATATATAATTATGTATAATTATAAATACATAAATATATATAAAAATTATATAATAGCTGTATATAATTGTATACATTTTAATATATGGACATTTTTTATTCCTTTTTTCTTTGTATATTTTTAAAATAATAAAATAACAAAACATACAAATAAAAAATAACTTTATCTCATTGATCTTATTGATCTCATTGACCTCATTTTAAAACTTATCCTTCAGCTAAGATTTACAATATGTATAAGAAAGTTGTAGGTATATTTTCCAAACAACAGAAAGTCTCAAATTGATTCGTAAAATACGATTTTAGATTTTGTGCTATTTAGGTTTATTATGTATGTTTATACATTCCGTAATTTTTTTATGTTTAAAAAATTGTAGCTAATCAATCATTATACTTTAACAATTTTTTCGCCATTGTTTTCAAATCTTTTCTCGAAATTTTCCCTGAACCCGTATATGGAAAATGATCCAAAAATATTACTCCTGCACGTAGTTTGTAATTATCCATCATGTTCCTCGCTACAAAGTCTATCAATTCCTGCTGCGTCACCTGTACAAAAAATAATCTGTTAAGAAAAAAGCTATTTTTAGTACATAAAATATTTTCTATTTTAAAAAGTAATATACAATAAATATAATAATACATTATCGATATACATACATATATGCAACATTTAATATTTACTATAAAATCAAGTAAATAAAAATTTATATATGTATAAACGTCGATTATAGTGCAAATTATCACTAATGTCCACTTCTATATAATTTATCAAACGTTTCGATTCCCTCATTGGATCATCATTACTGTCGATATTAAACTAATAATCATCGGAATCCATTGTACTATACATTGTTGATAACTCAACAAAAAGTCAACACGTTTAAAATTTCAATATATTATTAAGAGAAATTAAAATTTGCACCTTATTAAGTGTGCATAATTCTCATTTGCCCAATATTTTTAAAATTTTTATTTATTGAGAGTTCTTACGACATTATGTTTAAAAAATTGTACCTTAGCATCAGGCTGCTTACTGACGAAGGCAAGAGGATGTTCGTCATCTATTGGATGAGGCACTCCTATTACTGCAACTTCCAGCACTGCTGGATGCAATAGTAAAACATTTTCGATTTCTCCGGGAGATACTTGATAGCCTCTATACTTTATAAGTTCTTTCATTCTATCCACAATGAATAACTCCCCGTCTTTATCCATATATCCAATATCACCGGAATGTATCCATCCTATACATATTACAAGAATTACATTTATCCTAGTAAATATGTTTTTTTGTATTTTATATAATATAATTTATTTAGATAAATAATAGAATATTATTTATTTATTTGATGCACTTTCCGCTTATGTTAAATTCGTTTAATTTATTTAAGCTGCATGCGTTAACAAATAGTCTTATTTAATCTCCATTAACATAATTAAATCATTATGTTTATTATGTGAGATAAAAGATCTCTTTACCTCCCTTATCCATAATATTTTTTGTCGCTTCGGGATTTTTATAGTAACCAGTCATTATAGTTGGAAGTTTTATGCATATTTCTCCTGGTTTATTGGGACTAAGTATTTTTCCGCTTTCAGGATCCACGATTTTAATTTGCCCATTCTTGACTACTACCCCGCAAGATCCGTTCTTACTATTTGGTAGTTGTGTCGCTGCAAAGTCTCCAACCTCTGTCAATCCTAAAAATATAAAAAATACAAATAAAATTTTATAATATATAAATATACCTTATTATATTTTAACAGTGGATTTCAGGTTGTCTACATTAATGCTGATATGTTGGTTGCAATCATAACATGTATTACTATAAGAATTGTAGACTGTGCCTGCATTTGTTAGCAATTTAATATGTTGAGATAATAATTTGGCAATTTCTTATTAACACACGTGTAATATCATCTGGTTTAAAACTAATGCTATTGCCGCCATAACTGTTGTCACAATAATTTAAAAAATTACACGATGCTGATATACTGCGGACAATTTAAATTAACTTTAATGGTGCTATTATGGTGTAAATTTCTGACATTATACAAACACACTGTTGCTCACGTTTTCCTTTAATGTTAAATATATATTCAAAATTCGTAGAAGATGTATATGTAGCAAATTGCTAGCATCATTCAAAATCAGAGATTTATATCATTTTGCTTATTAGACACAATTCGTTAACTGGAAAAACTTCTTTGTCGATATTTACCGTAACATTGCAATATTTGAACATGTGGCAAAATACGTTTTAATTCTTCTTGCACTTTTGGCTTAAGTGATGTACCGCTACATTTTATGAATTTCAAAGATGATAACGGATATTTCTTTAAATAATCAGATTTGAGCAACCGATTGACCATGCTTGTACTAAGGAATACATCTTGAACCTAGAGAATACAATAAAATTATTCTTTCAAATACTATTACAGTACAATCAGATATACATATAAACATCAATTGCATACAGATTGTTGTAAGAACGTCATGTCTCGTGAACAGATAGTACAGGTAAAATTAAATTTAAAAAATCCATTATAAAAAATTATTAAGATTAATTTTTAAAAATTTTGCAAAACGTTAAAAAAATTTTTTATTTAGTTTAACTTACTCAATCTGATTAAGAGAAATAACGTAATTATTTTTGAACTTCCTGTACAAAATCAATTATGTAATTTATAATACTAATAAAATATATGCAATTAAGATTTAATTACAATTTACGTTTATATTGATTAATAACTAGTCAATTTTGTATTCATTTATTAAAATGCAATTTACTGTACTCAAATTTACATCAGATAACAATTGGTAGAAAATTAATAGCAATTATTAGAATATTATTATCATAGCACAAATTATTACTGTACATTATTACTTTGAAAATGTTTAACTTATTGTAAAGTAGTTTAATCAACTTCATCATAGTACTTGCAAGAATAAAGTAAAAATTAAATTATTGAGATTACTTATAAGATTTATGTATCGAGTAAATCTATATTAATGCGATAATATTTTAGTTATCACTTTGAAATAGAAAATTTTAAATATCATAATTTTTTTACTTTACTTATTTAATAAAAAAATTGTTCAGATAAAATGACATTACTTTGTATCTTTCAATCAATTGGCAAGTTATTTCTTCGTCAAATTCCGGATAGAGAATTCCTTTGAAGCCTTGCACAATCCCGTTGAAGTACATTGCTATCCCAGTCAGCCAATAAAGAGTGGAATACCAAAGAGTTGGCTTGTTGGTTACGCTCATATTGTTTGTTTGAATGAGTACTACTATAGTGTAGTTGGACAGTTCAATGCCCTTCGGCATCCCCGTGGTACCTGAGGAATGCATAATACACGCTGTCTGCTTGATGTCGTCGAGTTTGGTATAACAGAAATTTACCGCTTCTGCATCATTGCAATTTTTCAGGATATCGAAGAACGAAATCGCACCAACGTGCTTGCCGAAAACCACCACTATGCAACTATAATTCTTCTCTTTTATCGCATTCAAGACGGCATTTACGGATTTCTCGCTGCAGAAGATTATCTTTGGTGTCGTCATTTGCAAATAGTGCAATGTAGTTTCTAATGACAAATAATTCATAAATAATGGAAGAAACAAAAGTAATTCCAAATTATTATATAATCAAAAAATATGTTTAAGGGTAATAAGTATTAATACGCAAAAAGCAAAATTGTACTCGCGCGCATTGCATTATTTTTAATTCACTGGCATAATTTAATGTTTATAATAACATGTGAAAACAATTTGATAATAATTATCACAAAGAAACTTACGTGAGTCCATGTTGTCGTTCCATGGATTGAAGATTGCGTTAATATAAGCTGCTGAAAGACAAGGCACGACGGAGTTAATATGATTACCGGAACACACAGTAATAACATCACCAGATTTTATTCCTTGTTTTTGTAGCCACAAAGCGCATTTCACAGCTTTATTTTGCAGTTCCGTGTATGTTACTGTTTCTTCAGTATGTGCGTTTATCTGTATTGTTATAAAAAATGATCCAAAATTACTTAAGTTGTATTACAAAGTTATCAATTAATTAAATAAGGAGTTTATAATTCCAAAACGTTTAATTTTTTCTAATTTTTTATTATAACAAGAATTGAAGTATTAGCATCATATGCAACTGCAATTATTTGCAATCAATTTTTAAACAATTAATCTACATTTATTTTAGTATAATCTTTAGTTAATTTTTTTCTAAAATGTCTATTAAATCACATTTTATTAAATTTAAAAGTTTGTCAAAATGAAAATATTTATTGTATTCATTTAATAATTATTTTCCATAATAAGATTAAAAATGAGGCATATTATTTAATAATGTAGACAAATAAAACATGTTGTCACTGATTCATATGTTTCATTATTTCAAATTGTAGTTTTGTTACTCACAAATGCAATTTTATCCCCTTTATTTTTAATACTAATCCACATCAGTTCTCCAAGACTCCCATAATTACCAAAATCATTTTTTACTGGTCCTTTGTAGATGTCATTTTCCATGATAAATTTCTAAAAATAATATAAAATGTGAAAAATTTAATTTCTGTTACAATGCCTTATGTGTCTTCAATTGTATACCTTACTTCAATCTTACGTAATCATGCTTTAGTACTTACCTTCGGATTATTTTCAACCATTGTGTCAGAAATATTTGGTCTTTAGATGGTAAATGTAGAATTCTGAATGCAATCCAATAATGTCACTTTACAAAATTGCGTCATAAATAAAAGATTTTTATTTATGACGCAATAGAATTATTCTAAATAACTGAAAATATACAAGAAGTATCCGTGTGTTTGTTCAAGCGCGTGTAATATACATGATGTAAAATCTATTAAAGTATTTCACTAGCAGTCAAGTAATTTTTCTCATATACTTCACTTACAAAAAAAAAACTACAACATATTAAAAAATTACTGATATATTATTACAGTTTTTCAATAGTACACCAGTAATTTTTTCGTATTGTTGTGCAATAGTTTTCTTTCGTAAAGATTTAGTTGACAATTTTGACAGTTTAATTTACGTATGACTGGATATTTTATAATATTAGCCTGCTATTAATCTGTATATTTTAAATTAAATAATTATAGATATAATTATAGATATAATAAATATAATTATGAACAAAACAGAGTTTAAAAACAGTCTCATTATTCTCATCTACAAAATTAATACTTATAAAGTTATATTTAGAAAGCGAGTCAATTAGATCATTGTACAGCATCTTTAATGTGCATCAGTGCGGATCAGTGCACTCTAATCAAATTTGTTATAAGAGTTACAATTGGTCAATTTTATAAATATTATTATGCTTGAGTGTCTTATATAATCATTTTACTGTCCAATATAAAATTATTTTCTCATTCGTAATTTGTAACAATAATTAAATATCTAGATATGTAACTGCTGCAACACAATTTATTTTTTCGTATGAATAATATAGATAAAAACATGATTTACTTGACTTATATTCATGTTTATATATATAAAAAAAAATGTAAAATTATAAAAAATGCACAATACCTTTGGTTATAACTGTCAAGATATCCAGTGTAATAACAAAAAAGAAATTTGAAAAAAAATTAGTATGTCAATTATAATGAAGAAGATGCCGTATTTGAGAGTCGAAAGAGTTTTCCACTACGCGAATATCACCTTGACTGATATTCAGTAGATAAGCGAATAATAAATGATGCAACATAATACGTTGCTGAATATAAACTGCACGCTCAATTACTGACTGCTCATCGCATGAGAGTATTTTTAGTTTTATCTGTAATATTTCTTCGTAAACGATATAAATCCTGCATTGATTGCGCAATTCATAAATGTTGCTGTGTCACTGTCTTTTAGCATCAGTCTTAACATTTTTCATTCAAAGATTAATGACATTTATCTTAAGAAAATAGAAAAAAATCCTACAATCGATAACATGTCCGATAATGTCATATCATCTAATATGTGTGTCCACGCATATGTGTGCTTATTTGTAAGCAATTATTACGAGTCATTGGGTATATATACGTGTGTGTGTGTGTGTGTGTGTGTGTGTGTGTGTGTGTGTGTGTGTGTGTGTGTGTGTGTGTGTGTGTGTGTGTGTGTGTGTGTGTGTGTGTGTGTGTGTGTGTGTTGTATACGTGTGTGTGTGCGCGCGTGTGTGCATGCGTGCGTGTACTGATTGTAAGTGTGTGTGCACGATTTTAACAAAATGTAAAACATTTTTATATAAAGCGCTGACAAAAAAATATTGATTATTTTTAATTATAGATGTTTCGAAATATGTAGTCTCGTAATATTCAAAAATAAAAAAAATGCACATTAACTTACAATTAGAACTGTATTTTAAGACAAAAATTTTTTCGATTCTCAGTTTGATGAATACGAATATGTATATAAAATTACACAAAAAATATTAATATAAAAAATCCAGTTGTAATCAAATAAAGTTCATTTATAATTATTTTCATCTTTATAAATTGGTCAATATTTTCCTATTATATGAATATAACAAAATTTTTTAAAAATAAATAGGAAAAATATTTTCTTAACCACAGCATTACATATACATTAAATCACATTTATACTATCTATTAAAATATCTAAATATTTGTTTAATATTATATTCAATTAAAGAATGCATGCTTATACATAAAGTTTTTTATTTTTGAAAAAATTGTAGTTAATTAATCATCATATTTTAACAGTTTTTTTGCCATTATTTTTAAATCTTTTCTCGCAATTTTCCCGGAACCAGTGTATGGAAAACGGTCTAAAAATATTACTCCTGCACGTAGTTTGTAATTATCCATCATGTTCTTCGCCACAAAATCTATCAATTCCTGTTCCGTCACCTATACAAAAAATAATCTATTGCAATTTTGATACATAAAAAGTTTTCTATTTTAAAAAATTATACAAAAATATAATAATATTTTATCAATATACGCAATAGTTAATTTTACACTGTACTATAAAATAACGTAAATACAATTTTATATATGTATAAATATATTAAGGAGCCAAACGCCAAATCATCGCCTAATTCACATTAATGTACTTTTATACAGTTTAGCAAACGTTTTGATCCTCTTATTGGATCATCATCATGACATTAAGGCAACAATATTATTAAATATTTATCATTAAAAATCACTGTATTATACATTGTTAATAACGCAAAATCAACAATACATTAAAACCTCAATACATTATTAGCGTTAAGAAAGATTGAAATTTGCACCTCATTAAGTGTGCATGATTCTTATTTGCCCAATACTTTTAAAATTTTTATTTATTGAAAGTTCTTACGACATTACGTTTAAAAAATTGTACCTTAACGTCAGGTTGCTTACTGACGAAGGCAAGAGGATGTTCGTCATCTATTGCATGAGGCACTCCTATTACTGCAACTTCTAGCACTGCTGGATGCAATAGTAAAACATTTTCAATTTCTCCTGGAGATACTTGATAACCTCTATACTTTATAAGTTCTTTCATTCTATCCACAATAAATAACTCCCCGTCCTTATCCATATAACCGATATCACCGGAATGTAACCATCCTATAAATATTCCAAAAATTTACATTTACTCTATTAAGTATGTTCTTTTGGATTTAATAAAATATAATTTATTTATTTGTTTGTTTGATACACTTTCCATTCATATTAAAATTGTATAATTTATTTACACTGCATGCATTAACAAATAGTCTTATTTAAACTTTTTTAACATAATTAAATTATTATGTTTATTATATCAGATACAGAATCTGTTTACCTTCCTTATCCATAATGTTTCTTGTCGCTTCGTGATTTTTACAATAACCAGTCATTACAGTTGGAAGTTTTATGCATACTTCTCCTGGTTGATTGCGATCAAGTATTTTTCCGCTTTCTGGATCCACGATTTTAATTTGCCCATTCTTGACTACTACTCCGCAAGATCCATTCTTACTATTTGGTAATTGTTTCGTTGCAAAGTCACCGGCTTCTGTCATTCCTAAAAATATAAACAATACAAATAAAATTTTACAACATATAAACATACCTTGTTACATTATGTAACAGCAGATAGCAATTTGTCTACATTAATGCTGGTATGTTGCTTGCAATCATAACATATATTACTATAAGAATTATAGACTGTGTCTAAATTTGTTAGTAGCTTGATATGTTGGGATAACAATTTGGCAACTTTTCGTCTACATATGTGTAGTGTAATATCATCTGATTCAAAAGCAATGCTTTTGCCGTTATGTCATAATAACTGTTGCCATAATAATTTAAAGAATTACGCAATGCTGCCAACAATTCAAAGTAACTTTAATAATGCTATTATGCTGTAAATTTTTGACATTGTACAGATACATTGTTGTCCACATTTTTCTTTAATGTCATATATCCAAAATTTGTTGAAGATGTATTTGTAGCAAGTTTCCAGCATCAGAAGGGATTAGATGATTCTTATTAGACACAATTAGTTAGGGGGAGACTTTTTTGTCGATATTTACCGTAACATTGCAATATTTGAACATGTGGCAAAATACGTCTCAAATCTTCTTGCACTTTTGGCTTAACTGATGTACCACCACATTTTATAGATTTCAAGGATGGTAGTCGATATTTCTTTAAATAATCGGATTTGAGCAACCGATTAACCATGCTTGTGCTAAGGAATACATCTTGTATCTAGATAGTAAAGTTTTATTCTTTTAAATTCTGTCATATTATAATAAGATATAAAAATTGTATACAAGTAGATAGTCAGGTAATAATCATCTAATGTCTCGTGAACAGATAGAAAAAGTTAAATTAAGTCTATGATAAAAAATTATTATGAATGTCACAAAACGTTAAAAAACTTGTTTATTTAATTTAACTCGCTAAATTTGATTAAGAGAAATGACATGATTATTATTGGATATCTTGTACAAAATCAATTGTGTAATTCACAATATTAATAAAATATATACGATTAAGATGCATTTTTATTACAATTTTCCTTTATCTTGATTAATAAGAAGTTAATTCTTTATTAATTTATTAAAATGCAATTCATTGTATTCAAATGCACAAATAAAAAGTATTGGTGAAAAACTAATAGCAATGTTTTATTATAATTATTGTTGTCATAGCAATAAATTATTATGGTACACTATTACTTTAAACCATAATTGAAAATTTATAATTTATTGTAAAAAAGTTTAATTAACTTTATCATACTATTTGTTAGAAAGTAGAAACTAAATTATTGAGATTATTTCCCACATAGCACGTAATATTGCAGTGATATCATAGCAATATCACTTTTACATTGCAATATTACAAATGAAATATTGCAGAAATATCACGAAATATTACTGTGATATCACAGTAATATCAAAATGTCCGCGAAAACGCATCACAGTAATATTACTGTGATATTTCATAGTAATATTACACATTGTGATATTTCACAATATTTCTGTGATGTTTATGTGATATTTAAATAATATTGCAAGAAATTAAATAAATAAATTATTTCAATTTATTTTATTTTTATTCTTAATATTATTTTCATATTGTTACATGTAATATATATTAAACATAAAAAAAATAATTATATTTATTAAAACAGAATACAATAATGTAAACGTAATAAATGTTTAATTTACAAAAAAAAATCTCTTGTATCCTTTTTCATTTTTGTTAAAAAAGATTCAATTTAAATTATAATTTTAATTTATGTTCAAGATTAAATAACAATAAAAAATATTATTTACATGTAAAAATATAAAATTTTATATGGAACAGCGTTCCACACGTACCCCTTAAAAAAAAATTAATAAACTTGGTTCATTAAACTGATTACTGATCAGTAACTGACAAAATATAATCAGTTACTAATCAGTAATCAGTTTATTGAAACAAGTTTATCAACTTTTTTTTCAGGGGACGTTACATTAGGAAAAAAATTAGAACAAGTATTCGTTTCCAAATTACAACAAGCAACAATTTTCTTTAAAATCTCACTGAAGTGTGAGCTAGTGAGTCGTGGTGAGCCGGCCCGGTCGGCCGCAGTGGCGTCTAGATATAACACCTGTGGCTGCACTTGACTCACGAGAAGGTCTCCAGCGGCGCGGCCACCTAGCGGTGGTGCCAGCACTCACTTGTTTGCGTGGAGTCTTATACACACGGCGGGACCGCATAGCGGCTGTGCACGTGCTCGCTTTCGTCGTATGTTGTGACGGTTGGTGACCGAACCGCAACATTATATACATACATATAATTAATGAACATTGTAAAATACCTAATTAATGATAGAATATATATAATCATATTTTTTAATAAAGTTGAAAAAAAAGTGAAATCTAAAGAAAAATTTGTTGGAAATTTAATATTTTAATTAACTTGAAAAACCTTTTACTGTGGTGTATAATAGTCTAATCAATATTAATGAATAAACTATTTCACAAAATAATGTACCGATCAGTAAATATTAAATGACGTAAAAATGTATATTTTTTTAAAAACTTCTAAATATACTTTGAAATATTTATTGCCAAGTGAATAATAAATGTGTATTAACAAAACTTTTTGTAAACATTTCTTTTTTAAATTCCTCATGATAAAAATTTTTAAAAATTAAAATCAATTTTGTGCTCCTGTAAAAATTATAAATGGCAATAAGACAAATACAAAGGTTTTTTTGTAATTTTTTAATAAAATCAGTATTGTCGAGTTGTAAAGCAATAATTAAATTGATAGATTACATAGAAGAGCGTACATTATAGTTTATACATATATACAGTTTAAGGAATAAACTAAGTAAATATCTAAACTAATAATAAAGTTAATTAATTTTTTTTCTTAACATTTACTTTTATTCCACGAATGGGTAAAGACATAATTATTTTATTTGTAAGTTGATTTCTTCTATAGAATACCGAAATTACCAAGAATATTAAGGATACTAAAAATATCGAAATTAATCAAAGAGATACTGACGTTGCATTAATAAGACATAATAAAAACGTCATTTGACATTACCTTGTTCTTTGAAATTAAATATTGCAACAATATATTGCAATAATATCATTGGAATATTTTAATGTTATTATCACTGTGTAATATCACAATAATATTTCTGTGATATTTCTGTGATATCAGTGGAATATTTCAATGTCATTATCACTGTGTAATATCACAGTAATATTTCTGTGATATTTCACAGTAATATGTAATATTTCTGTGATATTGCAATGATTCTGTGATATCACAGAAATATTACGTGCTATGTGGGTTATAAGACTTATGTAGCGAGTAGGTCTACATTAATGCTATAATATTTCAGTTGTCATTCTAAAATAGAAAACTTTATATATTACAATTTTTTTACTTTATTTATTCCATAAAAAATTTTTTCAGATATAATGAACTTACTTTGTATTTTTCAATCAATCGGCAGGTCATTTCTTCGTCAAATTCCGGATAGATGATCGCTTTAAAATTTTGTATAATCCCACAGAAGTTCATTAATATCCCAGTCAGCCAATAAAGAGTGGAGTACCAAAGTGTTGGCATGCTGGTCACGTCCATATTGTTTATTTGAACGAGAGCTATCATAGCGTAGTTGGACAACTCGATACCTTTCGGCATCCCCGTGGTTCCCGAGGAATGCAAAATACACGCTGTCTGCTTGATATTGTCGAGTTTGACATAACGGAAATTTGCCGCTTCTGCATCATTGCAATTTTTCAGGATATCAGAGAACGAGATCGCACCAACGTGCTTGCCAAAAACTACCACCTTGCAACTATAATTCTTCTCTTTTACCGCGCTTAAGACGGCGTGTACAGATTTCTCGCTGCAGAAGATTATCTTTGGCGTCGTCATTTGCAAATAGTATAATGTAGTTTCTAATGACACATAAATCATAAATAATAGAGAACCAAAAGTTATACCAAATTATTGTATAATCTAATAATAACAAGTTATGTTTATAAGTAGTAAGTATTAATATACCTAAGTGTTTTTGAGCGTTTTGTTATCGAAACTGTCTTATTTCTAATCCACTAACATAAATAAATGTATAATATATGTAAAAATAATTTAATAATAATTATCACAAAGAAACTTACGCGAGTCCATATTTTCGTTCCATGGGTTGAAGATTGCGTTGACATAAGCTGCAGAAAGACAGGGCACGATGGAGTTGAGATGATTACCAGTGCATATAGTGATAACATCATCAGACTTGATTTCTTGTTTTTGTAGCCATAAAGCGCATCTCACAATTTTATTTTGCAACTCCGTGTATGTCACTGTTTCTTCAGTACGTGCGTCTAACTGAATTATTATAAAAAATGTTTTAAAATTAGATAAGAAATTAATTGTGTTACATAGTTATCAATTAATTAAAAAAATATTTTGTAATTTGAAACAATTAATTTATACTAAACTTTTACTATAACAAAAATTATAATAAATAAAATGTTAGTATCATAAAATATAAGCATTATATAATTGCGATTGTTTGCAATTAGTTTTTAAACAATTAGTCTACATTTTTTAAAATATATTATCTTGATTAATTCCTGTTTGAGATGCTTATTAAATCATGTTTTGGAAAATTTTCTGAAATAACTGTCTCTGAAAGTATTTATTGTATTTATGTAATAATTATCTTTGACAATACAATTAAAAATAAAACATTATTTACGACATAACGATGAAGAGAAATAAAACAAGTTGTTACTTATTGTAATGTTTTATTATTTCAAATTGTAAATTTTTACTCACATATACAATTTTATCTCCATTGTTTCTAATACTAGTCCACATCAATTCTCCAAGACTGCCATAATTACCTAAATTATGTTTTACTAATCCTTTGTAGATACCATTTTCTATGATAAAATTCTAGAAATAATAGATAAGCACAACAGATATAATTGCTATTACAATGCTTTTATATTATGTGTTTTTAATTTTTATATTTTATTTTAATCATACATTTATCGTATTTTTTTATTATCGATTGATTTAATTACCTTCGGATTATTTTCAACCATTTGGCCACAAATATTTGGGTTTAAGGTCATAACTGTAGGGTTCTGAATACAGTCCAATAATGTCTACAAGCTTGCAACACTCTACAAGATTGCATCATAAAGGAAACCATATAAATAATCCTGAAGAATAATTATAAAGAAAATATTTCATAATTATCCTAGCTAACTGAAAATTATCAAAATGTTTGTGTGTCTACGCGCGCGTGCACAAATGCAATTAGAATGACGAGTATATCCGACAATTTTACTAGTGTGTTGATAAGAGAATTATATAACATTCACGCATTTATTACAAGATATCTGAATATTCGGATATATAATTATTCAGATAGATTTTAAAGTACTAGAGCAACTTGATTTAAACAATTTTCAAAAGAATAAGGGAAATCACATAATAAAAAAATGTGGTTATGTAACTTACTTGATGGAAAACTTCCAAGTTTACTTGAGGTCTGTTAACTCTGTTAGTTGCTCGGTTTGGTACAGTAAAAGCGCTTTTAGATTTAAAATCGCGCACTAACTTAAGGATGGAGTAGCTTGGTGAGACTGAAAGCGAGTGCTAAGAAAATTGAGAGAACGAGAATCGAGGAACCTGTTCAGGTTTCTCAGCAGAAGCTAAAGAGAGGGAAGATTAAAGAACTTGTTCGAGTTCCTCTACTAATGGAAGAAATTTGAATAAAATGTAGATTATTATATAATAGTTACAATAAGTAAAAATTAATATTTTTGACAATATTTAATAAGTATTTTTAAAATATCTATGATAAATTTTATGATCCGTGTAATTTAAGATTACAAAAATATTTATAAAATATTGTGATATATATTTATAAAATATTCAAACAATTATTACAAATTATAATTATCTTAAATTATTATATCATTAACAATGTATAAATATTTTAAAATATTATAATAGTTATTATAATGTAATTCTTCGTAAATTTATATTGTGTCTTATTTGGATATATATATATATATATATATATATATAATTATTTATTTAATTTTTTTTTTTAATATATATTTTTTAATATATATATTTTAATTAAAACTAGGAATATATATTTAATATATATTTTAATATATATTATTATAAAATATTTTTAAAATATATTTTGATGTTACTAAGATAATTAAGAATAATAATATACTGATATGAATAGAGACAAAGCATGCGTTTCGAGTATGTTTTGATATTTGCTCAACTTTGTGAGTTAAGGCATTTATGGCTTTTGCATGTACACGTCGCGCAATAAATGCCTTGCAATCCTGTTTTGGCATTGCGTGTTATCTTCTGAGTCATTTTTACGATCATGACCATAGTCAGACAAACCGGACCAGCCGTAAATGATCGTCCATAAATGTGAAAATGACCGACAAGATAAATTTATTAGTGGATGTGGAGTCATCATGTTGAAAGGCTTTTATTGTACGCACTGTACGCATAAACGGCGTCATTAATGCTTATCTAACTATCTTAATGGATTCACATTAAAATATCTATTTGTGTGCGTGCGCGTGTATTTTTGCGCGTGCACGCTCTCGTTTGTATGTCTGATTTTAATAGGATATAAAACATTTATATATCAAATATAAAATCGACACTAAGAAATATTGATAATTTAATTTTCAATTATAAAAAGTGTTTCTGTATGCGTATTTTGGTATTTGAAAGAACGCATATCAACTTATTGTTAAACCTGTGTTTCAAAAAATTTTTTTGCGCATAGATTAATAAACTTGAAAATGTATATGTCGTAGGCAAATAAGTAGTTATTTTAGAAAACTAGTATCTAACTAGACAAATGTTATCTGCCTGATTCAAATAGCTTTTATTCATTTATTTGTGTTTAAATGCTATTTTTCTAGGCAAATAGCATCTGCCTGAACAGTTTTTAGGAAAATAGGCAATAATTTTGGATAATTCTTCAGTTTAGGGCCCTCACTTCCGATTTTGATGAATTTAGACTCAATCAATGTGTTTTGGCACAAAATAAAAGAATTTGGCAAACAAAAAGCATTGCTTTGCTTTGAGAAGCAAGATATTAATCGTTAAAAATGACGACTATTCAAGTTAAGAAACTTGTCATACCAATAAAATGTAGCGACATGAGTATGCTTCGTTGCCACATAAGCATGCAAAAAGTGCACAAATTTGAAATATTGTGCATTTGTAATGCATTGGCAGATAATTTTAATGATAAAAGTAAATAATAAATTAACCATTTATGATATCAATTAAAATAATTAATTTCTGAAAATTTATTCAACATTATATCTTGTTAGAAAACACACGTTTATAGTTTTTTTAATTTTTGAAAAAATTGTAATAAATTAGTCATCATATTTTAACAGTTTTCTTTTGCTATTGCTTTTAAATCTTTTTTCGAAATTTTCCCTGTACCCGTATATGGAAAACGGTCCAAAAATATTACTCCTGCTCGTAGTTTATAGATATCCATCATATTCTTTGCTACAAAGTCTATCAATTCCTGTTCTGTCACCTGTACAAAAAATAAACTATTACAAAAAAAAATATTTAAATACATGAAAAGATTTTCTATTTAAAAAATAATATAATATAATAAAAATATAATATTTTATCAATACGCAGAAGATTTAATTTAATTTACTATAAAATAAAATAAATAAAACTTTATATATGTATCAATAAATATATTAAGGAACTAACAATAAGGAGAGACAAATGCCAGAACATCGTGCTATTTATCAGTAATGTATTTCTATAAAGTTTAGTAAACGTTTCGATTACCGCATCAAATCATAACTAGTGCTGATATTAAGTCAACGATATTATTATTTATCGTCCAAATCCACTGATTACATACTGATGATAACTTGAAGAAAAGTCAAACTTCTACCTTATTAATTTTGCATGACTCTCATTTGCCCGATACTTCTTCAATTTTTAATTATTGAAAGTTCTTACGACATTGTGCTTCAAAAATTTTACCTTAGCATGAGGCTGCTTACTGACGAAGGCAAGAGGATGTTCGTCATCTATTGCGTGAGGCACTCCTATTACTGCAACTTCTAACACTGCTGGATGCGAATGTAAAACATTTTCGATTTCTCCAGGAGATACTTGATAACCTCTATATTTTATGAGTTCTTTTATTCTATCCACAATAAATAATTCCCCGTCTTCATCTACATAACCGATATCACCAGAATGTACCCATCCTATAAATATTTCAAAAATTTACATTTATCCTATTAAATATGTTTTTTTTTGTATTTCATATAATATAATTTATTTAGATAAAAATAATAAAATATTATTTATTTATTTGATACACTTCCGGTTATGTCCGTTTAATTTATAGAGACCGTTTAATTTATTTGTTAATTAATTTAAATGCGTTAATAAATAGTCCAATTTAATCTTCTTTAACATAATTATATTTTTTATGATTATTATAAGATAAAGAATCTCTTTACCTTCCTTATCCACCGTGTTTTTCGTCGCCTCAGGATTTTTATAATAACCAGTCATTATGCTTGGAATTTTTGTACATACTTCTCCTGGCTGATTGGGACCAAGTATTTTTCCGCTTTCTGTATCAACGATCTTCATTTGTACATTCTTAACGGGTACCCCGCAAGATCCGTTCTTACTATTTGGTAGTTGCATCGTTGTAATACCACCAAGTTCTGTCATTCCTAAAAATACAAAAAATCAAACAAAATTTTACAACGTACATGTATAAACATACATTAATATATTTTAGCCCAGATAGTAACGTGCTTGTATTAATGTTGATATATTGCTTACAATCATAACATGTACTGATTATCAGAATTGTAGCAGCTAAATACGCATTTATTGGCAAATTGATAAGTTAGGGAAACAATTTCACGGCAATATCTCGTCAGTCTATGTTGTAATTCAAAATCATTTGATTTAAAATTAATGCTATTGTTGTTATGCTATAATAACTGTTGCCATATAATAATTTATAGAATCACACTGTGCTGTCATATTGCTGATTTCTATGAAATTCGTAGAAGACAAATGTATAGCAAATTGCCAGCATCATAAGAAATCAGAGATTTTCTCGATTTTGCTTATTTGACACATTTAGTTATCTGGGAATATTTTTTTATTCATATTTACCGTAACATTGCAACATCTGAACATGTGGCAAAGCATGCCTCAATTCTTTTTGCACTACCGGCTTAACTGATGTACCACCACATTTTATAAATTTCAAAGATGATAATGGATATTTCTTTACATAATCAGATTTAAGTAACCGATTGACCATGCTTGTACAAAGAAACATATCATGTATCTATAAACAATAAAATAATTTATTTTTTTAGTTTCTGTCATATTATAATTTGATATAGAAATCAATTAAATACAGGGTGTCAGGTAATAATCACGTCATGTGTCGAGAAGAAATAGAGCAGATTAAATTTAAAAAAAAAACTCTATTATAAAAATTAATAAGATTAATTCTTAAAAATCTCGCAAAATGTTAAAACACTTTTTTATTTACTTTAATCTACTTTAACTGATTAAAGAGAAATGACGCATTATTTCTGGATACCTCGTACAAATTCAAAATCATTTGTGTAATTTTTAATATTAATAAATATATATGTGATTAACAAATATGGTATGCTTGTTTAATAACAATTATATTTATGATTAATAAGATGTTAATACTTTATTAATTTGTTAAAATGCAATTTGTTATACTCAAACGCACTTCAGATAACAAGCACTAATGAAGAGTTAATAACAATGCTATTATTATAATTATTAACATAATAATTATTAACATTAGCAAGTTAATACCGTAAATTACTAACTAAAAATAAAAATTTACAGTTTATTGTAATGAAGTTAACTCCATTTCATCATAGCATTTACGAAACTCTGAAAACTAAATTATTGTGATTACTTGTAAGACTAATATAGCAGGTAGGTCTATATTGATGATATAATCTTTTAGTTATCACTCTGAGATAGGAAATTCTAAATATAAAAATTCTTTTACTTTAGTTATTCGATAAAAATACATTTCAGGTAAAATGATAATACTTTATATTTCTCAATCAATCGGCAGGTCATCTCCTCGTCAAATTCCGGATAGAGAATTCCTTTGAAACCTTGTGCAATCCCACAAAAGTTCATTATTATCCCAGACAGCCAATAAATACTAGAGTACCAAAGTGATGGCATGTTTGTCACATTCATATTGTTTGCTTGAACGAGAACCATCATAGAGTAGTTGGACAGTTCGATGCCCTTTGGCATCCCCGTGGTACCCGAGGAATGCATAATACACGCTGTCTGCTTGATGTTGTCGAGTTTGACATAACAGAAATTTGCTATTTTCTCATTATTGTGATTTTTCAGGATATCGGAGAACGAAGTCGCATCAACGTGCTTGCCGAAAACCACCACCTTGCAACTATACTTCTTCTCTTTTATCGCGCTTAAGACGGCGTGTACGGATTTCTCACTACAGAAGATTATTTTTGGTGTCGTCATTTGCAAATGGTGCAATATAGTTTCTAGTAACAAATAATTCATAAATAATAGAAAAATCAATGTTATGCCAAATTATTATACAATCAAACAATAAAAGTTATGTCTGAGTCTATTAAGTATTAAGACACGGTATAAGATAAAAATGTACTTAAGCGCATTGTTAGCAGAAATACTTCTAATCTACTAATATAATCGCACGTATAGTAATATATGAAAAAGATTTGATAATAATTATTGCAGAGAAACTTACGCGAATCCATGTTTTCGTTCCATGGATTGAAGATTGCGTTGATATAAGCTGCTGAAAGACAGGGCACAATAGAATTAATATGATTACCAGTGCATACAGTAATAACATCACCAGATTTGATTTCTTGTTTTTGTAGCCACAAAGCGCATCTCACAACTTTATTTTGCAGCTCCGTATACGTTACTGTTTCTTCACTACTTGCGTCTAACTGCATTATTATAAAAAATGTATAAAAATTACAGAAAAAATTAATGGTATTACATACTTATTAATTAATTAAAATAATATTTTATAATTTCATTACATTTAATTCATACAAATTTTTATTATAATAAAAATTAAATAAAAGGTAATCATTAGATAATTAAAATTACTTGCATTTAGTTATTAAACTTAGTCTATATTTGTTTCAATATATATTTTAGATTAACTATTTCTTGAGATACCTATTAAATCATCTTTTGGAAGTTTGCCAAAATGGCAGTTTCAAGGTATTTATTGCATTCATCTGATAACCATCTTACGTAACAAAATTAAAAATTAAATATGTTACTGAACGATGACGATAAAACAAGTTGTCGTAGTTATTCAAATGTTTTATTGTTTTAAATTGTTATCTTAAACGTTTCGTTATTTTTAATTATAATTTTTTACTCACATATGCAGTTTTATCCCCATTGTTTTTAATACTAATCCACATCAATTCTCCAAGACTCCCATAATTACCCAAATTGTTTTTCACTGGCCCTTTGTAGATACCATTTTCTATGATAAAATTCTGGAAATAATAGATAAGCATGACGGATTTAGCTGTTATCACAATGCCTGTGCGTTATATGTTTTCAAGTCGCATATTTTACTTTAATTATACATTTACAATTTTTTTTTAAATCATTGATTGCTTTAGAACTTACTTTCAAATTATTTTCAACCATAGTGTCAGAAATATTTGTGTTTCAGGTTGTAAATATAGGACACTGAATGCAATCCAATATCAACTCTACAAAAATGCATCATAAATAAAACATTCTATAATTATCTTAGATAACTGAAAACTGTTACGTGGATAACTGAAAAATGTTTACGTGGATATGTATGTGTGTTTGTTGTATGTGTGACATGAATATTGTAAGAATTGTTAAAGTGTATCATGAGCATAAAAATAATTCTTCTTGCAAAAAAAATTACAAGAATATGAAAAAATTATTATTGCACTATTTCAATAATAATCTATAACTTGGCCATATTTTTATTTTTTTTTTTTTTCGTATGATTTTATTTTCCGTATGGTTTTGACAATTTGATTTATGTATGACTCGATATTTTATAACATTGATATTAATACTTATAATTTTTACAGATAAACAAAACAAAATTTAAAAGCAATTTTATTATCATTTTATGCAAAATTAATACTTAGAACTCTTTATTTAGAAAGTGAGTCAATGTATAAGGACATTCCCACTATTCCTAAGTGCATGTATTTATACGTAATCTTAACATTTGAGATATTGGGATTTTATTTGTACATTTATTGTTAGATTAAATCAGTTAGATTAAATCAATGGCTTTAATGTGTACCAGTATTATTCACTAAAGCAATCTAATTGAATTCGCGTAACAATTGATCAATTTTAATTGTTAACAATTTAAAAAGTATTATATCCTTGACATTAAAAATTTTTGTATCAAAAAACATTTATATGGTAGTAATAACAATAAATGTACAAATAAAATCCCAATATCTCAAATGTTAAGATTACGTATAAATACATGCACTTAGGAATAGTGGGAATGTCCTTATACATTGACTCACTTTCTAAATAAAGAGTTCTAAGTATTAATTTTGCATAAAATGATAATAATTGATCTTGAGAACAACTGCTAGTCATTTGAGTACAAAAAATGAATTATGAAAACAAAATATAATTTTATATTTTAATCATCTTAAAAACAAACAGCATTTGTGTTATTTACTAAATTTGTCAAATATACATGTTAACATTTTTACATTTTAAAAGGAATATTAAAATATTTAGAAAATAATTGTTTGTAAAAAAAATAAGTAAAAGTATTTACTAAATACATTATTTACTGAACTATTAAATTTAGCAAATCATAAATCTTAAATGATATATGGAAAATATGATTTTGGAACAAATAATTTTGTTGAAATATAAATCTAAAAATAATTTTGTTATATTATTTAGAAAATTACATTTAAGTTATTTGAATGTCAAAACTTTTAAACAATAGCAGTATAATGCTTGAGTGTCCTAGCTATATAATCATTTTGATTGTCCAATATAAAATTATTTTCTCATTTGTCTAAATCTAATATCTATATAAATGCTGCAGTAAAATTTATTTTTCCGTAAAAATAATATTGATAAAGTCACAACATTCTCAATTGATTTATGTTTATACAGAGTGTGTTGCAATCACCGAGCAATATTTTAACAGCGTATTCTAGATGTAAAGTGGAGCAAAAAATCTTAATACAAAAATGTCAAGGCTATAGTACTTTTTGAATTATATCCGATCAAAGATAACCAGTAATGTCGCGTAGAATTTGTGCGTTCAGTAGTTGGATTGCACGCTTATCAGTTTATCATTTGTTACTGATTTCACAAGTTCATACAAACTGAATGTAACTACTAAATGTATAGGAAACAGATGTCAATTTATATTATGCTTGCTAAGTAAATAACGAGTCAATATTGCATAAAAAATACGTGACAAAGTTTTTTAAAGTATAATATCAAAATATAATTACAGTGTGTAAACAGTGTGATAAAATAAAAATGGATTACAAGAATATTTTGATATGTTAATCACATATGCTGAAGCTAATCAATTCTTGTTTCGCAATTGTAAAACTATAAAATTTAATAATTATAACAGTAATAATTAGTGACGTTCTTAGGAATCAGATGTATAGTAAAAATTAATATTATGTAAAATCAGTGACAAATGATATACCGATGAGGGTCCAACTACGGTCCTAAGCGCGCGAATTCTACGCGACATTACTGGTTATTTCTAATCGGTTATAATTCAAAAACTACTATAGCTTCGACATTTTTGTATTAAGATTTTTCTGCTCCACTTTACATCCAGAATACGCTGTTAAAATATTGCTCGGTGATTGCAAAACACCCTGTATAAAAGAAATGTTATATAATATAAGATGCACAATACCTTTGGTTATAAACGTCAAGATATTCAATGTAACAAGAAAAAAAGAAGAAATTTGAAGAAGAATCAATAACGATTACAATATAGAAGAAGATGCCGTGTTTGAAAACTAAACGTGTTTTCCACTACGCAAATACCGTCTTTAACTGGTATTTAGTAAATAACGGAGTAACGATGTACTGTGATCCGTTGCTAGCAATAAACTGCTAGCAATAGTCGATTGGCTATTGACGTGAGTACTTTTAATTTTGTAATATGTATTTCGCAAACGATATAAAGTCTGAATTGTCTGTGCAAATCAAAAATTTTGCTATGTCACTGTCTTTCTTCGTTAATACTTCTCACTTAACGTTTTATGCTATTTATCTTAAAAAAATAGATAAGATGATGCAATTGATAGCATGCCTGTTGTTCACGTCATTTGATATACTCTCGCACGCACGGGCAGCGTGCGAGCACGTATGTGTTATTTCCATTTCAGAATTTAAAAATTGCCGTTACATTTCCGTGATATAAATTTTTGCTCCATTGTTTCATAAATATTTTATTTATATATTTATTTAACACAAATACTGGATTGTTGAAAGTGTTATGTTGATTAAAATACTTATACATCTTTAAAACTTAACAATTATATATGTGTATGTGTGTGTGTGTGTGTGTGTGTGTGTGTGTGTGTGTGTGTGTGTGTGTGTGTGTGCGTGTGTGTGTGTGTGTGCGTGTGCGTGTGCGTGTGCGTGTGCGTGTGCGTGTGCGTGTGCGTGTGCGTGTGCGTGTGCGTGTGCGTGTGCGTGTGCGTGTGCGTGTGCGTGTGCGTGTGCGTGTGCGTGTGCGTGTGCGTGTGCGTGTGCGTGTGCGTGTGCGTGTGCGTGTGCGTGTGCGTGTGCGTGTGCGTGTGCGTGTGCGTGTGCGTGTGCGTGTGCGTGTGCGTGTGCGTGTGTGCGTGCGCGCGTGCGCGCGCGTGTGTGTGTGTGTGTGTGTGTGTGTGTGTGTATGTATGTATGTATGTATATATGTATGTATGTACGTACGTATGTATGAATGTACGTACGTATGTATGTATGTATGTATGTATCTTTGTCTTGCGATTAGTGTGATAAACTTGAAAATATATATAAAATCACACAAGAAATATCAGAATAAAAATAAAATTGTAAGTGAATAAATTTTACCATTAATTATTTGTGTCTTCATACATACATCGATTTATGTTTTGTTATTATATATTAACATTTTTTAGAAATTAATAGGATAAATATTTTTATAACTATAACTCAAACTATATTTTGATAACAAGTCAGTATTATTATATAACTCATACATTATTAACATAACTAATTTTGGAATATTCGTTCAATATCATGTTCTGTTAGAGAATAAAATCTTGTAATTTTTTTTATTTTTGAAAAAAATGTAATTAATTAGTCATTATATTTTAACAGTTCTTTTGCAATTGCTTTCAAATCTTTTTTCGACATTTTCCCTGTAGCCGTATATGGAAAGCGGTCCAAAAATATCACTCCGGCACGTAGTTTATAGATATCCGTCATATTCTTCGCTACAAAATCTATCAATTCCTGTTCCGTCACCTGTACAAAAAACATTAAACTACTGCAAAAAAAGTTACTTTAACACATAAACAAATTTTTTCTTTCTTAAAAAGTAAACATTACTATATAAATATTATATTTTGTCAATACACACAACATCAATTTAATTTACTGAAAAATAAAATAAATCAAAGATGTGTGTGTGTGTGTGTGTGTGTGTGTGTGTATATCAATAATCATGAGCTAAGCAGAACCAAACGCCAGTCGTTTCGATATTTGCTTTATCGTCATCAGTATCAACACCAAACGTCAGCCATTATATATTTTTTATCGGAATGTGTGTTATATACTGAAGATAACTCGAAGAAAAGTTAAAAGTCAATGCATTATTAACATTAGGAAAGATTGAAACTTGCACATCATTAATTGTATATGACTCATTTGTCGGATCTTTTTAATTTTGAAATATCGAGTGACATTATGTTTAAAATCCTGGTCACATTATGTTTAAAAATTTGTACCTTAGCGTCTAGCTGCTTACTGACGAAAGCAAGAGGATGTTCGTCATCTATTGCGTGAGGCACTCCTATTACTGCAACTTCCAACACAGCTGGATGCAAATGTAAAACATTTTCGATTTCTCCAGGGGATACTTGATAACCTCTGTACTTTATCAATTCTTTTATTCTATCAATAATAAATAATTCTCCGTTTTCATCTATATAACCTATATCACCAGAATGCATCCATCCTATAAATATTCCAAAAATTTACATTTATGCTATTAAATGTGTTTTTTGGCTTTAATAAAATATAATTTATTTATTTGTTTATTTGATACACTTCCCATTCATGTTAAAATTCTTTAATTTATTTAATCTGTATGCGTTAATAAACAGTCTTATTTAATCTTCTTTAACAAAATTATATTTTTATGATTATTATTAGATAAAGAATCTCCTTACCTTCCTCATCCACCGCATTTTTCGTCGCCTCAGGATTTTTGTAATAACCAGTCATTAAGCTTGGATGTTTTATACATACTTCTCCTGGTTGTTTTGGACCAAGTATTTTTCCACTTTCTGGATCTACGATCTTCATTTGTACATTGTTAACTACTACCCCGCAAGATCCATTTTTACTATTTGGTAGTTGAATTGTTGCGATATCACCAAGTTCTGTCATTCCTAAAAATATGAAAAATACAAATAAAATTACACAACATAGACATTAAAATATTCTAACTTAGTCAGCAATGTGTATTAATGCATACATGTTGCTTGCAATCACAACATCTATGACTCTAGGAAAGTGTAGCAATTGAGTTCAAATTTATTGTCAAATTAATGTATTGGAATAACAATTTGGCAGCAAATTTTTGTCAACTTATATTGTTATTTTATATTATCCGATTCAAAATTAATGTTATTGTTATGCTTAATAATTGTTGCCATAATAATTTATAGAATTCCACAATGGTGTTTTATACGAACAACATGAAATAACTTTCATGCTGCTATATTGCTGTAAAATTGATAGCGTTACATATGTAAATTGTCACTACGTGTTTTTTTGTATTCAAAATTTATTGAAAATAAATATATTGTAAATTGTCAGCATAATATGGAATTAGAGATTTACATGATTTTGTTTATCAGACACGCTTAGGTATCTAAAAATATATTTTTATGTATATTTACCGTAACATTGCAATATTTGAACATGTGACAAAATACGTCTCAATTCTTCTTGCACTATAGGCTTAATTGAGGTACCACTACATTTCATGAATTTTAAAGATGATAATTGGTATTTTTTTACATAACCGGTTTTAAGTAACCGATTGGCCATGTTTGTGCTGAGGAACACATCTTGTATCTAGACAATAAAATAACATTATTCTATCAAATAGTATTAAATTATAATAAGATGTATAAACACCAATTACGTATAAATTGTTGTAATCAATCCATGTTTCGTAAACAAATAAAACAGATTAAATTGAGTAAAAAAGTTTATTATAAAAAAATTATTAATTAAATTAATAAAGATTAGTTATCAAAAATTTCGTAAAATGTTACAAAAATTTTTTTTGTTTAGGTTACACTGTCCAAGAAATGACGCGATTAATATTGAATATTCTCTAAAATTAATTGTGTAATTTACAAATGTAAAATTCATTGTATAATTTACAATATTAATAAATACATATGCGATTAAGATATATTTAATTACAATTTGCATTTAACTTGATTAATAAGAAATTAATTCTTTATTAATTCATTAAAATAAAATTTATTATACTCAAATATACATGAGATAACAAGTAATGATAGAAAATTGATAGCAATGCCTTATTATAATTATTATTACCATAGCAAAAGCTATTTTTGTACATTATTACTTTAACTAAAAATAGAAATTTAGAATTTATTGTAATAAAGTTTAAAAAACTTCATTATAGTATTTGAGAGAAAGTAAAAACTAAATTACTGAGATTACTTATAAAACGTATATATCGAGTAAGACTACATGCGATAATATTTTGATTGTTGCTATAAAGTAAAAAACTTTACATATTAAAATTTTATTTATTTTATTTATTCGATAAAAAATAATTTTTCCGTAAAATAATATTACTTTGTATTTCTCAATCAATCGGCAAGTCATTTCCTCGTCAAATTCCGGATAGATAATTGCTGTGAAGCTTTGCGCAATCCCACAGAAGTTCATTAT
Organism: Solenopsis invicta; assembly: GCF_016802725.1. Classification (NCBI taxonomy): domain Eukaryota; kingdom Metazoa; phylum Arthropoda; class Insecta; order Hymenoptera; family Formicidae; genus Solenopsis; species Solenopsis invicta. The sequence continues at coordinate 10,292,786 of NC_052672.1, read as the reverse complement.
TATACCAGTCATCCAATAAAGACTAGAGTACCAAAGTGATGGCATATTGGTCACGTTCATATTGTTTGTTTGAATGAGAGCTATCATAGAGTAGTTGGACAGCTCGATGCCCTTTGGCATCCCCGTGGTACCCGATGAATGCAAAATACACGCTGTCTGCTTGATGTCGTCGAGTTTAACATAACGGAAATTTGCCGTTTCTGCATCATTGCAATTTTTCAGGATATCAAAGAACGAAGTCGCACCAGCGTGCTTGCCGAAAACCACCACCTTGCAACTATAATTCTGCTTTTTTACCGCGCTTAAGACGGCGTGTACGGATTTCTCGCTGCAGAAGATTATCTTTGGCGTCATCATTTGCAAATAGTACAATGTAGTTTCTAATGACAAATAATTCATAAATAATAGAAAAACAAAAGTTATGCCAAATTATTGTATAATCAAACAATAAAGAGATATATTTATAAAGATAATAAGTATTAATACGCATAAAGCAAAATTGTACTCCCGCGCATTGTTATCGCATTGCATTTCTAATTCTCTAACATAATTTAATGTATAATAACATATGAAAACAATTCGATAATATTTATCACAAAGAAACTTACGTGAGTCCATGTTTTCGTACCATGGGTTGAAGATTGCGTTAATATAAGCTGCTGAAAGACAGGGCACGATAGAGTTGATATGATTACCAGTGCATACAGTGATAACATCACCAGATTTTATTCCTTGTTTTTGTAACCACAAAGCGCATTTCACGATTTTATTTTGCAACTCCGTGTACGTCACTGTTTCTTCAGTACGTGCGTCTATCTGTATGATTATAAAAAATGTTTTGAAATTACACAAAAAGTTGATTGTATTACACAGGTATCGAGTAATTAAAAAAATATTTCATAATTCCGTAAGATTTAATTTATGCAAATTTTTACTATAACAAAAATTAAATAAAATATAACCATTATATAACTGCAACTAGTAACAATCAGTTTATAAACATTTATTTTACATTTTTTTAAAATATACATTTAATATTATTTAATAATAAATCTATTATATATATTTTATTCTTTCAAATGAATAACTGCTTGAGATGCCTATTAAAACGTTTCAAAAATTTTGCCGAAGTCTCAAAATATTTTATTTATATTATAATTTTCTTCCGCAATACAAAAATGAGACCTATTATTAAACGGTGTTGTCAAGTATAACAAGGTATTAAAATTATTCAAATTATTTCTTATTTCCAACTGAAATTTTTTACTCACCTGTGCAATTTTATTTCCATTACTGCTAATATTAATCCACATAAGTTCTCCAAGACTTCCATAATTACCCAAGTTATATTTTATTAGGCCTTTATAGATGCCATTTTCTATGGTAAAATTCTGGAAATAACGGATGAGCATGATAGATTTAATTGTTATCACATATCACATGCCTTTGCGTAATGTGTTTTCAATTTACATATTTCACTCCAATCATTTACAATTTTTTTTATAGATAATCGATTTCTTTAGTACTTACCTTTAGATTATTTTCAACCATTTTGTCAGAAATATTTGAAGTTCAAACTGTCAATGTTAAATTCTGAATGCGTCACTTTAGAAGCTGCTTCGTAAAAAAATCATTTTATATTTATATATCCCAGATAATTGCAAACTAATAAGTTTTATGTGCGTTCGCGCACTTATGATGTAAGAAACTGTTAAAGTGTATAACAACAAAATGAATTACTTTCTCGTATAGTTCGAGGAAAGACTACGAATATGGGTGTAAAAATTCACGAATTCTAATAGCGAATTTGATTAGATACAATAATACGCTCTGGTGTACATTAAAGCTATCGTACACAAATCGATGCAAAGATGTGTGTTTAATATACATATATATATATATTTTTTTTTACTTATTTAGTTTTTAAATTTATCTACGTACTTTTGTTTCCAAGTTATAGGTGCTTGAAGATAATATTCGAAATGTTCGAAACGTACGTCTCGACCTTGTCTAATGTTTCCAAGTAACATCCAGCGTTACAAATCGCACAGAATTTCAGGCAGTCGATATCTTATGCTTGCAAGTTTCTGTTCTAAATGCTGTTTTGTAAAAGTGATAAAATAATATTATAATATACATTTATGCTGAAATAGCCGTTATACATTTGCTGTATGGCTGTGATAACGTGAATATGAAGGTCGTATTTTATCAAGAACACTTACCGCAATATTCCGAATCATCGATTTTCCATTGATAGATGGCCTCGTGAAAGTAGTGATACATTTAAGTTGCGAGCATGCAATCGCTGGCGACTAAAAAGAGTACCTACACCTCAAGTCAAAGAAATTCTTGCTGAAGTTGCTGTATCTCCATTGATAAGCACAAAAAATGTAACCGCGAATCATAATGTTTCTTATTCCAGTGGGGCAAGTGCTAAACACACATTTTTATCCGTATCATCTTTAGCAAGCATTCAACAGGCAGATAATATTTTAAGAAAAACATTTTGTGAATGGTTACTGAAACAACATGCTGAGAATTCTGCTTTCCTAAGTGTCACTTTATTTTTTGACGAGGTCAAATTTATTAAAAACTCATTAAGGTGTACAATAGCGTGTGTTGATGTACGAGGCAAATACTTCAAACATTTTTTTTAATCATCCATAACTTGAAAATTAAGGTATGCAAGACATATGTCCATATGATGTTTTTTACTTATTTTAGTTTGTTTTTTATTTATTTATAATTTTATTACATTCGCAATATGTTTTATCAGTTTTAAACGGCAATAAAAGTGTTATATAATATTAGTTTCACTTATAGTGTTAATGGTATTAGTTTCACTTGTCAATAGAAGTTAAATTTATAAATAATATTAAATTAATTGTAAGAATGCAACTAGCTGTAACATTAATTTTTGAATTTCCTACGTTTCTATTCCCGATCAGCAACATGCATTATTGCAAACATAAACGTGAGAAATTTAAAAATTAATTGTATAACTAGCTGCATTCTTATATAATTATTATTACATTAAATATTATTACGTTATTAAAGCAATAACACTCTAGCCGCAAAATCATTTATTTCCATTCGGTCGTACAAATGTTGATTTTATCTTATGATTAGACTGTATGATACATTTATTTAAAAAAAGAATACTTACAGTAGTAGCAGTTGATCTTTAGAACAACTACTAATCATTTGCAAACAAAAACTAAATTATAAAGATAAAATATAACTTTATATTTAAATTCTTTGAAAAAGACAACATCTCATTTACATTTGTTACTTATAGGATTTATCAAATATACATATTGACATTATTACATTTTAAAAGCGATATTAAAATACTTGGAAACTAGTCGTTTGTAAAAAAGGTAGGTAAATGTCTTTACTAAAGACACTATTCCCTGAATTATTAAATTTAGCATATCATAAATCATAAATGACAGATGGAAAATATGATTTTGTTATAATATAAATTTGAAAATAATTTTGTTATATGTACCATTAAAAAAATTGCATTAGACGTTTAAGTTATTTGAATGTCAAAATATTTCATACTACAATAATATTATCATGAGAGTCTTACATAATCATTTTAATTGACCAATATAAAATTATTTCCTCATTTGTGTCAAAAATACATATATCAAGAAAACTGTTGCATAAAATATATTTTTCACTATAAATAATATAAATAAAATCACGGCAAACTTGACTGATTTATGTTTATACATGTAGTAAGGAAATTTCAAATTATAAAAAAGCTTAACCTACCTTTGGTTATAAACCTCAAGATATCCGCTGTGAATGAAAAAAAAAAAAGAAATTTAAAGAGCAACAAGTAACGTCGATTATAATATAAAAGAAGATGCTGTGTTTGAAAAGTTTTCCACTACGCGAATATCATCCTTGACTGGTATTCAGTAGACAACTAAATAATGGATGTACTATGATACGTTGCTAGAAATAAACTACCAGCAATTACTCACTGTCCATCACGTGAGTATTTCTATGTATCTATAACATCTTTATCGCAGACCATATAAAGCCTGTTTACATTAAATGCGCGAGTCAAATGCTGTCTTTCATCACCTATCTTAGTATTCCTCATTCGACATTTTATGCCATTTATCTTAGCAAAATAGAAAAAAGCAATGAAATTGATAACAAGTTTGTGTTAACGTCATTTGATGTGCGCTCGGGCGCGCGTATATGTATGTGTCTTTTCCACTTTAGAATTTAAAACTTGATGTTACATTTTCGTTACATAAATTTTCGCAATATTTAACTTACAATATATATTTGTCTAACACAAATACTGATTCGTTAAAAGTGTCTTGTTCATTAAAAAATTTATACATCTTTAGCTTAACAATTACATAAATATATATATATATATATATATATATATATATATATATATATATATATATATATATATATATATATATACATATATACATACATACATACATACATACATACATACATACATATATATATATATATATATATATATATATATATATACAGGGTGATTATTAATAATTGTTTCCACGTTTTACCATAAGAACATGATTTACCGACGGATACGTATTTCTAACATATTATTATATTAGAAATTACAAATGCGTGCTCCTGTGGTAAAAAGTAAGAACAGTCATTAATAATCACCCTGTATATATATATATATAGTCATTAATAATCACCCTGTATATATATATATACAAATAATTAAAAATAAAGTTTATTTAGTTACAATTTGGTTTTTATACTGATATTTCTTGTGTGATTTCATATACATTTTCAAATTTATCAAACTAACCGCAAGACATATACGTGGTTAATTTGATAAATTTGAAAATGTATATGAAATCACACAAGAAATATCAGTATGAAAATCAAATTGTAACTAAATAAACTTTATCTTTAATTGTTTGTGTTTTCATACGTATATCTGTCTATGTTCTCTTATTATATATTAATATATATCAAATTTTTTTAGAAATTAGTAGGATAAATATTTTTAAAACTATATTTTGATAACAGTATAATGTATAACTTATATTTATACATTTTATTAAAATAGCTATTTTCTAAATATTTGTTCAATATCATGTCCTATTAAAGGAATGCACATTTACAAATTTCTTTATTTTTGAAAAAATTGTAATTAATTAGTTATTATATTTTAACAATTCTTTGGCCATTGCTTTCAAATCTTTTTTTGACATTTTTCCTGTAGCCGTATACGGAAAGCGATCTATAAATATTACTCCTGCACGTAGTTTATAGATATCCATCATATTCTTCGCTACAAAGTCTATCAATTCCTGTTCTGTCACCTGTACAAAAAATATGAAACTATTGTAAAAGCCTTATTTAATAGATAAAAAAAGTTTCTATTTTAAAAAGTAAACATTGTTGTATAAATATTTTAAAAAATTTAGCGTTTTTCTATAAACATTATATTTTATCAATACAAGCAGCATTTAATTTAATTTACTGTAAAGAAAAATAAATTAAAATTTATATATATATATATGGGTGTCCCAGAAAGCTCGCATCCCATTTTAAGAGCGGATTCTTTGGAAAATTCTAAGAACAAAATCCTAATACGAAAATGTCGAGGGTATAATGGTTTTCAAATTATTCGCGATTAAAATTTACGAATCACTGAGCTGACATTTCGCGCGCTCAGGCATGGTGACATAACGAAGGTACCACAAGGGTACCTCTTGACATTAAGGTTGTCATATAATTACGCAATGATATTTATATTAAGAAATTACTACTATAGGAAACATATTTGTACATTACATATGCACAATTAATGTTTTCAACAAAATATCAATTTAATAACAAGATATTACGATAACCGTTGGGTCAGCTGTCAAAATAAGTTCATGTTCATATGATAAGAACTTTTATGGTAACATATCGATAATATCGATAATTTATGTGATAATATGAAAAAGATTGAATATGTTGATAAAGTAGAATTCAGACATATCAAATTATGTCTATTTGACATTATCGCGTTTATATCAATTAAATTACCGATTTACATTTTTAATAGTTAAAAATGTAAATAAATTATCGATATGTTACCATTATCAATATATATATATCAATATATATCAATATATATATATATATATATATATCAATAAACAGGGGCTAAGAGACAAGCAGAACTAAACGCCAATTTTTTGTACAATTTGTCGCTAATGCACTTTTATAAAATTTAGCAAACGTTTCGATCCTCGCTTTGTCATCATCAGTGTCAACATCACAAGTTAACGACTATTATTCATTTTTTATCATAATCTGTTTTACGTACCAATGATAACTTAAAGTAGAGCCAAAACGTTTAAAAACTCAATGCACTATTAACGTTAAGGCTCTTGACTCCTCAGCCGAGAACTCCGCGTTGATGGTAGCGACATTTCGTCGGGGACAAAATTAGAACTAATACACGTGAAACGTGACAGATTGACGATGAAATGTTATCGTGCATGTCATTTTGTTATTATGTGTTTCATTGTAAAAACATGACTTGTCTCGTATTTACCAAATTCGTAAAAATGGACCGCGAGTAAAGTTTCTTTGAATTTTATACATAAAAGTACATTTTTCACTCCTTTTAATAGCTATCCGTGTGTTTTCCTGTCTGAATAGACGTCACTTTACGTGCTTTTTACGACTATTTACTGACTGCTAGGCGAAAAAAGGATAGTCGTGACCGATATTTAGAAATGTTTTAAAGCCATCTGATTAGTCTGTTTTATCCAAATTGGCATTATTTAGAAATGGCACGTCGGACAAAATTATGTGCCCATGTGTTTTCCTGTTTCAATTGCTTCACTTTACATGCTTTTTACAACTATTTACTGATTGTTAGGCGGAAAAAGGATAGTCGTGACCGATATTTAGAAGTGTTTTAAAGTCATCTGCTTAGTTTGTTTTATCCAAATTGGCTTTATTTACAAATGGCATGTCGGACAAAATTACGTGTCATTTCACGCAATTTCTCGCTTCTGACGTCACGACTTCAATATGGCCGCGGCGAGTACTCAGGAGCCTTAAGAAAGATTAAAACTTGCTCATCATTAACTGCGCATGATTTTTATTTGTCAGGTACTTTTTAAATATTTAATTATCGAAAGGCATTAAGTTTAAAATCATCATCACATTATGTTTAAAAATTCATACCTTAGCCTCAGGCTTCTTACTGACGAAGGCAAGAGGATGTTCGTCATCTATTGCGTGAAGCACTCCTATTACTGCAACTTCCAACACTGATGGATGCGAATGTAAAACATTTTCGATTTCTCCAGGGGATACTTGATAACCTCTGTACTTTATCAATTCTTTTATTCTACCAATAATAAATAATTCTCCGTTTTTATCCATATAACCTATATCACCAGAATGCATCCATCCTATAAATATTCCAAAAATTCACATTTATGCTATTAATTATGTTCTTTCGGATTTTATGTAATATAATTTATTTATTTGTTTATTTAGTACACTTCCCATTTATTTTAGAATTGTTTAATTTATTTAGTCTGCATGCGTTAATAAACCGACTTATTTAACCTTCTTTAACAAAATTATATTTTTATGATTATTATAAGATAAAAAATCTCCTTACCTTCCTCATCCACCACATTTTTTGTTGCCTCGGGATTTTTATAATAACCAGTCATTAAACTTTGATGTTTTATACATATTTCTCCTGATTGACTTAAACCAAGTATTGTCCCATTTTCTGGATCCACGATCTTTATTTGTACATTCTTGACGGGTACCCCGCAAGATGCGTTCTTACTATTTGGTAGTTGCATTGTTGCGTGATCACCAAGTTCTGTCATTCCTAAAAATATGAAAAATACAAATAAAATTTTACAACAGTAACATAGTGTTACATATGTAAATTGTCATCTACGTGTTTCTTTGTATTCGAAATTCGTTGAAAATAAATATATTGTAAATTGCTAGCATTGTATGGAATTAGAGATTTGCACAATTTCGTTTATCAGACACGTTTAGGTATCTGGAAATATTTTTTTATGGATATTTACCGTAACATTGCAATATTTGAACATGTGACAAAATGCGTCTCAATTCTTCCAGGACTATCAGCTTAACTGATGTACCACTAATTTTCATAAATTTCAAAGATGATAATTGGTATTTCTTCACACAACCGGATTTAAGTAACCGAGTGGCCATGCTTGTGTTAAGAAATACATCTTGTATCTAGACAATAAAATAAAATTATTCTATGAAATACTATCACATTATAATCAGATATATAAACATAAATTGCATACAGATTTTCATAATTACGCCATGTATTGTAGACAAATAGAACAGATTAAATTAAGTAAAAAAGTTTTTTATAAGCAAATTATGACTTTGATTAATGAAGATTAGTTATTAAAAACCTCGCAAAATGTTACAAAATTTTTTTTTTGTTTAGATTATACTGTCCAATTATACAAGAAATGACGCAAATAACATTGGACATTCTCCAAATGTAAAATCAATTGTATAATTTACAATATCAATAAATACATGTGCAATCAAGATACATTTAATTACAATTTGCATTTATCTTGATTAATAAGACGTTAATTCTCTATTAATTTATTAAAATAAAATTCTGTATACTTAAATGCACATCATATAACAAGTAATGATGGAAAATTGATAGCAATGGCTTATTATAATTATTGTTACCATAGAAAAAGCTATTTCTGTACATTATTACTTTAAACTAAAAATGGAAATTTAAAATTTATTGTAAAAAAATTTAATTAACTTTATTATAGTGTTTAAGAGAAAGTAAAGACTAAATTACTGAAATTACTTATAAAATTTATGTAGCGAGTAGGACTATATTAATGCGATAATACTTCAGTTGTTACTATAAAGTAGAAAACTTTACATATCAAAATTTTATTTATTTTATTTATTCGATAAAAAATAATTTTTCGGTAAAATAATATTACTTTGTATTTTTCTATCAATCGGCAGGTCATTTCCTCGTCAAATTCCGGATAGATGATTGCTGTGAAGCTTTGTGCAATCCCACAGAAGTTCATCATTATCCCAGTCATCCAATAGAGACTGGAGTACCAAAGTGATGGCCCATTGATCGAGTTCGTATTGTTTGTTTGAACGAGAGCTATCATAGAGCAGTTGGACAGCTCGATACCTTTCGGCATCCCCGTGGTACCTGAGGAATGCATAATACACGCTGTCTGCTTGATATCGTCGAGTTTAACATAACGGAAATTTGCCGCTTCTGTATTATTGCATTCTTCCAGGATATCGGAGAACGAAGTTGCACCAACGTGCTTGCCGAAAACCACCACTTTGCAACTATAATTCTTTTCTTTAATTGCGCTCAAGATGGCATGCACCGATTTCTCGCTGCAGAAGATTATCTTTGGCATCGTCATTTGCAAGTAGTACAATGTAGTTTCTAATGACAAATAATTCATAAATAGAAAAACAAAAGTTATGCTAAATTATTGTACAATCAAACAATAAAAAGATGTGTCTAAGAGTAATGAGTATTAATATGCATAAAGCAAAATAGTACTTGCGCGCATTGTTATCGCATTGCATTGTTTCTAATTCTCTAACAAAATTTAATGTGTAATAACATGTGATAACAATTTGATAATAAGTATCGCAATAAAACTTACTCGAGTCCATGTTTTCGTACCATGGATTGAAGATTGCGTTGATATAAGCCGTAGAAAAACAGGGCACAATGGAGTTGATATGATTATCAGTGCACACAGTGATAACATCACCTGATTTTATTCCTTGTTTTTGTAACCACAAAGCGCATTTCACGACTTTATTTTGTAGCTCCGTGTACGTCACTGTTTCTTCAGTACGTGCGTCTAACTATATTATTATAAAAAATGTTTCAAAATTATACAAAAAGTTAATTGTCTTACATAAGTATCAATTAATTGAAAGAATATTTCATAATTCTGTAAGATTTAATCTTTACATATTTTTACTATAACAAGAATTAAATAAAATGTATCCATTATATAACTGCAATTACTATCATTCAGTTTATAAACATTTTGTTTACATTGATTTTATTATATCTTTCAGATTAATTATCTTTTGTGATGCCTATTAAATTACGTTTTGAAAAATTTACTGATGTATTAGTCATAAAATATTTATTGTATTCATTTAATAATTTTTTTACGTGATATGAAAATAAAATGTTTTATTTAACGGTAAAGTCTAATATAACAAGTTATCAAAATTAGTCAAATTTTTTGTTATTTTAAACTAAAATTTTTTACTCACGTGTGCAATTTTATCTCCATTATTGTTAATATTAATCCACAAAAGTTCTCCAAGACTTCCATAATTACCCAAGTTATGTTTCACTAGTCCCTTGTAGATGCCATTTTCTATGGTAACATTCTGAAAATAATAAATGAGCAGAATAGATTTAATTGTTATCACTTATCACAATGCCTTTGCGTAATGTGTTTTCAATTTACATATTTTACTTCAATCATTTACAATTTTTTTTAAATAATCGATTTCTTTAGTACTTACCTTTGGATTATTTTCAACCATTTTGTCAAAAATTTTTGAATTTTCCATTGTCAATATAGAATTCTAAATGCGTCACTCTACAAAGCTGCTTCATAAATAAAGCGTTTTATAATTATCTTAGATAACGGAAAATTGATAAGTTTTGTGTGTGTGTGTGTGTGTGTGTGTGTGTGTGTGCGCGCGCTGGTGATATAAGAAATTGTTAAAGTGTAGCATCAGTAAACAAATAATTTTTTCATATACTTTACAAAAATTTTATAAAAATACAACAATATTACTAGTACTTGTTACTAATACTATTATTAATAATATTGTAATTTTTAAATAATATACCAATAACATTTTTATATTTTTATAGCATTTTTCATATGGTTTTATTTGATAGTTTTGATAATTCAATTTATGTATGCCTCGATATTCCATAATATTAGGCTGTCATTAATTTTTATAAGTCAAATTAAATACTTATAGATGAACAAGACAAAGTATGAAAGTAATCTCTTTATCATTTTATGCACAATTAATACTGCGAAGTCTTTATTTCGAAAGTGAGTCAATGTACAAGAGTACTATATCTTCATTACATGTACAGTCTAATATCTATATTCATTATAGTAAGAAATGAGGATTTTTTGTTCGCATCCGGCTTTGTTTTCTGTATGACAAAACGTATTGTGTAAAATAAAGACAGATTTTAACAGGGAATTCTCGTTTCTCCAGGAAAGACTATAAATAGAAGTGTAGGTTTGCGAATTCTAATAGCGAATTTGAATTGGATGAAATAATGTGCTATAGTGCACATTAAAGCCATCGTACACGAATCGACGCAAAGATGTGTGTTTAGTATACATATATATGTAAATATATATATATATATATATATTTCTTACTTGTTTAGTCTATAGATTTATCTATATACTTTTGTTTCCAAGTTATAGATAATTGAAGATAATATTCGAAATGCTCGCCAACGTACGTCTCGATTTTATTTAATGTTTCCAAATAATATCCAGCAATAATATTCAATACAAATTGCATAGAATTTCAGGCAGTCAATATCTTATGCTTGCGAGTTACTGAGTCTAAATGCTGTTTTGTAAAAGCGGTAAAATAATATTATAATATACATTTATGCTGGAATAGCCGTCATATACTGATATATTATATGACCGTGATAACATAAATGAATATGAAAATTGAATTTTACCAACAACACTTTTCGATATATAAAATTCCGAATCATCGATTTTTCATTGATAGATGGCCTTGTGAAAGTGGTGATACATTTAAGTTGCGAGCATGCGATCGCTGGCGACTAAGAAGAGTACGTACACTTTAAGTTGAAGAAATCCTTGGTGAAGTTGTTGTACCTCCATTGATAAGAACAAGAAATATTACCGCGACTTTTAATGTTTCTTATTCCATAGTGGGGCGAATGCTGAACACACATTTTTATCTATATCATCTTCAATGTGTGCAAAGCATTCAACAGGCAGATAATATTTTTAAAAAAATATTTTGCAAATGATTACTGAGACAACATGCTGAGAATTCTGCTTTTCTATGTTTCACCTTATTTATTGACGAAGCCAAATTTATTAAAACTTTATTAAGGCGCGCAGTAACGTATGTTGATGCACGAGGCAAATACTTCAAACATTTTCTTTAAGTATCCATAACTTGAAAATTAGGGTATGTAGGATATAATAAACTTGTAAACAAATAAAAGACAAACTAAAACAAGTAAAAAACATATTTTATACACACACACACACACACACACACACTCATATATATACATATATATACACACGTATGTCTTGCGGTTAGTTTGATGAATTTAAAAATATATAAAACACCACATAAGAAATATCAGTATAAATACCAAATTGTAACTGAATAAATTTTATTTTAAATTATTTTTGTCTTCATACATATATTGGTCTATGTTCTCTTATTATATATCAAAATTTTCTAGAAATTAGAAGGATTACTATTTTCAGAACTAGATTTTAATAACAGTATAATATATAATTCACATTTATACATTTTATTAAATTAACTATTTTCTGAATATTTGTTCAATATCATATCCCGTTAGAGAAATGCACATTTACAAATTTTTTATTTTTGAAAAAATTGTAATTAATTAGTCATTATATTTTAACAGTTCTTTTGCCATTCCTTTCAAATCTTTTTTCGACATTTTCCCTGTAGCCGTATATGGAAAGCGGTCCAAAAATATCACTCCGGCACGTAGTTTATAGATATCAGTCATATTCTTTGCTACAAAGTCTATCAATTCCTGTTCTGTCACCTGTACAAAAAATATTAAACTATTGCAAAAGTCTTATTTAATACATAAAAAAATGTTTTTTAAAGTAAACATTATTTTTAAAAGTAAACATTATTGTACAAATATTTTAAGAAATTAATTAAACGTTATTGTATAAATATTATATTTTATTAATACGCAACGTTTAATTTAATTTACTGTAAAATTATATAAATAAAATTATATATATATGTCAATAAACGGATACTAAGCAGAACAAAACGCCAGTTTTTTGTGCCAAATGTTATTAATGTATTTCCATAAAATTTAGCAAACGTATCGATCTCCGCTTCATCGGCATCCGTGTCAATATCAAAAGTCAATAACTATTATACATTTTTTATTGAAATCTGTATTATATCGATGATAACTCGAAAAAGAGTCAAAACGTTCAAAAACTCAATGCACTATTAACATTAAGAAAGATTAAAACTGCGCATAACTCTTATTTGTCGGGTACATTTTAATATTTAATTATCGAAAGACATTATGTTTAAAATTGTCGTCATATTGTGCTTAAAAATTCGTACCTTAGCCTCAGGCTTCTTACTGACGAAGGCAAGAGGATGTTCGTCATCTATTTCGTGAGGCACTCCTATTACTGCAACTTCCAACACTGCTGGATGTGAATGTAAAACATTTTCGATTTCTCCAGGAGATACTTGATAATTTCTGTACTTTATCAATTCTTTTATTCTACCAACAATAAATACTTCTCCGTCTTTGTCTACGTAACCAATATCACCAGAATGTACCCATCCTATAAATATTCCAAAAATTTACATTTATGCAATTGGATATGTTCTTTTGGAATTATTTGAATATAAATTATTTAGATAAATAATGGAATATGATTTATTTATTTGTTTGTTTAACACTCCTCAATTATGTTAGAATTGTTTAATTTATTTAGTTGGCATGCGTTATGAAATAGTCGTATTTAACCTTCTTTAACATAATTATATTTTTATGATTATTATAAGATAAAGAATCTTTTTACCTTCCTCATCCACTGCGTTTTTCGTCGCCTCAGGATTTTTATAATAACCAGTCATTATGCTTTGGTGTTTAAAATATATTTCTCCTGGTTGATTTGGACCAAGTATTTTCCCGCTTTCTGGATCCACGATCTTCATTTGTACATTCTTGACTAGCACTCCACAAGATCCGTTCTTGCTATTTGGTAGTTGCATTAGTGCGACATCACCAAGCTCTGTCATTCCTAACAATAAGAAAAAGACAAACAAAATATTACAACATGGACATTAAAATATTCTAGTCCAGTCAGCAATGTGTATTAATGCAGATATGTTGCTTGCAATCATAACATCTGTGTCTATAGGAAATTGTAGCAACTGAGTTCGCATTTGTTGGCAAATTATTGTAATATATTGGAATAATAATTTGGCAGCAACTTCTCGTCAATTTATATTGTAGTTTAATATCATCTGATTCAAAATTATTGCTATATCATAATAATTCATAAAATTACACGATACTGTCATACTACCAACAATGTGAGGCAAATTTCGCTATGTTGCCATAAAATTGCTAGCATTATATACATACATTGTCGCCTACGTGTTGCCTTTAATCTCGTATTCGAAATTCGTTGAAAACAAATATATGGCAAATTGCCAGCATCATAAGATATCGGAGATTTGCATGATTTTGTTTGTCACGCATACTTAAATATCTGTGAATATTTTTTTATCTGTATTTACCGAGACCTTGCAATATTTGAACATGTGGCAAAATACGTTTCAATTCTTCTTGTACTATCGCCTTAACTGATGTACCACCACATTTTATGGATTTTAAAGATGATAATGAATATTTCTTTACGCAACCGGATTTAAGTAACCGATTGATCATGTTTGTGCTAAGGAACATATCTTGTATCTAGACAATAAAATAAAATTATTATTTTAAGTACTGTCACATTATAATCAGACATATAAACACCAATTACATGCTGAATCTCATAATCACGTCATGTCTTGTAACCAGGTAAAACAAGTTAAATTGAAAAATGTTTTTATAAACAGATTATTAAGGTTAATTATTAAAAATCTCGCAAAAAGTTAAAAGAATGTTTTATTTTGTTTAACCTATTCTATCTAATTATACAAGAAATGACGCAATTATTGGATAAACCCCAAGTGTAAAATTAATTGTGTAAGTTACAATATATAATAAATACATGTGTCCGATTACGGTATATTTAATTATAATTTGCGTTTATTTTGATTGGTAACCAGTTAATTTTCCATTAATTTATTAAAATGCAATTTGTTGTATTATAATGCATAAATAACAATTGTGATAAGAAATTAATTGCAATTCTTGATTATAATTATTACTATTATCATAGCAGCAAGTTATTTCTGTACATTATTACTTTAAACTAAAAATGGAAATTTATAACTTATTGTTAAGAAATTTAATCAACTCCAGAATATTTGAGAAAAAGTAAAAACCAAGTTGATGAGATTACTTATAGATAAGACTTATGGAATGAGTAAATCTACATTAATGCGTAAATATTTTAGTTGTTACTTTGGAAAAAAAAAACTTTAAATGTTAAAATCTTTTTATATCATTTATTCAATTAAAAATAATTTCTCTGTAAAATGATATTACTTTGTATTTCTCAATCAATCGGCAGGTCATCTCCTCGTCAAATTCCGGATAGATGATTGCTGTGAAACTTTGTGCAATCCCACAGAAGTTCATTACTATCCCAGTCAACCAATATAGACTAGAGTACCAAAGTGTTGGTTTGCTGGTCAAGTTCATATTGTTTGTTTGAACGAGAGCTATCATAGAGTAGTTGGACAGCTCGATGCCCTTTGGCATCCCCGTGGTACCCGAGGAATGCATAATACACGCTGTCTGCTTGATATCGTCGAGTTTAACATAACGGAAATTTGCCGCTTCCGTATTATTGCATTCTTCAAGGATATCGGAGAACGAAGTCGCACCAACGTGCTTGCCGAAAACCACCACCTTGCAACTATAATTCTGTTTTTTTACCGCGCTTAAGACGGCGTGTACGGATTTCTCGCTGCAGAAGATTATCTTTGGCGTCGTCATTTGCAAATAGTACAATGTAGTTTCTAATGACAAACAATTCATAAATAATAGAAAAACAAAAGTTATGCCAAATTATTGTACAATCAAACAATAAAGAGATATATTTATAAAGATAATAAGTATTAATACGCATAAAGCAAAATTGTACTCCCGCGCATTGTTATCGCATTGCATTTCTAATTCTCGCATTTCTAATTCTCTAACATAATTTAATGTATAATAACATATGAAAACAATTCGATAATATTTATCACAAAGAAACTTACGTGAATCCATGTTTTCGTACCATGGGTTGAGGATTGCGTTAATATAAGCTGCTGAAAGACAGGGCACGATAGAGTTGATATGATTATCAGTGCATACAGTGATAACATCACCAGATTTTATTTCTTGTTTTTGTAACCACAAAGCGCATTTCACGATTTTATTTTGCAACTCCGTGTACGTCACTGTTTCTTCAGTACGTGCGTCTATCTGTATGATTATAAAAAATGTTTTGAAATTACACAAAAAGTTGATTGTATTACACAGGTATCGAGTAATTAAAAAAATATTTTATAATTCCGTAAGAATTAATTTATGCAAATTTTTACTATAACAAAAATTAAATAAAATATAACCATTATATAACTGCAACTAGTAACAATCAGTTTTTAACATTTATTTTACATTTTTTTAAAATATACATTTAATATTATTTAATAATAAATCTATTATATATATTTTATTCTTTCAAATGAATAACTGCTTGAGATGCCTATTAAAACGTTTCAAAAATTTTGCCGAAGTCTCAAAATATTTTATTTATATTATAATTTTATTCCGCAATACAAAAATGAGACCTATTATTAAACGGTGTTGTCAAGTATAACAAGGTATTAAAATTATTCAAATTATTTCTTATTTCCAACTGAAATTTTTTACTCACCTGTGCAATTTTATCTCCATTATTGCTAATATTAATCCACATAAGTTCTCCAAGACTTCCATAATTACCCAAGTTATATTTTATTAGGCCTTTATAGATGCCATTTTCTATGGTAAAATTCTGGAAATAACGGATGAGCATGATAGATTTAATTGTTATCACATATCACATGCCTTTGCGTAATGTGTTTTCAATTTACATATTTCACTCCAATCATTTACAATTTTTTTTATAGATAATCGATTTCTTTAGTACTTACCTTTGGATTATTTTCAACCATTTTGTCAAAAATGTTTGAAGTTCAAACTGTCAATGTTAAATTCTGAATGCGTCACTTTAGAAGCTGCTTCGTAAGAAAATTATTCGATATTTATATATCCCAGATAATTGCAAACTGATAAGTTTTATGTGCGTTCGCGCACTTGTGATGTAAGAAACTGTTAAAGTGTATAACAACTAAATGCGTACAGTTCGAGGAAAGACTATGAATATGGGTGTAAAAATTCACGAATTCTAATAGCGAATTTGATTAGATACAATAATACGCTCTGGTGTACATTAAAGCTATCGTACACAAATCGATGCAAAGATGTGTGTTTAATATACATATATATATATATTTTTTTTTACTTATTTAGTTTTTAAATTTATCTACGTACTTTTGTTTCCAAGTTATAGGTGCTTGAAGATAATATTCGAAATGTTCGAAACGTACGTCTCGACCTTGTCTAATGTTTCCAAGTAACATCCAGCGTTACAAATCGCACAGAATTTCAGGCAGTCAATATCTTATGCTTGCAAGTTACTGTTCTAAATGCTGTTTTGTAAAAGTGGTAAAATAATATTATAATATACATTTATGCTGAAATAGCCGTTATACATTTGCTGTATGGCTGTGATAACGTGAATATGAAGGTCGTATTTTACCAAGAACACTTACCGCAATACAATATTCCGAATCATCGATTTTCCATTGATAGATGGCCTCGTGAAAGTGGTGATACATTTAAGTTGCGAGCATGCAATCGCTGGCGACTAAAAAGAGTACGTACACCTCAAGTCGAAGAAATTCTTGCTGAAGTTGCTGTATCTCCATTGATAAGCACAAAAAATGTAACCGCGAATCATAATGTTTCTTATTCCAGTGGGGCAAGTGCTAAACACACATTTTTATCCGTATCATCTTTAGCAAGCATTCAACAGGCAGATAATATTTTAAGAAAAACATTTTGTGAATGGTTACTGAAACAACATGCTGAGAATTCTGCTTTCCTATGTTTCACTTTATTTTTTGACGAGGTCAAATTTATTAAAAACTCATTAAGGTGTACAATAGCGTGTGTTGATGCACGAGGGGAATACTTCAAACATTTTCTTTAATTATCCATAACTTGAAAATTAGGATATGTAGGATATAATAAACTTGTAAACAAATAAAAGACAAACTAAAACAAGTAAAAAACATATTTTATACACACACACACACACACACACACTCATATATACATATATATATATATATATATATATATATATATATATATATATATATATATATATACATATATATACACACGTATGTCTTGCGGTTAGTTTGATGAATTTAAAAATATATAAAACACCACATAAGAAATATCAGTATAAATACCAAATTGTAACTGAATAAATTTTATCTTAAATTATTTTTGTCTTCATACATATATTGGTCTATGTTCTCTTATTATATATCAAAATTTTCTAGAAATTAGAAGGATTACTATTTTCAGAACTAGATTTTAATAACAGTATAATATATAATTCACATTTATACATTTTATTAAATTATTTTCTGAAATTTGTTCAATATCATGTCCCGTTAGAGAAATGCACATTTACAAATTTTTTATTTTTGAAAAAATTGTAATTAATTAGTCATTATATTTTAACAGTTCTTTTGCCATTCCTTTCAAATCTTTTTTCGACATTTTCCCTGTAGCCGTATATGGAAAGCGGTCCAAAAATATCACTCCGGCACGTAGTTTATAGATATCAGTCATATTCTTTGCTACAAAGTCTATCAATTCCTGTTCTGTCACCTGTACAAAAAATATTAAACTATTGCAAAAGTCTTATTTAATACATAAAAAAATGTTTTTTAAAGTAAACATTATTTTTAAAAGTAAACATTATTGTACAAATATTTTAAGAAATTAATTAAACGTTATTGTATAAATATTATATTTTATTAATACGCAACGTTTAATTTAATTTACTGTAAAATTATATAAATAAAATTATATATATATATGTCAATAAACGGATACTAAGCAGAACAAAACGCCAGTTTTTTGTGCCAAATGTTATTAATGTATTTCCATAAAATTTAGCAAACGTATCGATCTCCGCTTCATCGGCATCCGTGTCAATACCAAAAGTCAATAACTATTATACATTTTTTATTGAAATCTGTATTATATCGATGATAACTCGAAAAAGAGTCAAAACGTTCAAAAACTCAATGCACTATTAACATTAAGAAAGATTAAAACTGCGCATAACTCTTATTTGTCGGGTACATTTTAATATTTAATTATCGAAAGACATTATGTTTAAAATTGTCGTCATATTGTGCTTAAAAATTCGTACCTTAGCCTCAGGCTTCTTACTGACGAAGGCAAGAGGATGTTCGTCATCTATTTCGTGAGGCACTCCTATTACTGCAACTTCCAACACTGCTGGATGTGAATGTAAAACATTTTCGATTTCTCCAGGAGATACTTGATAATTTCTGTACTTTATCAATTCTTTTATTCTACCAACAATAAATACTTCTCCGTCTTTGTCTACGTAACCAATATCACCAGAATGTACCCATCCTATAAATATTCCAAAAATTTACATTTATGCAATTGGATATGTTCTTTTGGAATTATTTGAATATAAATTATTTAGATAAATAATGGAATATGATTTATTTATTTGTTTGTTTAACACTCCTCAATTATGTTAGAATTGTTTAATTTATTTAGTTGGCATGCGTTATGAAATAGTCGTATTTAACCTTCTTTAACATAATTATATTTTTATGATTATTATAAGATAAAGAATCTTTTTACCTTCCTCATCCACTGCGTTTTTCGTCGCCTCAGGATTTTTATAATAACCAGTCATTATGCTTTGGTGTTTAAAATATATTTCTCCTGGTTGATTTGGACCAAGTATTTTCCCGCTTTCTGGATCCACGATCTTCATTTGTACATTCTTGACTAGCACTCCACAAGATCCGTTCTTGCTATTTGGTAGTTGCAGTAGTGCGACATCACCAAGCTCTGTCATTCCTAAAAATATGAAAAATACAAACAAAATATTACAACATGGACATTAAAATATTCTAGTCCAGTTAGCAATGTGTATTAATGCAGACATGTTGCTTGCAATCATAACATCTGTGTCTATAGGAAATTGTAGCAACTGAGTTCGCATTTGTTGGCAAATTATTGTAATATATTGGATTAACAATTTGGCAGCAACTTCTCGTCAATTTATATTGTAGTTTAATATCATCTGATTCAAAATTATTGCTATATCATAATAATTCATAAAATTACACGATACTGTCATACTACCAACAATGTGAGGCAAATTCGCTATGTTGCCATAAAATTGCTAGCATTATATACATACATTGTCGCCTACGTATTGCCTTTAATCTCGTATTAGAAATTCGTTGAAGACAAATATATGACAAATTGCCAGCATCATAAGATATCGGAGATTTGCATGATTTTATTTGTCAGGCATACTTAAATATCTGTAAATATTTTTTTATCTGTATTTACCGAAACCTTGCAATATTTGAACATGTGGCAAAATACGTTTCAATTCTTCTTGTACTATCGCCTTAACTGATGTACCACCACATTTTATGGATTTTAAAGATGATAATGAATATTTCTTTACGCAACCGGATTTAAGTAACCGATTGATCATGCTTGTGCTAAGGAACATATCTTGTATCTAGACAATAAAATAAAATTATTATTTTAAATACTTTCACATTATAAACAGACATATAAATACCAATTACATGCTGATTCTCATAATCACGTCA
The DNA here is from genome assembly GCF_016802725.1 of Solenopsis invicta. NCBI lineage: Eukaryota > Metazoa > Arthropoda > Insecta > Hymenoptera > Formicidae > Solenopsis > Solenopsis invicta. Next base: position 10,271,714 of record NC_052672.1, on the reverse strand, counting down.
TGTCTTGTAACCAGGTAAAACAAGTTAAATTGAAAAATGTTTTTATAAACAGATTATTAAGATTAATTATTAAAAATCTCGCAAAAAGTTAAAAGAATGTTTTATTTTGTTTAACCTATTCTATCTAATTATACAAGAAATGACGCAATTATTGGATAAACTCCAAGTGTAAAATTAATTGTGTAAGTTACAATATTAATAAATACATGTGTCCGATTACGGTATATTTAATTACAATTTGCGTTTATTTTCATTGATAACCAGTTAATTTTCCATTAATTTATTAAAATGCAATTTATTGTATTATAATGCATAAATAACAATTGTGATAAGAAATTAATTGCAATTCTTGATTACAATTATTACTATTATCATAGCAGCAAGTTATTTCTGTACATTATTACTTTAAACTAAAAATGGAAATTTATAACTTATTGTTAAGAAATTTAATCTACTCCAGAATATTTGAGAAAAAGTAAAAACCAAGTTGATGAGATTACTTATAGATAAGACTTATGGAATGAGTAAATCTACATTAATGCGTAAATATTTTAGTTGTTACTTTGGAAAAAAAAAACTTTAAATGTTAAAATCTTTTTATATCATTTATTCAATTAAAAATAATTTCTCTGTAAAATGATATTACTTTGTATTTCTCAATCAATCGGCAGGTCATCTCCTCGTCAAATTCCGGATAGATGATTGCTGTGAAACTTTGTGCAATCCCACAGAAGTTCATTACTATCCCAGTCAACCAATATAGACTAGAGTACCAAAGTGTTGGTTTGCTGGTCAAGTTCATATTGTTTGTTTGAACGAGAGCTATCATAGAGTAGTTGGACAGCTCGATGCCCTTTGGCATCCCCGTGGTACCCGATGAATGCAAAATACACGCTGTCTGCTTGATGTCGTCGAGTTTAACATAACGGAAATTTGCCATTTCTGCATCATTGCAATTTTTCAGGATATCAAAGAACGAAGTCGCACCAGCGTGCTTGCCGAAAACCACCACCTTGCAACTATAATTCTGCTTTTTTACCGCGCTTAAGACGGCGTGTACGGATTTCTCGCTGCAGAAGATTATCTTTGGCGTCGTCATTTGCAAATAGTACAATGTAGTTTCTAATGACAAACAATTCATAAATAATAGAAAAACAAAAGTTATGCCAAATTATTGTACAATTAAACAATAAAAAGATATGTTTATAAAGATAATAAGTATTAATACGCATAAAGCAAAATTGTACTCGCGCGTATTGTTATCGCATTGCTTTATTTCTAATTTTCTAACAAAATTTAATGTATAATAACATGTGATAACAATTTGATATTAAGTATCGCAATAAAACTTACTCGAGTCCATGTTTTCGTACCATGGATTAAAGATTGCGTTGATATAAGCTGCTGAAAGACAGGGCACAATAGAATTAGTATGATTGCCTGTGCATACAGTGATGACGTCACCAGATTTGATTCCTTGTTTTTGTAACCACAAAGCGCATCTCACGACTTTATTTTGCAGCTCCGAGTACGTTACTGTTTCTTCAGTACATGCGTCTAACTGTATAAAAAATGTTTCAAAATTGCAAGAAGTTTATTGTATACATAGTTATCAATTGATTAATAAAATATTTTATAATTCCGTAAAATTTATTTTATACAAATTTTTGCTATGACAAGAATTGAATAAAATATAAGCATTGTATAACTGTAATTACTAACAATCAGTTTATAAACATTTGGTTTACATTTGTTTTATTATATCTTTCAGATTAATTACTTTTTGTGTTGCTTATTAAATCACGTTCTGAGAAATTTACTGATGTACCACTCATAAAATATTTATTGTATTTATCTAATAATCTTTTTTACGTGATATGAAAATGAAACATATTATTTAACAGTAAAGTCAAATATAAAAAGTAGTCAAAATTATTCAAATTTTTCGTTATTTTAAATTAAAATTTTTTACTCACCTGTGCAATTTTATCCCCATTATTTCTAATACTAGTCCACATTAGTTCTCCAAAACTCCCATAATTATCTAAATTATGTTTCTCTAGTCCTTTGTAGATGCCATTTTCTATGGTAAAATTCTGGAAATAATAAATGAGCAGATTTAATTTTGTTATTACAATGCCTGTGAATTTTGATTTAATTTGCATATTTTACTCCAAACATACATTTACAGTTTTTTTTTAGATCATCAATTGCTTTAATAGTTACCTTCGGAATATTTTCAACCATTTTGCCAGAAGTATTTAGATTTTAAATCGTCAATGTAGAATTCTGAATACATCCAATGTCACTATGTTTCATAAATAAAGTATTATCCTAGATACCTGTCTATTAAGCAACTTAGTTATATCTGTCATTTACTAGTTTTGTCGAATATGCACATTAACATATTTACATTTTAAAAGAGATATTAAAATACTCAGAAAATTATCGTCTGTAAAAAAAGTAGGTAAAAATATTTACTAAAGACACTATTCACTTAACTATCAAATTTAGCAAATTATAAATGATATATTGATCTAATGATCTTGTTGAAATATAAATCTGAAAATAATTTTGCTATACCATTAAAAAGTTACATTAGACTTTTAAGTTATTTGAATGACCTACATAATCATCATTTTGTTTGTTTAATATAAATTTTTTTTTATTTTTCTTAACTAAATATCTAGATAAATGCTGCATAAAATATATTTTTATGTATGAATAATATAGATAAAATCACGGTAGACTCGACTAATTTATGTTTATTAAAAAGAAATTTTATGTTATGAAAGATGTACAGTACCTTCGGTTATAAACGTTAAAATATCCGGTGTAATAAAAAGAAAAAAGAAATTTGAAGAAGAATAAGTAACATCGGTTATAACATACAAGAAGATATCATGTTTAAAAATTAAAAGAGTTTTCCTCTATGCGAATATTATCCTTGACTGGTATTTAGTAGATACAACTGAATAATGGATGTACTATGATCCGTTGCTAGAATATGAATTGCTAGCAATTACTCACTATCTATTGCGTAGTTTTATTTATTAATATTATCTTTTTTACAAACCATATAAAGCCTGTTATGTAATGTGAGAATAACAAATTTTGCTGCGTCATTGTCTTTCATGAAAAATATTAGTTTTCCTTATTCAACGTTTTATGCCATTTATCTTATCAAAATAAAAACAAAATTAAGCAATCTATAACCCGTTTGCTGTTAACGTCATTTGATGCACGCGCGCTCGTGTGTGTATATGTGTTTTCTTTTCATTTCAGAATTTAAAACTTGATGTTACACTTTTGTTTTATAAATTGTCGCAATATTTAATTTATATATTTGTCTAACACAAATACTGGTTTTCATTAAAAATATAATATTAATCAAAACACTTGCTTACATCTTTAAAGCTTAACTCTAAAAAATTTTGTTAGATTTCAATTTTTTTATAATTTAAGAAATGAAATTTAAAAATAAGTCACATATATATGTATACTGTTTAATTTTATATACGTATATAAAATTCTAAAAAAAGACAATGTAATTTTATAGAATTCTGTAATATTGTAGGCTGAATATGATTCCAAAGAGAGTTAAAACGTTCGCGATTGTTTATCTAATAAAAGAAGATAAGTTTAACTAATGGTGAGCCTTGACTCTTATTAGCTTTCTGGCACCATTGTTTATTAATTTTCGAGAGTTTAATTTAAAAATATTTGTTTGTTCATTAATCCATTAATTTGCAATTTTATTATATTATAATATAGGTATGAATAAATTACATAGATGTCTAAAAATCACGAAATCAAATTCCGGCATATCAGTACTCACCTTTAGATTACTTGTGGAAGGAAAACTTGTGAATCAATTAACGAATCAATTCTGGCATTCAATAATGCTCCGATATATTGTTCCTACTATGCAAAAAGGTATTGGTTAAAACAATTAATTTAGCACTCGTTAGTCTTTAGTTTAATCTTAAAAAGAAAATTTCTAACTAGGTACTCGCGATGTTGACGCTTACGAACCGATGCCAAGACTGTATTAAAATATTTCGAAATGCCTGTGAGGCACGACCAAGAGGATATATTCAAGTTTTAGTACTCTCAATTGTGATAGATGGCGATAATACTGGTTACTAATACAACGAATAAGCCTTATTGTGGATACCAATAAAAAAGATGTTGGTGTATTAATTATTAGTTTTTATATTTTTTTTATTTTTTTTATTTTATATTTTATATTTATATAATAAAGATTAATGTATAATAATTTGTCATGGCAATTGAAGATTATTTTGAATTATCTGAAATACACCAACATCCTTTTTATTAGTATCCACAATAAGGTTTATTCGTTGCATTAGTAATGTGTGTGTGTGTGTGTGTGTGTGTGTGTGTGTGTGTATATTTGTATATACACATACACATACAGGGTGTTCGATAATGTAATTTATATGGAGTGAAGAAGTAAATCATCTCTTATGGTAAAACGTGGCTGTAACCATTAGGGGAAAGTATTAGGGTTATTGAGTAATTGTACGCTTCCTGGTTTGGTATCTTCCCGATGAATAGGGATTATATCACGACGAAATTTGTAAGTTGAAGGTAGTTTTTTTTTATATAACCATAGATTATATCATTTAAAAAACGTAGTTAATTGAAAAAATAAGAAAAAGTAAAATCATAATTTTTGTTGCAATTTTGAAGTTCAGAAAATAAGGCAATAAGTCCGTATTTTTAATTTATTTATTTAATATTGTTATACCTAACAAAAGTACGTAATTTTGTGCGTTTTTGAGCTATTGTTTATTAAATTTAATTACATAGTCTTTGAGTAATTTGTTTTTTTATCAAATCAAGTCCGCAATGGACCGCGCGTACAATTATCTAAGACGCGAAAAATTTTTTTATTTATTCACTTGCCTCTTTTTGCTGAATACAATATTACCAAATAAAAAATTGTTCAATGTGACAATATATAATGATAGAAAAATGTTTAAAGTCTGTATTTCTGTACTTGTATCCATTTCAACTTCAAAAATCACTTCACTGAGATAAATTTCCCTTAAGTGCGTACAATTTACCTATTTTCCCTTACCGAACATCTTGTACATATAAGGTGATTATTAATGAATGTCCTCATTTTTTACCATAGAAACATGATTTACCAACGGATACGTATTTCTAATATATTATTATATTAGAAATTACAAATGCGTGCACCTATGGTAAAAAATGGAGATTCATTAATAATCACCCTGTATAAACAAAATTTGTTAAACAAATTAATAAAGAATGCTGTTTTTATGACATTTATTAAATTTATTAGGAAATATCTTATTTATCCTTCTATATTGTTACGTTGTATTTTTTTAAATATTATAAAAACCATATAAACATGTAAAAATATAATTTTGTTTTTGTAATTTTTAGAATTAATTTTTTGTAAAAAATATATATATCTAAAGTTTATATATCTCTATTAATTAAAATAAAATTTTTTATAATTTAACAAAAAATAACCTATATTTACAATATCTGTTATTCTGTTTAATATACTATTACATATTTATGAATTTGATATTATTTTGTATGGGAATATAATATAATTAATCGTGTTTAATCAATTTTTTAGTCATTTCTTTCAACTCTTGTTTCGAAACTTTTCCTGAACCAGTATACGGGAAACTGTCCAAAAATATCACTCCTGCGCGTAATTTGCAATGATCCATCATATTCTCTGCCACAAAGTCTATCAATTCCTGTTCTGTCACCTGTACAAAGAAAATTATATTATTTTATTGTAAAAAAGAATAATTTAATATATAAAAAGATATTATCTATTTTGTATTAAAGTCATGTACAAACAATTTTTTTTCAACATACTCAATAACGTTTAATTTTAATTCATTATAAAATAAAAAAAGTTTTATGCTGGTTCTATATCTAAAAAATCTTGTCAGTAACAATTTATAATAAATTTTATTATAGAATTTTAGAACTCACTAATAATATCAAAACTACGTGTAATTATACATAGTTACAATTAAAAACGAGTCGATTAAGATATATTTTTATCTTACAATTTTTTCATGCTTTTATTTAATTCTTACTTGCTTAACATAATTTAGCCATTGTCCTCTGACTTTGATTGAACTAACGTACAAATTTTTTTATATTTTCTTTTAATTATTTGATCGCATCAACGTCATTGTTTTTATTTATGCGTGTCATCTATAAACTCTTTTTCTGACTTTATATCATATTGTAACAAATATGATACCTTAGCTCCCGGTTTTTTCATGACATAAGCAAGAGGATGTTCATCGTCCACTGGATGAGGTACTCCTACGATTCCTGCTTCTGACACTGCTGGATGCGTCAATAAAACATTTTCAATTTCTCCGGGAGAAATTTGATATCCTCTGTACTTTATGAGTTCCTTTAGTCTATTAGTAATGAATAATTCCCCATCTTCATCTACATGACCGATATCACCCGTGTGCAACCATCCTGTATTTTGAAAATTTACATTTATGTTACTCGATTTTCACGACATTATAAGATATCGTTCTTTTGAATATAACGCGGCATATAATTTATTTAGTTTAAATACATAAATTAATTTATCTTTCAAATATAATTACATTATTATTATTACAATTTTTTTACCTTCTTCATCAATCGTATTTCGTGTCGCCTCAGGATTTCTGTAATAACCGTTCATTATGGTTACAGATTTTATCCATATTTCTCCAGACTGATTAGGACCAAGTACTTTTCCGCTTTCTATGTCCACAATTTTTATTTGTACATTTTTCCTTACTACTCCGCAAGATCCGCTTTTGTGATGAGGTAGTTGCATCGTTATGAGACCATAAACTTCGGTCATTCCTAAGAGCACAAGAAATATAATCAAAATTTTATAACGCACGTTGTACTTATATGTTACTATTTTATTGCGGCACAACAATTATATTTACCATAACCTTGCACTATTTTAACATGCGGTAAAATACGTCTCAGTTCTTCTTGAACTTCTGGTTTTAACATTGTACCAGCGCTCATTATCATTTTCATAGATGATAAAGAATATTTTTTTATACAATTTGCTCTGAGAATTCGACTTATCATGCTCGTGCTAAGAAAAAGAGTTGCTACCTAGACAATAAAATAATTTATACTTTTTAATTATATTATGAGCAAATAACCAATTATACGTAAATTTTAAATTATGATTAATTTATAACATAAATCAATATAAATATTATCATAAGACGCAATTATAACGACTCATATAAAGCACTGATTATTGCAAAAAAGTCGAAAAGATGTCAACCTTTCAATATATTAACAATAAAAGTTATTATATACATAACGTTAATTATTGCAAAACGTTTTTATTATTCGATAAAAAAGTTTTTTCTAATTAAATGTAACATTACTTTATATTTTTCGATCAGACGACAAGTCATCTCCTCGTCAAATTCAGGATAAATAATCATTTTGGAGCCTTGCACGATTCCTGTGAAATTCATTATTATTCCAGTCAACCAATAAAGAGAAGAATACCAAAGTGACGGCACATTATTCATATCTAAATAGGTGTCCAGGTTGACATATAATTTAGAATAGTTAGACACTTCAACACCTTTCGGCATCCCTGTAGTGCCCGATGAGTGCAAAATGCAAGCTGCTTTCTTGATATCATTGAGCTCAACATAACGGAAATCTGCTACTTCCGCATCGCTACAGTTTTTCAAAATATCGGAGAATGAAATCGCATCAACATGCTTGCCGAAAACTACCAGAGTGGGATTGTAATTTTTCTCTCTCGTCGCGCTCAACATAACATCCATAGATTTCTCGCTGCAGAAGATGATCTTCGGCATAGTCACTTGCATTAGGTGCAGCGCAGTTGCTAATGACAAATAGTTCGAATCATAAGTAATAAAAAGGTAAAATAAATATTATTTACAAGCTAACAATATAAAATTATTAACATAAGAGAGATAAAATTGTACTTTCACACGCATTAGCGATAATACACTATTTTTAATCCATTCATTTGATTTACAATACACGCGAGAATATTAAATAATTGCGAAAGAACTTACGCAAGTTCATAGCCTCGTTCCATGTATTGAAGATTGCGTTGACATAAGTTACTGACAGACAGGGCACGATAGAATTAAGATGATTACCCGAGCACACAGTGATGACGTCATCAGATTTGATTCCTTGTTTTTGCAACCACAAAGCACATCTCACAATTTTATCTTGAAGTTCCGCGTATGTGACGGTTTCCTCAGTTTGTGCATCCAACTGTACAAGATTATTATTTTACAAAAATTAATAATATTGCAGCGTTATTTGCTCGTTAAAAAAGATTTGTAATTCTGAAATATCTATTTTTTAGTGATACTAGAACACAAATTTAAATTTAACAAGAATTCCGCATAATTGCAATAAATCTCAATCAATTTTTAATTGTAACTAAATTCTAGTCTTCTTCAGATTCCTTAAATTTTTTTTTTAAACGTTCATTAAATTATATCATATCGAAATAATAAAGTTTTAAGATTTTTTGTTACATCTTACTTATGTATATATATATATATATATATATATATATATATATATATATATATATATATATATATACACACATATATGTATGTGTGTGTGTGTGTGTGTGTGGTGGTGTGTGTGTGTGTGTGTGTGTGTGTGTGTGTGTGTGTACATATACATAAAATTATTTTTTATAACAAGTTTAAAAGATTTAAAGTGTTATTTTTTACAAATGCTGGTTTTAGAATTCCTTAAATTTTCTTTTTTTATTGTCTTTATGTTTCTATATTTAATCATTTTTTTATTGCCTGTTTGCTAATAAAAACGCATTTCAAAAGATTACATAAAATTCTGTTTTTGTGTAAAACTGTTTTTTTACTATAGATTAATGCTATAACATATAATATAAACGTAAATATTCTTATTATTATAAAACATCAATGAAATAAAATTAACGCTAAATTTTGATAATTTTCTTAATTTTTGTGTTAATGTTTTTTATTGTTTTATTGTACATTTAATATCACAATACTAATGTAACAACAAATTAAACTAACAAATGTTTTATATTGTACATGTATTCTTTCTTAACACTATTTATTTCAGAAACTTGTATGACTTTGTAATAAGATAAATTTTGAACTATATTTAAACTTTACAAAAGTTTAAAATATATAAAAATTAATAGAAGAGAAACAATGATAAATAATAAACAACAATGATGAATTTTATAAATTTATGTCTATTTTTCTGGTCTATGTATTAATGTTACAAATTAATGTCATTAATGTTGTAATTAACTTACAAGTGCTATTTTATCGCCATGGCTTCTAAAGCTATCCCACATCAATTTTCCGATGCTCTTATAGTTACCAACATGATCTATCACTGGCCCCTTGTAAACACCATTTTCCACTGTAAAATCCTGTAAACAAATACAATTCAGATTGTTTTCATTATTTATTACAATGTATTTGTACTATACGTCTTTAATCTATTTTATGTCAATTATAAATATATTCACAGTTTTTTTTAATTTAACACAAAAAATCAGTTATAATAATAGATCATTACATTGTTTTTTCGCTTACGTCTAAGTGATTGCCAACCATCTTGCCAGAAATATTTATAAGTCTTCCGTCATAAATATGAGATTCTGAATGAGATCCAACAATGTTACTCTACAACATTCCGCCATAAATAGAGCGTTTTATATTTGTTTTAAATGGTTAAATTGACATTAACTATCAATGTGTGCGTGTGCGTGTGCGTGTGCGTGTGCGTGTGCGTGTGCGTGTGCGTGTGCGTGTGCGTGTGCGTGCGTGCGTGCGTGCGTGCGTGCGTGCGTGCGTGCGTGCGTGGGTGCGTGCGTGCGTGCGTGGGTGCGTGCGTGCGTGCGTGCGTGCGTGCGTGTGTGTGTGTGTGTGTGTGTGTGTGTGTGTGTGTGTGTGTGTGTGTGTGTGTGTGTGTGTATGTGTGTGTGTATGAGATATATGTATTTATACAAAATATCAAATAATGATAAATGAGAGTTAAACACTGCAGTTATTAAGCAGTTAAATTTTTAATATATTAAAAGAATCAAAATATGTTTGTTAAAATAAATTATACAGGGTGTACCCAAACTGACGATAAATATTTTAATTCTTTGAAAGATTTTAAGACAAAAATTTTAATACCAAAATATCGAGATAATTAATAATTTTTAAATAAAAATTGTTTAGTTTAGAGATTACGAATGACGGGACTAGAATTTCGCGCACTCAAGAATGGCAATGCTCTTCTAATCAAATGCCTTTAATAAAATAATAAAATTATTGTAAAAATATGTAATGAGAGTTTTATTAAGAAACTAATTCTATTTATTTTTAATAAATTTAATATAAAATCAAGTAAATAATATTTGCACGTAATAGTTTAATAATTATGTCGATATTGATGTGTTAAATATCAAAATTGTTAAAATGACAATTATTATTGTTTATTGGTTTATAAAAGTCTTTATGTGAAGTTGGCTTATAAAAAAGTATGTACATAAAAAAGGAAACATAAAAGTATCAACTTTAAAATGTAATGCTTTGGTGATTTTGTTTCTTAAATTTATTCTATTTTCAATTTTTTCTTTGTAGACTATATTTCTCTATGTGGCCCCTTAAAATCGTGCCGCGATAGCTAAATTTGAGCAACGGATTCGTGTTCAGCATGTAATATTTAAATATTTTTTAACTCTTTTAATTTTGAATTATTTTTAACAAATAATTGTAACGAAAAATAATCTCGTAAAAGTTCCAATGATGAGGATTAAAGTTATTACACAGGTATACAGATACAAAATGTATGTCACTTATTATGATTGCAAGAATACCGTTTGTTGACCGATTAAACTCCAGTTTCAAGAGATTTCAAACCAAGCAAATAATCCATCTTCTCCGTAAAGAAGAAACAAACCACAATTGCAAAACCGAGTGATATGATTAAATATTCAACGCCGTATGATATAAACTGAATGGAATAATCCAGGGTTGCAAATTTTTAAGAGCGGTAAATTTTTCAAGAAAATTTTTAGTTGAGAAATAAAAAATATTTAAAAGTTGAACAAAAACGTTAAATAAAATTTTATATCTAAAAGATATTAAATTTGATAAATGAAGAACTTTTTAAAATAAGATCTCGGGAAAATCAACTTTTTAAATTATAAATTTTGTAAAATTGTAATGGACTGCATTTTATAAGAATATATTTAGATTATATAAAATGTATATAACATTGAGTTTCTACATCCTTTAGCTTAATATAAGCCTTAATAAGAGTTCTAAGCCTTACAGTCCGTAAATTTGTTTTGGTACAGTCCTAAGTTCTTAGACTTATACAACCCTAGCTCCTTTGGCCTTAACATAGCTTTAGTCGCTTAGAATGTGTGTAGCTTCTTTAAACTTTGACTCAATCTCATAAAAAAATGAAACAGCACATTTAAACCTGGGTATACACTTGCGAACTAACACCGAACAGTTGCAAACGCACTTATAAATGTTTATATCGCGCACGAATTCTTTTTGATGTACCGCCTCATGAGCGAATCGAGTCGAATGCGAATCAAACGTTTTATTAGCATTCACTTTAGCAGATATATCTACTAAATGATAACAACAAACGTTCGAATTTGCTGTTTGTTCGATGTTCGCTCACTAATTGTATACCCTGCTTAAAGTGATAATCGGGATCGAACTCCGAACTCGAAATCTGTTGATTATAAGTTGACCTTACATGAATCCATAATCTAATGTAAATATTATATCCGGGTCATTAACATTTTATAAAAAAGCACTTTAAATATTTTAACCCATCGATGTAAAACAGATTAATGTGGCACTGCTATTGTTATGCTATAAATAAATAATACAAAATTAAAAGAAGTTAAAAATCGATCGTTAAAGAAACATTAAAAGATAAGAACTTTAAGTAATCACTCAGCACAGGAAACTAAGATGTATAGGTATAACAGGTGTAACAGGTTTTGTTATAGCTTTATCTGTAACCGGTTTCGGTTTTTATACTTAAGACTGTTTTGAGTGATGTTTTTAAAATTTGTTTTAAAAATGTAAATAAGTTCCCTTTTCCACAAAATCAATTCTAATTGAAGTTAGACTAATATACCGCTTAATTTTGTTATTTTCATTATGTATTAATTTTTTATTTTAGCATATAAGAAATAAATTGTTACTAATGTAGTATATCTTATTAGTTATTACATGGATAATATAACATTTTGTTTTAATATCAGTTTTTTAATGATAATAATTACAACTTTAGATTACTTCAAATTACTTTATTTTTTAATTTTATTATGCTGTTAAAACAATGACGGTTTTGCAATTTTTTTATTTTCTTTGAATTGTACATGTAGATATTTATTTTGCATAAGAATTTATCGTTTAATCTTTTGAGAAAACACAGAATACGCACACACAAATACACGCATAATTGGAGTTATAACAGTAGTTGTTGACCATGAAACGACTGCTAGTCACTTTAAAGCAAAAACTAAATTATGATGAAATAAAACAGAGTTAAATTTTGATCTCTCTTTTCCGAAGGCTTCTGTTTACTCATTACTACTCACTCAGATTGTAACGTCGAAAGAAAAAAAATACAAATAAGAATTCTTGCAAAATTTATTCAAACAGAAATAAATTATTTATTTTGGATTCCTTCAGGTTTACAGCATTTACTTACACATTCAACATTTACATTTATTCAAATAGAAATATTTTTCAGTAAAACAACATGTTATATCAATAACTAATGATCAATTTATTGAAATACTTTATCAAATTTTTTTTTAAGGAAATTGATAGAATAAACTTATAAAATATTCCAAAAATACTAAGTTTTTTTCTATGAAGAATTTAATAATGTTTATTCTTATACATATATTTTTTATTTAACAGTTGTTCTAGATGTAAACATAATTATTTGATGTTTGATTATATATAATTTATTTCCATATATTTTCAGATGGTTATTTATTAATAACAAAATGAAAGAAGAGTTTTGGTATATTTTACTTTCAATTGTAAGTTATTTCTTTAAACATATTTCCACTTTAATATACTTTACAAGAATTTTTATTACGTAATTTTTTGACATCATAATCTGAGTATAGTGGTTAGTAATTGTGAATGAATAGGATCTTTAAAAATAATTTAAAAACCAACATTTTTATTAATTTTATTTGACAGTTGTGTCTAATATTTTTACATGTAAGAAATTACATGTAAAAATATTCTACACAATTGTCAAATAAATATTATTAATTATTAAATAGTATATTATTAAATAATTAATAATATTAAAATATTCAAAAATGCTAAATAATATAAACAAAAATAGAAAAAAAATTATTTACCAATAAATCACTGTTATGCAACGGCCAGATTTAGTAAATTGTTATAAAGTATAAATATTGTCACAGTCATGACACTGTTATATACACTAGAACCTCGTGACAGAGCACAGCTCAGAACTCTGAGCTCTGATCAAGTGACGTATGTGTCTAATAACGTGGTTACCCCCACTTCACTTTCTCACGAACAGTAAAATTCAGTGCTGTAGTGGTATTGTATTATTCACACATTATTTTGTTTACATCTGAGTACATTTTTTAAAATAAAAACAATATTATATAATAATAAATATTTTTTTATTTATATTATAAAAAATAACTTTTAGAGAATTTTAGTGATATCAATTTCTTAATCAAATAAATTGCTAAATTAGTGTTGCTATATATACGATCACTATCCCCACTCATGCTATTCACATGCATCGAGTACATATGAAGGAGATTTTTCGTATTTTGAAATATTTTATTATGTGATTGCAGTGTATTTATACGAAAAGAACAATTTTACTGTACTATCTAAAAATTTAGCTAGATACAGATCAGAAAATAATTTTATATTGTTTGTTTATCAAAATAATCTATCAAATAAGTAAGACGTTCAAGCATAATGATACTACTGTAAAAAGTTTTGACATTCTAGCAACAAGCTTAAACAATATAATTTTTTTAATTATTTAACGTAAATATTTTCAGATTTGTATTTCAGCAAAATTATTCTTTCCGTGTACGTATAAAAGAGATGTAAAGTTATAGGAGATACACAACACCTTCAGTTATAAATTTTAAAATATTTGGTGTGTAACAAGAAAAAATAAAACAACTTAAAGAAGAACCAATATCGAGCGAAATGAAGAAAAGATTTCCGTTCTGTGTTTCATAGACGAAAGACGATTTAACACTGTGCGAAGAACATCTGTCCAACTGATGTTGAAACAAGCAAGTGATTCATTATGTTGTTGAAAGTAAATTGCAAGCAATTACTTTATCGCGTATTTTTAGAAGATATCTGATATTCCTCTAACACTTTACAGCCTGCATTAATTACATAAATCATAAATTTTGCTGTGTCACTGTTTTTCTATATCAACCGTGTTTCTTCATTTTAATAACATTATCTTAGAAAAATAAAAGACCACATCCTAACATTAATAACGAAATGTGTTAACGTAATATCATTTTACGTATTTTATGTTTCAAAATTCAAAAAATTTAATTATATCTTTTATTTTATAAGTTTTCGCAATATTTATTTGTAACATAAATACATATGGGTGTTCTTGAAAAATATAACATTGATGAAAATACTTTATACTTCTAAAGCTTGACTTTTAAAAATCTTGATACACTTTTAATCTTTTATAATTTAAGAAATTAAGTTCTAAAGAAAAATATATATATGTAATCATATGAAAATCATACATAAAAATAAAAAAATAACATTGATACATTTATTACAAGATTTATAAAAGCATATAGAATTGAATGCGTGCAGAATTAATCTTGTTTTATGAATAAAACATAAA
This sequence comes from Solenopsis invicta, assembly GCF_016802725.1. Classification (NCBI taxonomy): domain Eukaryota; kingdom Metazoa; phylum Arthropoda; class Insecta; order Hymenoptera; family Formicidae; genus Solenopsis; species Solenopsis invicta. The sequence goes on along the minus strand of NC_052672.1, from coordinate 10,256,708 downwards.
AATTTTAAAACATGCATTATAGCTGATAAGAACAAATAGTACGTAAAGCAAATCTTCGTAATTATAAAATCTATAAAATATTAAAGTGTACAAAATGCTTTCAAAAAGAAGCATTCCAATAAATTGATTAGCTCTACATCAGTTATTAATGATATTTTCAGTTACTGATGAAATATTATTAATATAGAGCTACTCAGTTTATGAAAACACTTTTTTTTAAAATTATGTAAATGCTTATAATTATTAGTTTATCAATTTTAGTTTGTGTAAAAAAATATATTGAAATTTATACAACAGAAAACTAATTTATTTTAAACAATTTCTCTCTCAAAAATATAAGGAATATAAAACATTATCTTCAGATGAGTAGACATTTTTGTTCCCACGTGTATGTATGTACATACATTAAACGTAAAACAAGATAATAACGCAATAGAGCGTTAACATCGTGATAAGCGCGTCATATTCAGTAATATTTATTATGTACTTATTGTATTTATAGCTTTATTGCATGTTGATAATAACCAATATTCTTGTTTACCTCTTAATTATTTGTTTTTTAATTTATATCAATAAAGAAATAGTATTGTTTTGTAATATTGAGCTTTAACATTTAACAATTTACAACTTCATTAAATAATAATTTTCAGAAAAATGATAATATTGAGATAAAATATACATTTTTATTATATACGCTTCTGTACATTTTACTAATATATAAATACAATATTATGCAATATTCACTAAATAAATTATCAAAAAATCCTGTTTTTATAATAATTATTAGATTTATTAGATGTATAAAATTTTATTTTACTTATCCTTTTTTCATATTTTTTTAAATAAAACAAATATTTAAGAAAATAATTTTGCTGTCGCATACCTTATTGTTAGAGAATTCATTTTTTAAAAAAGATATCTAAAAATTATATACATTTCTCTTTTTCTTTCTTTTTCTCTCTTTTTTTCTCTAATAATTAGGGCACAATAACTTTTAAATTTATTTATTTAAGATTAATTAGAGTATAATAATACTTAGAATATAATAAAAAAAAAATAACAAAAATCTATAATTGCACTATAAAAAAAGTTAACAAAAATTAATAACTTACAATTACAATATCCATTATTTTAAACATAATAAAGAATTGCAGTAGCATCGTGACGCCAAGTATATAAAAAGAGATGAGAGCCATATGATTATGTCACTGCACAAATGTCGCAAGTGGCGCTACAAATAGCTTATTCGGAATTCTCTTATGTCATATGAACAAAGGCCATTATATCGTCTTCTCCTCTATATAATTGTACACAATAAAAATGTTACGTAAGTTTTTTTACTTTTCAGCACTTCTATACATTTTAGCACTTAATTTCACATACTTTCTCATTATTTTTAAACTTGAACGTATTATCACACAAATATGTGTATACGGAAGCCTTTTTGTTATTTAACTTCTTTTTCAGATATCCACATTTTGAGATATGTAAAGTTTTTCAATAGCGTTTTGTTAATGTGGCCACCGAAGCGTGTTTGTAATACAGTTTCTATTGAGATATTTTCATATCAAAATATTTTTCGATAAATTAATTGTTACTCTACAGTGCTACATTCAAAAACATTAGAGATATCATTTTATCTTCATTATTTACAGTTGTTAAACGTGGATAAAATGTACTCGGATGCAGCTGCTGATTATACTTAAGCGAAGCAACTAGTCACATGATGTTAAAATGGCATTAAAGTGATTGATCAAAAGATTTAATAATCATTTTGCAGTCATTTTAATAAGTCATGATGACTTTTTGTTCTGCTCGGGATAGATTTATAGTGTCGACTGTAGGAAATTTATGTAAAAATTTACAATTTTATTTTTTTCAATAAAAGTTTAAAAGTATTGTTTTGTAAAAACTATTAGCAGTTTGCATGTGATATATTTTCTAATTGAAATCAGCATTTACCTCTATCTATATCTTAAAATTTTGCGGTTGTATTGTAGCTCTTTCTAACAATTTATTTTTAAAAATTATACATTTTTTTAATACTGTTTATTTTTTAAATAAAACCAATTATTTAAATTTATTTTTTCCGCAACAAGATTATATTACCATCCCTGTTCCTCTTCGATTCATTATGCAATGTCACATTTTTATAAATTACGTTCTAAGTAATAAATATTTCATAACTTTGTTATAAAATATGAATCTATTAAATAACACTTTGAAAAATATAATTGTTAAGTTTTAATATAAAAAATTGATTATTAACGTTTAAAGTTATTAAATAAAATGTAAATAAATGGTCATAATACCATCTTTTCCTCTATCACAATTTCTTTCTTGTCTATTTATAGCACATAATGTATACAATTGATTTGATTAAATAACATCCTAAGTTTGTGTTTTATGTTGATTTTAAGTATAATACGTTTTATATAATTTTTGTATATTTTGAAAATATATCTACGTAAATCAAAAAGGTAAGTTAATAAAGTAAAAAATCTATTAATTAAACGTAATGCCTTTAAATGCCTCCAAAAGTGTTATTTTTTAAAGATTTAAGTTTTCTATAATACTTGGCAAATTCGATTTATTTTAAATCTATTTCAAGCAATTAATTTTTAACTTAATATTGCTTAAACTTTTAAACGTACTTGGAATATATACTTTTTTCTTTTTGAAAAAGATTTTTGGAAGATTATATGTACATATTTATAAATTTTATACTGTTTTATCGAAAGATATAATTAATCAAGAGGCTTTATCAATTTTTTAGTCATTTCTTTTAAATCTTTCCTCGAAATTTTCCCTGAAGCCGTGTATGGAAAACTGTCCAGAAATATCACTCCTGCACGTAAATTGCAGTCATCTCTCAAATTGTTGGCTACAAAGTCTTTCAATTCCTGTTCTGTCACCTGTACAAAAAATTCAACCATTACAGAAACAAATCATTCTATTACATATGAAATATTTCCTATTCTGTATTAAAAAATAATGTAAACATAACAATATTACTTCAACATACCCAATAATGTTTATTTTAATTTTTTCTAAAATAAGGAAAAAATTTACGTTAGTTTTATTTTTAAATTCTAATTGAAACCAATAAAAATCTTGACAACAATATTTTATTAAAAACTTTATAAAATTTTAAGGATGTGGTTCTGCACGGATGTGGTAAGAGCATGGTGTGACAAATCACGAGTTTGAATTTACACATCCCTTATACAGAGGTAATCTTTAGTGGAAATCACAGAGAAACTTTTTAGGTTTAAATGACGTACAGATAGATCCCGCTCCTATTACTTATGAAATTTTAGACCTCACTAAAATCAAATGACATTTCATCATACAGAGTTGAAGGCTAATCTACAATGTGATCTTTGCTTCTTGCTTTTTGTCCATTACCTTCTTGCCTCTTCGCACACTGTTTTATCAAAATTGGCAAAATAATAAATTCCAAAAAAATAAGAACTTCAAAACAGGCGATTGTCGAAAAAATAGTGTTCAACAAGTCAAAAAAGCAATAAGTAAAAAAAAATCAGAACAAAGAGAATATTATAGTTTAGCCTTTATGCAGTCTTACACTTTCAAATTACGACAAAAAATTATACCTTTGCGCCAGGTTTTTTGGTGATATAAGCAAGAGGATGTTCATCGTCTACTGGATGAGGCACTCCTACTATTCCAGCTTCTAGCACTGCTGGATGCATTAATAAGATATTCTCGATTTCTGCGGGAGATACTTGATAACCTTTGTACTTTATCAGTTCTTTTATTCTATCAATAATGAATAATTCCCCGTCTTCGTCTACATAACCGATATCACCCGAGTGCAACCATCCTGTAAGTTTTGTGGATTTACTTTTATACTATTAGATCTTCATAATATTATCAGATATATTTTTTTGTGTATAATTGATTATAATTTATTTAGTTTTATACGTTAGTTACGTGTAACTAATTTTTCAAAGATATAATTACATTACTATTTATAATTACATTAATTACAGTATTGGCTAAAGTGTTTAACAATTTAATTGGATACAAAATTTAATAATAATTGTGTTGGGCCATCAAAATAATAATGTAGGACAATCAAATTATTATAGTTGCCAGAATGTCAAAACATTTTGCAGCCTTGCTCATCATGCCAGAACAGTTTACATTATTATTTTGATGGTCCAACAAAATTATTTTTAGATCTACAACTAAATTGTTAGATACTTTAACAGAACCATTTTTTCCGGGCTCGATCTCATTACCTTCCTCATCAAGCGTATTTCTTGTCGCCTTAGGATTTTTATAGTAACCGTTCATCATGATATTAGATTTTATCCATATTTCTCCCGGTTGATTTGGACCAAGTGTTTTCCCGCTCTCCGGATCCACGATCTTCATTTGTACATTACTGTGTACTACCCCGCAAGATCCACTTTTGTGATGTAATTTTTGCATCGTTGCTATACCACTGATTTCCGTCATTCCTAAAAACACAAGAAATATAATTAAAATTTTATATCATACACATTTATATGTGCTAATATTTTAACCATGTTATAACAATATTTACCGTAACCTTGCACTATTTCAACATGCGGTAAAATACGTCTCAGTTGTTCCTGCGCTTTTGACTTGAGTATTGCACCACCGATCAAAATAACTTTCAAAGATAATAACGAATATTTCTTTATACAATCTGCTCTGAGAAACCGATTTGCCATGCTCGTGCTAAGGAAAATAACTTCTACCTAGATAATAAAGTAATTAACATTTTTTAAATCAATCATATATTATACTCAAATAATTAATACATGTACAATTTATCTAATAAGAGTCTGACTGACATAATTATTGTAGGAAACATTGAAGATTCTGGTGGCAGAATAAATAGATAGACCCCCTCTACGTGTTTTAAATAAAAAATCATATATGATCAAATTTTCATAAAAAAAGACATATTCATTGAATGCTGCGCATATAAAACGATTTGGAATTGTGTTTCTTAAAACATTGTATAAAATAAATCCCATATAAAACTAAAGCTTCCACTGTAGAAAAAAATATGAAATTAAAACAGATGCTATATAAATATCTTTATCTCAACAATATTATCAATTCATTATGTAGTGGAAAATATATCTCAAACGGCAACAGTTTTGAATGGACTTATAAATATTAAAGCGTAATACTAAAACAATGTATATATTTTTTTGCTTTTTATTATAGTGGTTTAAAAATTATGTCAATCACAATCTTACTAGATATACTGTAAATAAAAAATTAATTATAATGTAAGCAATTATAATGTAAGTATAAAAATAACTATAAAACACGATTATAATATATTTTTATGCATATAGCTACAATTTGCTCTTATCTTAATTGCTCATTTAACTCGTTATTAATGCATTAAAATGCAATTTGTTATCTACTTGTTATGTACTTGGTTGGACAAGTTTTAATAGGAAGTTAATAATTTTATGCTAGTAGTAATAAATTATTGCATTATAACAGTTATTAACATAAATTAAAAACATAGTCTCAAAGAAAGTTTAATTTACTTTCCATTTCACTATTTGTTTAATTATGAAATTTGCAAAAGAGTGAAGGCTATTTTACTGTGATATTACTTGTATAATAAAAAGTGTTATTTATTATACTGTGTGTATTATGTCTATATCACTGTAAAACATTTTAATTGTCATTATTTTTAAAACAAAACCTTGACGGAAACATATTACTAAGGACCTTAAAATTAAATATAAAAAACATAAGTATGGTACACTCGAGACTATCACATCAAATCAAATAAAAAAGCCTAATGAGAGTAAGACGCGGTTAGTAGAGCGTAAAAATTATTACATGAAGTTTATTCCTCTTCACATAGTGGAACGTTTCCATTCGAGTCATCTTCAGCTACAAACTTTTTATATTTAATCACTTTATGGTGAATGTACTTCTGCGGACGGCTCATGTAATAATTTTACGCTCCACTAATCGCGTCTTACTCTTATTAACCTTCTTTGACATAGATTTTATGTGTAAATCTTAAAAATTAAAATTATCTTATACATATATAACGTTAATTATTACATGTAGTGTTTTAATTGTTTTAAATGGTTTGTAAAAGATTCTTTCTGTATACATAACGTAATATTACTTTAAATTTCTCGATGAGACTACAAGTCATCTCTTCTTCAAATTCTGGATAAAGGATCACTTTGGCGCTTTGCGCGATGGCTAAGAAGTTCAGTATTATCCCACTCAACCAATAAAGAGAAGAAAACCAAAGTGATGACACGTTATTCATATTTATGACTGTGTCCTGGGTAATATTTAATAAAGAATAATTGGACAATTCGACGCCCTTTGGCATCCCCGTAGTACCCGACGAGTACAAAATGCAAAATGTCTTCTTGACGTCATCGAGCTCAATGTAATGAAAATTTGCTATTTCAGCATCATTACAATTTTTCAAAATATCGGAGAATGAAATCGCATCGATATGCTTGCCGAAAACTACCAGAGTGGGATTGTAATTTTTCTCTTTCATCGCCCTCAAGATAACATCTATAGATTTCTCGCTGCAGAAAATGATCTTTGGCATGGTCAGTTGCATTAGATGCAGAGCAGTTGCTAATAACAAATAGTTTATAAGTTATAAAAGGTCAAATAAATATTATTACACACAAACAGGAAATTATTGATAACAAATAAGTTATAAAAGGTCAAATAAATATTATTACACACAAACAGGAAATTATTGATAACAAATAATCGCGAAAAAACTTACGCAAGTCCATGCCCTCGTCCCACGGATTGCAGATTACATTAATATAAGCTGCTGAAAGACAGGGTACGATAGAATTAACATGATTACCCGAGCACACAGTAACGACATCGTCAGATTTAATTTTTTGTTTTTGAAGCCACAATGCGCATCGCACAGTTTTATCTTGAAGCTCATTGTATGTGACAGTTTCTTCAGTACGCGCATCCAACTGCATGTGATTATTATTAAAATTATTCCATAATCAAATTAGAAATTAATTATATCGCAGTGTAATTAACTCGTAAAAAATAATCTATATAATTCTAGAATATCTTTTTACTCATATTAAACTACAAAATTAAATTTAACAAGAGTTTTGCATAATTGCAATGATTTTCAATCAATTTTTAATTGTAATTATATTCATTTTTCTTTTTTGTTAAGATTAATTTTTTAGAAATGTCTATTAATTTGTACGTATAAAAATAATGCCAATATAGAGACGATTAATTGTACATAACTCTTGCACTAAAGATACTCCTAATCATAAGACCGAAGAGTTTACATTGTTAATTTTATTTTATTAAATAATAAAGCAATTATATATTGCACATGAACAATTGTTCTATGTTAGCATTACCGTTATACATTTAATTTTATTTCTTTGAGTTGAATACTGTTAAGTTATATATAATACCTATTATATTATATCACATTGAAATAATAGTTTCAAGATACTTAGTACTTTTGTTTAATAATTATCTTTTGTGATAAAATTTATAGTAATAATATGTATTATTTTTCACAATGTTAATGTTAAAACTCATTTTTTCCTTTTCTTCCTTTCTTTCTATATTTTTTACTTATAATAAATATTTTATTGCCTGTTTGTCAATAAAAACACATTACATAATCAATACGTAATACTGCACAAAACATTTTGAATTTTCTAATGTCATAACGTAGAAAAAAAACCGAATATTATTACCGCTTTAAAAATTATCTTTTTTCCCAATAAATGTCAATGCCAAATTTTAATGATTTTCTTAAGAATAATTTCCATTGTATTCTATTCTGCATTTAGTACCAAAGTATTACTTGTTAGTCTCAGAAACATTTTGTAATAAAATTTTTGTAACAAAATTTTTAGTCAAACACGTATTACATAAACAGATTCATAAAGCAATAGCAATAAATTCTATCTTTATCACTAGTAATAATATTAGTTTCTAAAATTCTACAATGTTTTTATTAAATCATTTAATTTTTATTTAAATAAATATAATAGTTTTATAAGTTTATATGTATTTTTCGGAAAAAAATATGTATCAATGATTCATTTTAAACGTTAACTTACATGTGCGATTTTATCCCCATTTCTTCTAATGCTATTCCATACCAATTCTCCGACACTTTTGTAATTACTAATATTAATGTGCTTTACTGGTCCCTTATAAACATTATTTTCCACTATAAAATTCTATAAACAATACATAAGTCAAATTATTTTCATTGTTTATTATAATATATCTTTACACTATGTTTCTTTAAACTGTACATTTAACTTCAATCGTTTACAGCTTTAAGTATACGTGAAAAAATCAATTATTATATATCAATAGATCACTACATAATTGTTTTTACCCTTACCTCCAACTCATGGCCAATCATTTTGCCAGAAATATTCAGAGCTTTTGTCGTAAATATGAGATTCTGAATGCGATCCACTAATTTCACTCTGCAACATATTTTAAATAAAATATTTTATACTTGTTCTAAATTAACAAACTAATCTTAATTATCAAAGTGTGTAAGATATATGTATTCATGTAAAATAACAAAAACGTGAAGATAAATGAATGAAAACGTGAAGATAAATCAATTTATAAAGGCACTGTAGTTGATGTGAATATATTTATTAATAATCGTAACAATAAGCGAGCGGGACTAGTATCAGTTCTTAAAATCACCTAGACCTAAAAAGTTTTTCTGTGACTTTCCGTTAGTTTTCCAAGTTAACTGTTCATGGTACTTTCATACTTATGAGGTTGCTTGTTTTTCTTTCCATTATATCTTTAGGCTCAAGAAACATGTAACTCCAGGATCTGTATCTTTATAAGCAAGTACAGAATAACGATATAAAATGTGTCGTCGTTACCGCAAAATTTACAGTCTTTTTATTCAGCGTCTAAAGTTACAAAGATATGTCCTGATGCATGATTATGTAGCCAGTAAGAATTCTCATTCTCAATCTCAATTTCAATCTCAACCACAATACTTCGTCATAAATAGAACGTTTTATATGTTCTAAATATAACACTGACTATCATGACTCGTAAGATTTATGTATGTGTATATTTTTTGATAACATCCAGGCTTGATTCGCAAACAGAAAAAAATAAATGGATTAGAATGTTTTATGTATCACAATTTATTTGTTTTTTATGACTTTTACGTAATATATAACTTGAAACAGAACTTCTTTTCATAAATATGCTTCATCATTGTCCTTGGTTCAATCTAATTACTTGAAAAAAGGTTTTACATCGTTATGTATATAATCTATTTAAATTCCGTAGAAATAAATTATTATTTCGTAAATGCCGTAAATAATTATGCGTAAACAGAGATACTTTACTTGACTACTTAAATTAACATCTACTTTGTTTATTTATTCTTTATACAAATTATTATTTTATTCAATTTTGAAAATTATGAATTTTGTAAAATTTTAATGGAAACTTGATAATAAGTTAAAATTATAAATTTTATATAAAAAATAATGAATAATAATGATTTTAGCAATTTGTTTTTGTCGATCTACCATAATACAGCTCCGAAAAAAAAATTCTTATGTGACATCACATATTAAAAACACTTTAGTTGTAGTTTATAAACGCATATAAGCGCAAAACAAATTAATGTGACACTGCCATTATAATCCTATGAATAAATGACACAACTAGAAAATTGAAAAATTGATTGTTAAAAAAAACATTTAAAAACAATTTATTAACTGATCACGCGTTACAAGAAGTTAAAATATGTAGATATAACAGGTTTTTGTTTATTCAATAGTTTATTAGTTTTTATTTCTCTATTCATATTTAAATCTTATATTTATGACTGTCTAAGTACTATTACTCAATCACTCATAGAACCAAATTATCATCTTAATAAATTATTTAATAACACAGATATTATAAAGCTATTTAAAATATCTCTTGTAAATATACATTTTTGCGGCTATATCTTTTATGAAAAATTTATGATAAAGTTTCTGTTACAAACTTTTCTGCGAAAGTTTCATAATATTCATTTCCTTATTACTATACAATTTTATTATAATACTTATAAATGTTTATGAAATTGATCATTATACTTAACAATATATGTTAAGCAGAAAATAAATTTTAAATAGGTAATGACAATTATAAATTTTTATATTTAATTTTAACAAATTAATCTGAATTTTGTAACAAGGAATTAGAAAATTAAATTTTGATCAGATTTTTTTTAACTCATTCTACTAACAGTTTTGCTATTTTCTATCTTTATTGAATACACTTATTTTTAGATGCTAATTTTGTCATTAGAATTTATTGTAATATAATCGTTTAACAAATTAGAGAAACACATAATAGGACAATCATTATAATCATTATATCAAACCATAAAATAGCTGCCAGTAATTTAAAAGTAAAAACTCAACAGTAATAAAATAAAATTACGATTTCTCTCTCCTTTTAAGGCTTCTCACTATTATCTCACTACTAACTCAGATTATGGCATCAAAAGAGAAAAAAATACACAATAAAAACTTTTGCAAAGTATATTGAAGTAGAAATAATTTCCGATATAACAACATTTGTAATCGATTAAACTTTGAAAATTTATTGGAAACTATATTTTTCTTCCAAGGAGGAATTAAATTACACTTATTCCAATAACTGAGATAAAACTATGACATTACAAAATCAGAAGAAGGCCAACGAATCACAGTAAGATCTTAGTGCTCAATAGTATTTCTCGTATGATTTTATAAGCACTTTCTAATAGAGTTCTTCAAACTACATGTCAGTCTACTTTTGGTCTTGAAAGGCAATTCTTAAATTGAACTAGAATAGTAATATTACAATTTTAAATTGATAAATAATTTAATAATTAGATGCTAACAAGCATTTGTTATAGCAATGATATCAAAAAGATCACCGAAAATCGTTGAAACATTTCCATATTATATTTTTCAAAAATTTTTATTGTGTATTTTCTCTCTTTAAACGTCAATTCTTTAATAACAGAGGTGAGTGAAGAGAATCTTAAAAACAATTTAAGAAATAATTTTTTAATATTATTGTTTATTTTATCTAACACCTATGTATAATACATTTCTAATCTATAAGAAATGGAGTATTAACATGTTTAGAAATATTTACATATGTGAATAAAAATAATCTCTAAAAATAGTTACTGCTAGAAAGTCATTATTACATGAGATTGTCAAATTATTCAGTAAACAACATTGTTAACAACAATATATAAATAATACAAATAAAGGCACGACAGACTAAAGTGTGAAAAGATTTAAAAATGTAAAGAAGATTTAAACTTATATAAAATGTACAATACCTTCAATTGTAATGTCCGATATCCAATATTCGGTGGGTAATAATGAAAAAAAATACAGAAATTTAAAAAATTGGTAATGTGCTACAAAAAATGTGATGACACTAAACAATTGTAGTAGACGGAATTTAATCACTATGAGAAGTTCATTCTTTTCAGTGAATATTTAACAGACAATTGTCAATTGACTCACAAGTGATGTATAATAGTTACGTTTGTTGGCCAAGACAAACTGCAAACTGCAAACATTTACTGACTTCTTAGCTTAAGTATCTTCAGCTTCAGTCGTGTCATGATTCCCCTCTCAACTGACGTAAAGTCTAAACTGTTACACAAGTCGTAAATGATACATCATTTATACTCTTTTTAATATTTCTTATTCTAAATTTTCTAATATTTTCTTTGTGAAAGATTCTTACCAAAATAGTTAATGATGTGTCTACTTTTAATACTTTTAATACTTTTAATACTTTTAATACAATTGTGGTTCAAATATATAGGGTGTTTCTTAGAAATGGGCCTTTTCAATATTAGATAAGGAACATTAAATCAATAAAAAAGTTTATTTAAAAATGTGTCTTATCTAATTTTCTTTTAGAATTATAGTTATTTTAGTGCTCCAATAACGTGTAATTGTTTCATAAAAGATGATTAAAATATATGATTACCTTCGGTATGCATACAAACTCTTAGTCGTCGTTATTAATTTTTAATAATCAAGTGCGCTTTATAACGCTATTCAAAAAATGTGAAATATTATTTATAAATACAAAGCCAAGGAAAAGAGTTCTTGAAATAGCCATCTACACTAAATCTCTACAACTCAATCTTCTAAAATTAGAAATATAACAATATTATTTTTATTTAGGACTTATCTTTAAGATTAAATTCATTCTAATTCTAAGAAAATTGTTTATTAATTTGATTACTCTTTTATAAAGAGAAAAAGAAGTAGCACCTTACTCTGTTTATAATATTTACTATTTGGAGAAAGTGTGTGATTGTATGTTTAAGCAAAATTTATAAATCCATATAATACACATATATGTTTATAAATTTTACATTAAATTTTATAAAAATTTTACAAAAACTTTTTCTTAAAAATATGTAACTAACTAGTATTTAAATAATTTTTTAGCCATTTCTTCCAAATCTTTTCTCGCAATTTTTCCTGAACCCGTATACGGAAAAGCATCCAGAAATATCACTCCAGCACGAAGTTTACAGTGATCCATCATATTTTTTGCCACAAAATCTATTAATTCTTGCTCCGTCACCTATGGAAATAAAATTTAATTATAACCTAATGGAATCCTTACTTGTTTCAACTAATATAAATATTACACTCTACTTTTATCTTCAATAGTTTGCAAAATAGTTTTTTTGTCTTTTAAATGAGTTTAATTAAAGTTTTAAAACAATCTTCCTCAGAAAATTCAACATTGTTTTACAATTATTATTTTGTTACTAATAAACAAATTTTATTTTATAAACTCTTGTTACAATAGAAATATTTTCATGACTGCATTATATCAAAATATAAGTGCACCTTGGCTTCAGGCTTTATCGTCACATAAGCAAAAGGGTGGTTGATGTCTATTTCATGAGGAATCGATAGCACTGCAGCTTCCATTACTGCTGGATGTAATAATAAGACACCCTCAATTTCTCCCGGTGAGACGTCATATTCTCTGTATCTTATTATATCTTTTATCCTGTCAATAATAAATATTTCTCCATCTTCATCAACATAACCGATATCACCCGAGCGAAGCCATCCTAAAAGAATTGTAAATTTATTTTTATATTATTAGATTTTTGCAATAATATTTACATTACATTCTTGTAAAATATTAGTACTTACAGTTTTTGACTTTATTACTTTAGTTACGTTTTTTTTAATTAATAAATTAAACGGAACGAACTGTTTTACTGTAATGTCTAAAAATGTAGACACTATATACAGATCTAAAAATAATTTTAGATTTTTATCATTAAAATATAATTATGTAGAAAGCTCAAGAATGATAATTTTGTTGTTTTAACATTCAAACAATTTGCTAAAACATCTAATATAATATAATGTCAGATCTTGATTCCAACAAAATTGTTCTTTCCGTGTAATTTAATTTGCATATTATTTAATTAATCAATTTATAATTACTTTTTTTTAATTTTGCTAATAATAATATTTATTATAAAAAATATAATCAATTTACCTTCTTCATCGATTGTACTTTTTGTCGCCTCAGGATTCCTATAATAACCGTTCATCATCAGTGCAGATTTTATCCATATTTCTCCCGACTGATTCGGGCCAAGTACTTTTCCACTTTTTGAATCCACAACTTTTATTTGCATATTTTCACCTATTACTCCGCATGATCCGTTCTTATGATGCGGTAATGGGAATGTTACAAGACCACTAGCTTCTGTCATTCCTAAAATACATGAAATGTAATCGAAATTATGTAATACATAACATAAATTAAAAGATACTAATATTTTGTCTCGTTATAACAATATATTTACCGTAACCTTGCATTATCTGAACATGCGGTAAAGTACGTCTCAATTCTTCCTGCACTTTTGGTTTAAATATCGCACCACCGATTACTATAGTTTTTAAAGATAATAATGAATATTGTTTTGCGTAACCTGCTCTGTAAAATCGATTCATCATACTCGTGGTAAGGTACATGAATACTACCTAGATAAAATATTAATTTACATTGTAATACACTTCAATATAATTGTGCCATTTGAATAACAACTAAGAATTAATCCTTAAACACACTGGGTCCGGAAATTACGTTAACATTTTTATAACGTTTTCTCAAAGTTGAATGGGCTGGAAGATCCACTCAACTTTGAGAAAAAGCTATAATTTTGGTTCCAATCAATTTTTTTCAATAATTGTTTTTCCAAAATAAAGATCAGAATCTCAGAAATGTGACTGCACAATCGGCGTTACCGAAAAATGATTTATTGTAACGTTATAAATAAAAAATCATTAAGAGAAAATAAAAAATGATTCAAAAATCCATTTCTTATTAAATCAAATTTTTGCAACAAAAAATTTTCAAATACTCTATAATACGGCGTTCTAAAGAGGTATACTTAAAAAAAAATTACAACACTGTCATTTTTTTTAAAAGGTAGACTTATATAACAAGAAGAATATGAGGAATTATCTATTATAATTTGCCAATAAATAAAATTTTTCATAAATATAACAAAAAAAATTAAATGCTAAATAATATTACTTTATATTTCTCAATCAATTTGCAAGTTATTTCCTCATCAAATTCCGGATAAATGATCATTTTAGCACCCTGCGCGATTGCTTTCATATTCAGCATTGTTCCGCTGATCCAACAAAGAGAAGAGAACGAAAGTATTGGTATGTTGGTTGTTTCGAAATTTTTATCCTCGCTGATAAGCATCATAGTGTAATTAGAAAGTTCGACGCCCTTCGGCATCCCCGTTGTACCCGATGAGTGCATGATGCACGACGTCTGCTTGATGTCATTGAGTTCAGCATAACGGAAATTCGCTATTTCCGCATCGATACAATTTTTTAGGATATCGTTGAACGAAATCGCACTGGCGTGTTTGCCGAAAACCACCACTTTAAGACTGTAATTCTTTGCTTTTATAGCGCTCAAGATAACATCCACGGTTTTCTCGTTGCAGAAAATCATCTTCGGCGTGGTCAATTGCAAAATGTACAGCGTAGTTTCTAATGGCGGACATTTTATAATTAATAAATAAACTAATATCATGCTAAATATTATTACACAATTAAAAATAAATGTTTAATTTTAGCAAGATAAATAAAATTGTTGGCATTGTAATGGAAAATATATCTAATTTATTAATCTAATAGAATATAATACGTATAGGAACATTTGATAATGATTTTGATAATGATTATTTTGAAAGGTCTTACGTAAGTTCATGTTTTCATTCCACGGATTAAAGATTGCGTTGACGTAAGCCGCTGAAAGACAAGGTACGATGGAATTGGGATGATTATGTGTGCATACACTGATAACATCGCCAGATTTGATTCCTTCTCTTTGCATCCAGTTGGCACATCTCACAATTTTATCTTGCAGCTCCGCGTATGTAAACGTTTCGTCAGTACATACGTCTAACTACACATATATAAAATATTATATACAATTGCAAAATAAAAATTTAGCTTTATAATTAATGTTATTCCATCTCATATAGTCTCGATTGTTGATTGAACATTTTTAGAAAGGTTTCAACCTTTTACATTTCATATGCAACAATTCAGAAACGATTCTATATAATATCAGATAAAGTTTTTCAAAAGTTTTTCATCGGTTGCGATAAATTTAAAAACATCTAAGCAGAATATAAAATTATCATGACTTTATATTTTATACGTACAAAATACATCTAATTGTATTAGTTTCTTGTGTCATTACCAGGTATACCCAAACAGAACAATATGTTACGTCAATAACATCAAAATGACATAAAAAAGAGTTATGATTGATCGCAAGAGAAAAATGATTGTTAATCATCATTTTGGAACCGTTTTTGGTCTATTTTTTTCATAATATTTTAAAAAGGTCGCAGACTAATAATCTCTCATTGATTTTTCAAAAAATTTTTAAGTGCAATAATCGCAGATATTTTGCTTTTTCAAAACCTCAATGTTGCAAATATATTTTTCAACATGCGTTTTTATTTGCTTAAGCTATATTATAAGTTTTATAAGTTTATTTGTTTCTAAAAAATCTTCCGTGTATATATATATATATTAACAGCACGTATAAACATTGACTTACGTGTGCGATTTTGTCCCCATGGCTTTTAATATTAAACCACATTAATTCTCCAAGGCTTCTGTACTTAACCGATTGATGTGTCTGTGGTCCTATGTAAACGCCATTTTCCACGGTAAAATTCTGTAAATAAAATATAAGTCAGATTGTTTGTTTGTCGTCGTGCTCCTGTAATTTGAAGCAATATATTTTACATTAGTCGCATTGATTTTTATTTTAATATTTTGGAATCCGTTGATGTGCAGTGTCGTGAATTGTAACGTTATAATCTACTGACGACGGTATAGTGCCGTTGCCGTTACAACACAAAAATATTAAATAATTTTTAATAAAATTAATGTAAAAAAAAACCTCAATAGTAAAAAACTGTTTTTTTAATTCCAATGCATACTGTGTTTTCAATCTTCTTTACTGTCCAAACTGTCTATAGACTGTCTTTAGACATAATAAATTGATGTTACAGAATGATCATTTTTCAAATTCAAATTATCCAAAATGTACGAACTAGATATTCATTTTTTTTTAATTCATTATTTGAATCATTTAAACAAATATACATGTTGGAATCTTTTGTCTGAGTCTCGATACTGAAAGAACAAATTTTTGACGTTTAAATATATATTAAAAAACCATGTGTGGTTGTTATTTACCTTGTTGTTCGCAAACATTTTGCCAAAAATACTTAAATTTTGTGGATTGTAAAAAAAAGCACATTTAAGAAACACATTTAATACTGATAAATTTCCGTATAAGTTTTTAAGTAGGATATATTCGATCAGTGGGACAGTTACTTCTATACACCTATTTATAAAGAAAAATACTGAAATATTTTGCATATTCAATCGCCAAAAAGCAGTTGATAATAAAACACTGCTGCACATGCTGTTAGAAAAAGTAAAATGTTTTAAACAACAACACAATGTAATACAGGTAGTAACGCATAATTAAGTAACATGTTTGCACCAAAAAATTTTAAAAAATATTTTACAATACCTTTAACTGCAACTAATAAGGAAACAGACAGAAGTGATCGATTTTGATGAGCCTTCAATGTATGTACTAATCAAAATAAAAGACCAAATTTCTTTATACGTGTCTATTTTCATGTTTAGGAAGTGAAACATCCCTCTGAAGAAAATCGCTTTTTTTCTATTAAAACTATAAAAAATACAAAAAAATGTACCGAATAAAAGTTGAATGGCTTGAAGAGTACTTCATAACGCTGATAAAAAAAATTTTTTTAATGTTGTCTAACATCGAGACAATGATCAGTTCACAAATGCAATAATAAAACCAACTTTGGATCAAAGTTTGGAAAATAAACTTATCTCAACCATATCTTAAAAAATTATATGATATCAACTTTCCAGGAAGATATAACAAAAATGGAAGCTATAACAAAAATATTATTTTCCTTAAACATCGGTATTTTCTGATATTATTTTATGACATAAAATAAATTGCTGAAATAGATTACGGAATATACTTTCTTTTAATTCTATGTACCTTATATATACTATATATAGTTATTTATTCATCTTATTTATATCTTTCATTTCAGAATTTAACAAACTCTGATTACATATGCCGGTTTTTGTTTCATAAATATAATATTTAATTTATATTTTTCTGTAACAAATATTATAAGATAAAAAATTTCTTGATTAATAAAATGTAATAAAAATTAAATTATTTAAATGTGCTTCTAAAACATAATTTCTAAAAATCTCAATAAAGATTTACATAGATTAATGTTTACAACTTAAAATGTTAAGTTCTAACGTAAAAAATTTATAAACCAAATATAAAGATAAAAATTAGAAGACGTTGACTTGTTAATTTTGTAATCTTGTAGTAATGTACAAATTAGAATGCAGAATGAAATTAAGATAACATTATCGTATTTATTAGAATAAAGAAAATATTCTTTTGCTCTTTTCATAACTGTGATGATAGTGGCGTAAAAGTTGCGCGTCTGCTCTATGTACCAAAAATCCGTGTTTAAATTTATTTAAAATATATTAGATTTTTAATTAATTGCCATCTTTTAAACGACAATGGCAAACCATCAAAAACACATTTGTCAAGACAGTCAGCATTAAAGATGTACGATTATTCATCAAATAGAGAGTGATGACGACTTTGTATCCAATTTATCACACAATCGTAAAATCAAAACTTGATCACAATTTTCAGTTATGAAAGACTAAATAGAAAGAAAAACTAGATAACCAAATGCTTGGACAAACAAGTGTGCATTCATGAATAAAATATCTCTAATAAAAATGTATGTAGTTTTCGTGAACACTTATCCAGTTTATCTGGATTACTGCACGTATTTTTATCAGTTGCAAAAATACTGTAAAAATTTAAAAGAAGTAATAGTAAATGAATAAAAAGTTAATAGAGTTTTCTTCTGAAGCAATTTTTTTAATAAAATTATATACAATTTAGTAAATATCTGTCCGGTTATTATTCCGGTTATTATTCGTTGTTCTTAATATACATATAATCATCAGATCAAATTTTGCATATTTTTTATGGGCAGTACAATCCCCTTCTTTTTTCTACAAACTGTTATAAGCGCGAAAAAAAACAAAGAACGAGTCAGAGCTCGTCTGTTCGGATTGACAGCACGACTCCGAAATCAGAATGGCTGCTATTAAACAAAATCAGCCCAGTATCCGAAGAATCGTTATGTGACCTCGTTTACGATACAGATCTAAGCTCGCTTCAAATAAGTATCGATTCAACTTGGAGGGTAAGAATGTATTTAATTTTGTTAAAATATATTTTTCTGGTCTGTTTTATTCAACAATTTGTAGTTTTAT